>NC_134492.1:51159451-51759451 GCF_040206685.1 Ascaphus truei
AGACACACAGGCACACAGGCACACTCACAGACACACAGGCACACTCACAGACACACAGGCACACTCACAGACACACAGGCACACTGACAGACACACAGACACACAGGCACACTGACAGACACACAGGCACACAGGCACACTGACAGACACACAGGCACACTCACAGACACACAGGCACACTCACAGACACACAGGCACACAGGCACACTCACAGACACACAGGCACACTCACAGGCACACTCACAGACACACTCACAGACACACTCACAGACACACAGGCACACTCACACACTCACAGACACTCAGTCTGTCACTCACACACTCACCGGGTCACACGTGGCAGCAGTGGGGTCTCCGCACGGCAGTGGGCCCTCTCCAAGACATGGGACACACAGCGCAGCGTGGGCCTCAGCAGCAGCAGCAGCAGGTCCCCCCAGGTCCCGTCCCCCCCCCCCAGAAGCGGCCGACGCCGCAGCACACTCCCCGGATACCCCCGGGCAGCAAGCGAGGATCGGGGGCATGTGATTAGGGGGAGATCATGGGCAGGAGGCGGACTGGCGCAGGAGGCGCGCACGGGGGAAGCTGGGTTGGCACTTCCCCCTCCGTCCCACGTGGGGAGCGGAGGGTGCGGGCGGGCTGGATCGCGCGCTTGTTTTGGGCTTCCCCCTCCGTCCCACGTGGGGAGCGGAGGGGGGAGGGTGTGGGGGCTGGATCGCGCGCGGCGCTTGTTTTGGGCTTCCCCCCTCCGTCCCACGTGGGGAGCGGAGGGGGGGGGCTGGGTTGCGCGCGGGGCTTGGTTTGGGCTTCCCCCTCCGTCCCACGTGGGGAGTGGGGGGGGGGAGGGATGCGGGGGATTCTGGGTTGCTGGGGGGAACAGGCAGCGCAAATGGCAGGACACTCTGCTTGCCCTGTGCACGCGCGCCGGGACCACAGGATTTGCCGCCATTTTTTTTAACTTTTTTCTTAACCCAATCAGGGAGGGGGATTATTTTTTTATTTCAATTTATTTTTTATTGTTTTAGAGAGACATAACAAATATATTGTCCATACAACAAAGAGCTTTAACAGTTTGTCATCTGAAATAAAATAATTGATATAACACGCGTCTCTCATGAGCTTAACAAAGGATAGAGAAGAACGTAGAAAAGAAGAAAAAGAAGGGTGGGAGGGGTGGAAGGGGGGGGGGGTAGGACGAGCCCATTTGTCTGGTATTTCTGTATTTATTTATATAAATGATATATATTTATATATATTTCCCTAGTTTCCTGGCCATATTTCCCAAATTTTGTGAAATTTGTCAGTTTTCTGGTTCAACTGTGCTGTGAGGAGCTCCATCATCTTTATTTCCCTTAGTCTCCGTAAGACAGTCTGCCTAGAAGGCGCATTCACCTTTTTCCAGGCAGCCGCAATAGCACAGCGGGCAGCTGTCAGTACATGAGTGATCATCTTACTTTCTGCCGTTCCTAATTCATCTATTGGTTTGGCCAGCACCATGGTCAGCGGTTCCACCTCAACCTCCACCCCCAAGTACTCTCTGATCAATCTTTGTATCATGACCCAGAATACCTGAATTTTTGGGCAACTCCACCAAATATGAACCATATCTCCTTTTTGCCCGCATCCCCTCCAGCACAAATCCGGGAACCCGGGGAAGATCTTAGCCAGCCTACTCGGAGTTAGGTACCAATGAAATAGAATTTTATAAATATTCTCTTTGATAGTGGTACAGATTGACGTTTTTGCAGCTACCTCCCAAATGTCCTCCCAGTCTTCTCTATCGATCTCTGTATTCAAATCTTCTGCCCATTTGATCATATAGCTATGTTGGGAACAACCCGTTAATCGCGCCAGACCCAGATATATCTCCGAAATCAGTCCTTTACAGTAATATCATTTCCTACACAGTCTTTCAAAATTTGTTAAATCTTTGAATGCCGAATCTTTAGAGACTGATTGCAGGTAATGCTTAATTTGGAGGTAACCAAACACTGGTATATTTATGATTTTGTGTTTCTTCTCCAGCGCTTGGAGTGGTAGAATTATACCGTTATCTACAAAGTCGTCAGCTACCATCAACTTTAACGTCTTAAATTTATTGAGTCTCTGTGGAAGCCAGCCTGGGGAGAATTCAGGGTTATAGAATATAGGGGTTAGTAGTGTTGGACTGGCTGTCAGACCATATTTATTTTTATTTCTAGACCATATCCGCCATGTACATTTCATTGCTCCCAGTTTTAATGTTTCCAAGAAGGTCTCTCCTCCCCTCTCGGTCCACATAGCAGCCGGGAGAGAGAGAGGTCTTGTATAAGTAGACTCAAGTCCCACCCAGCAACTGGTGGCTGGATCATTGTTCCAAATTATTGCTTGTTTGAGTTGGGCCGCCAAATAGTATTTAATGATATCCGGGACTGCCAAGCCTCCGCAATCTTTTGGGGCTAGCATAATAGATCTAGCTACCCTGGGTCTTTTATTTTGCCAGATAAATTGGAAAATTCTGTTTTGTATGTTTTTAAGCTCCGGCATTGGAATATCTATAGGAAGAGTCTGGAAATAATACAGGAGTCTTGGTAGGATATTCATTTTGATTGTGGCTATTCTTCCTAACCAAGATATCTGGTATTCGTTCCAGCTCTGGAGGTCATTTTTTAGCCTCTCAAATACTGGTGGATAGTTATGTTTGTATAGTGTATTATACTCCCTTGTTATTTGGATTCCTAAGTATTTGATCTTTGTGGAGTTCCACTTATATTTAAAATTTGCGTGTAATAATTTGATTTCAGAATCCGATAGGGTTAGGTTCAATGCTTCCGACTTATCCATGTTGATTTTATATCCCGATATTTTGCTAAATTTATCTAGTTGTGAATGTAAATTCGGGAGTGAAATCAAGGGGTTGGCGAGAGTTAGGATAATGTCGTCGGCAAATAGGGATATTTTGTAGTTTGTCTCTCCTATTACAATTCCATTTATGTTTTTTTCGTCTCTAATTGTTGCTGCCAAGGGTTCAATAGAGAGAGCAAACAGAAGCGGAGACAAGGGACATCCCTGTCGAGTACCATTCTTTATGTTTATAGGGTTTGAGTCTCCTCCTGGAAGTTTCACTATAGCCGTGGGAGATCTGTATAGGGCTCTTACACCTTCTAGATATGGGCCCTGAAATCCATATTTAAGTAGGGTTTGGTCTAGGAAATCCCACCTAATCCTGTCGAATGCTTTTTCCGCATCCAAGCTCAACAGGATGGCCTTTGTGGATGAGAGATGTACATGGTCGATTATATCTATAATTTTTCTAGTATTGTCTGAGGCCTGTCTGCCGGAAATAAACCCGACTTGATCTATATGTATCAGGCTTGGGAGTATGGGGGTCAATCTATTTGCCAGAATTTTGCTGAACAGTTTTAGATCCGAATTAAGGAGGGCTATGGGACGATAGTTACCACACTGTAGTGGGTCTCTCCCCTCCTTTGGTATGATTGCTAAATTAGCTTTAGACATAGATGGTGGGATGACTGTTCCTTCCAGAAACGCATTAAACATATCGAGTAGATACGGGGCCAGGACCGCCTTAAATTTTTTGTAGTATTGATTGGAGAATCCATCTGGGCCTGGCGTTTTGTTGGGTTTTAATTGGGCAATTGCATCTATCAATTCTTCTAGAGAGATTTCCTTATTTAGGTCTGAGAGGTTATTTTCCGAAAGTGTCGGAAGTTTACACGCCTCCAAGTATGTATAAATAGCCTCTGCATCTGATGATTTATTTTTGGGAAAATTTAGGTTATATAGTTTATTATAATAGTCCGAAAATTCGTTCGCTATTTGCGTCTCACAATGTGTCTTCGTACCTGATTTTGTCAAAATAGCTGTTATTTGGGATTTAGCTCTCATACCGCGCAATTTGGAAGCGAGTAATCGGTCGGCTTTATTACCTTTATCATAATATTTTTGTTTGGTCCACCGTAACGCCCTCTCCACTTCATCCATTTGGGTCTGCTTAAGTTCAGATCTAGTTTTATCTAGCAATTTGAATAGATTTTTCGAGGGATTAGTTTTATGTTTCTGCTCCAAAAGTTGGACTTTCTCCACTAGCTCATTATAGAGTTTTTGCTTTATTTTTTTCTTATGTGATGCTATGGAGATGATATTCCCTCTGATTGTCGCCTTATGGGCTTCCCATAACATTGCTGGTGACTCTACAGAGCCCTTATTCAGCGTGAAGTATTCTCTGAGTTTTTGTTTAATCTCTATTTCTACATCTACTTGATTTAACAGAGAATCATTCAGTTTCCAATTATATTGGTTAGTTCTATAGAAGGGGAGGGAGAGTGTCAGCGAGACCGGGGCGTGATCCGACCAAGATATTGATCCTATGTCTGACTGGGAGGTTGCCTGGAAGATGTCTTTAGTACCCAGAAAATAATCAATCCTTGAGTAGGTTTGGTGTGGGGGGGAGAAATAGGAGTAGTCCCTCTGCCTCTGGTGCTGTGCCCTCCAAATGTCTGTCAGGGAGAACTCCTTCATTATCTGTCTAAATTCTCTGGCATTCTTTTCCGTGACACGGGGATGTGGAGTCCCTGAGGGGTTTGTTCTATCTAGTTCCGGCATTGCTATCATATTTAAATCTCCTGCTAATAACAATGTAGTTCGAGTTTGGGGGTTGATAAGGTCACATAGATCTCTTAAGAATTTGGGTTGGCCTTCGTTTGGGGCATAAATGTTAACAAGAGTGACATCCACTCCCGACAGTGTACCTTGGAGAATAATGTATCTCCCTTCTGGGTCAGCATTCTCTTGTTTTAACAAGAATTTGACCGTATGCTTAAATAAGACTGCTACCCCTCTTTTTTTTGTGGGGCATGACGCATAGTACGCCTGTGGGTAAACCCTCTGGAAAGTGTTTGGGGGGTCGTAGTATTGAAATGCGTTTCCTGTAAAAACAGTATGTCGCCTTTTGTTTTTTTGAACTCTTGAGGTCTGAAGATCCCAGAAGAACAAGAGATGTCATAGTTAAATTGCACCACTACCTGACAAAGGAGGCGATCCTGAAGGCCAGCAGGGAGAGGGGCACAGTGCAGTTTCAGAACACTAAACTTGAAATATACAGTGACCTCTCAAAAAAAACCATTGACAGACGGAGAGAGCTAAAGCCTTTGATTCAAAAACTAAAAGACAACAACGTAAAATATCGCTGGGGTTTTCCCTTTAAAATTGTGGTAAATAAGGGAGGCAAATTCCATACGCTCTCCTATCCTGAGGACTGCACGCGGTTCCTACGAGGCCTGGGTCTGACGCAAGCTGGAGAAGAGGATGACGCTGGAGATGCGGAGGATACAGAGCGCCAACACCAGCAGTCGAGACCACAGCGAGCATCACAAAGGATCGCCACACAGAGGGCCCCAGCAGAGGAGGAGTAGGGAATCCCTCCCACTCATCTCATCCGCATTACACATAAGAGGAGCACTTGCCTGGCCTGCTGACATGCGGAGCTCCAAGAGGATGCAGTTAACTTGTTATACATTTTCTTGTTAATGTATTTGCTTTTTAACTAGGTCCATTTTCTTGTTAATGTATTTGCCTTTTAACTAAGTCCAGATGACCACATGACTAATCACAGGGGGTCCGGGGTGTATCCGGATGTGTTCATGGGCGGAGCGTTCCGAGAGGTTCTCAAGGGGCACTATGCCCTACACCCCCTCATCCTTAGAGTGATGGGGGTACCTATGACGGGGCGTACATATCGCCCACTCATTCTCTTTTTCTTTTTCTTCCTTTCTATCACCCCCCCCATTATTCCCTACCTACCTCCCCCAGCCCACACTAAACAGAGACAAAACCCAGCTGAGCCGAAAGGAAAGACAAGACATTGAGATTACACAAAGCAACTACGCTGATCACAAGAGGAGCTCTGAAGGCAAGTCTCCCCTCCATCGTGGGAAAATGGAGGGAAAGGTAAGACGCAATACACATGCCAAAACCATAAATGGCTCTTAAAACGACACTTAAATTAATATCCTTAAATGTTAGAGGGTTAAATTCAAACATCAAAAGATTATTTATTTATTTATTTATTTAAAAAAAAAAAATTGGCACGAGCAGGGGATTCATTGAGCTGCAGCACGGGTCGCCAGCTGCCTAAATCCACTCGCAACGGGCGACAGGTTATCATTATTTGTCGAGCACTATATATATATATATATAACAATACAATTTTTTCTCCAACTGGAATTTGCCCACCCCTGCTCTAATAAATACTCTGTGCTCTGCATAAAGGCAAAATTGCAATTCTATAGCAGATCATAGCACTAAGGATATCAAAGAAAAAGCATTTTTCTACTATCGATGGAAGTACAGTGCTGTTACTGTACAGTAGCTAGAGAAAATACAATACTGGCAATTGGACTGGCACGTTTTACACAATATTTCTGAGATCTTATTCTAAAAGACTGCACTTACAAGTCTTGCCTGTTAAAAAAAACCCCATCTTTCTTACAAAATCGTATTTTTACATAGAATTAGCTGTGTAAATATAGCCAGTTCTATGCCATTTTAAAACAAGTCGTGTCTTTAGGGATGTGCTTTTTCCTCCATTGAATGCAAGTTGTGCAATGCGATTGTCCTACAGTCGATATGAGCCTATAATGAACCGTTTTTGAGAGTAACACTTGTCTTCTTTAGGTACTGTATATTAACGTCTATTTTTTCCACATGGGATTTAGATTATGAAGTCTTCCTTATATGGACATAATTAGCAATTGTTTGTACCCGCATTAATTTTTATGCCAACTGCTTACATTATGTTTCAATTTGCTTAATGAAAAAGTAGGCATGGCGCTTAAAAAAAATATATATATATATATATATATTTGTTTTAATATATACGACCTTTGATTACCTTTTATTGAAAACGAATTACCTAAGCTGCTGATCGATCTGTTCTCCCGTGATCGATCAGCGAAGATCCCACTTTCTAGGATTCACTAAATGTCTCCCTATAAGTTTCAATCAATCCTTGAATCAGTGTAACTCAGCAGCTAAAAGGGAGAGCGTGCGAGGAGAGAGAGAGAGGGAGAGTGCAAGGAGAGAGAGAGAGGGAGAGTGCGAGGAGAGAGAGAGAGGGAGAGTGCGAGGAGAGAGAGGGAGGGAGAGTGCAAGGAGAGAGAGAGAGGGAGAGTGCGAGGAGAGAGAGGGAGAGTGCGAGAGAGAGAGAGAGAGAGAGAGAGAGAGGAGAGAGAGAGAGGGAGAGTGCGAGGAGAGAGAGGGAGAGTGCGAGGAAAGAGAGAGAGTGCGAGGAGAGAGAGAGAGGGAGAGTGCGAGGAGAGAGAGGGAGAGTGCGAGGAAAGAGAGAGAGTGCGAGGAGAGAGAGAGAGGGAGAGTGCGAGGAGAGAGAGAGAGAGAGAGGGAGGGTGCGAGGAGAGAGAGAGAGAGGGAGGGTGTGAGGAGAGAGAGAGGGAGAGTGCGAGGAGAGAGAGAGGGAGAGTGCGAGGAGAGAGAGAGGGAGAGTGCGAGGAGAGAGAGAGGGAGAGTGCGAGGAGAGAGAGAGTGCGAGGAGAGAGAGAGAGAGGGAGAGTGCGAGGAGAGAGAGAGAGGGAGAGTGCGAGGAGAGAGAGGGAGAGTGCGAGAGAGAGAGAGGGAGAGTGCGAGGAAAGAGAGAGAGTGCGAGGAGAGAGAGAGAGGGAGAGTGCGAGGAGAGAGAGAGAGGGAGGGTGCGAGGAGAGAGAGAGAGAGGGAGGGTGTGAGGAGAGAGAGAGGGAGAGTGCGAGGAGAGAGAGAGAGGGAGAGTGCGAGGAGAGAGAGAGGGAGAGTGCGAGGAGAGAGAGAGAGGGAGAGTGCGAGGAGAGAGAGGGAGAGTGCGAGAGTGCGAGAGGGAGAGTGCGAGGAGAGAGAGAGGGAGAGTGCGAGGAGAGAGAGAGGGAGAGTGCGAGGAGAGAGAGAGAGGGAGAGTGCGAGGAGAGAGAGAGGGAGAACGTGCGAGGAGAGAGAGAGAGTGCGAGGAGAGAGAGAGAGAGGGAGAGTGCGAGGAGAGAGAGAGGGAGAGTGCGAGGAGAGAGAGAGAGGGAGAGTGCGAGGAGAGAGAGAGGGAGAGTGCGAGGAGAGAGAGAGAGAGGGAGAGTGCGAGGAGAGAGAGGGAGAGTGCGAGAGTGCGAGAGGGAGAGTGCGAGGAGAGAGAGAGGGAGAGTGCGAGGAGAGAGAGAGGGAGAGTGCGAGGAGAGAGAGAGAGGGAGAGTGCGAGGAGAGAGAGAGGGAGAGTGCGAGGAGAGAGAGAGAGGGAGAGTGCGAGGAGAGAGAGGGAGAGTGCGAGAGTGCGAGAGGGAGAGTGCGAGGAGAGAGGGAGAGTGCGAGGAGAGAGAGAGGGAGAGTGCGAGGAGAGAGAGAGAGGGAGAGTGCGAGGAGAGAGAGGGAGAGTGCGAGAGTGCGAGAGGGAGAGTGCGAGGAGAGAGAGAGGGAGGGAGAGTGCGAGGAGAGAGAGAGAGGGAGGGTGCGAGGAGAGAGAGAGAGAGGGAGGGTGCGAGGAGAGAGAGAGAGAGAGGGAGAGTGCGAGAGGAGAGAGAGAGGGAGAGTGCGAGGAGAGAGAGAGTGCGAGGAGAGAGAGAGTGCGAGGAGAGAGTGCGAGGAGAGAGAGAGAGGGTGCGAGGAGAGAGAGAGAGAGAGGGTGCGAGGGGAGAGAGAGAGGGAGGGTGCGAGGAGAGAGAGAGAGGGAGAGTGCGAGGAGAGAGAGAGGGAGAGTGCGAGGAGAGAGAGAGGGAGAGCGTGCGAGGAGAGAGAGAGAGAGAGAGGGAGAGTGCGAGGAGAGAGAGAGAGGGAGAGTGCGAGGAGAGAGAGGGAGAGTGCGAGGATAGAGAGAGAGGGAGTGTGCGAGGAGAGAGGGAGAGTGTGAGGAGAGAGAGCGGGAGAGTGCGAGGAGAGAGAGAGAGATGGAGAGTGCGAGGAGAGAGAGAGTGCGAGGCGAGAGATAGAGCCCCTGAGAGTGCGAGGCGAGAGAGAGAGCACGAGGAGAGAGAGAGAGCGCAAGGAGAGAGAGAGCGCGAGGAGAGAAAGAGTGCAAGGACAGAGAGAGTGCGAGGACAGAGAGAGTGCGAGGACAGAGAGAGTGCGAGGACAGAGAGAGTGCGAGGACAGAGAGAGCGCGAGGACAGAGAGAGCGCGAGGAGAGAGAGAGCGCGAGGAGAGAGAGAGCGCGAGGAGAGAGAGAGAGAGTGCGAGGAGAGAAAGAGAGAGTGTGAGGAGAGAGTGCGAGGAGAGAGAGTCTGTGAGAGTGCGAGGAGAGAGAGTGCGAGGCTAGAGAGTGTGCCCGTGAGAGTGCGAGGAGAGAGTGCGAGGAGAGAGAGAGCGCGAGGAGAGAGAGAGAGCGCGAGGAGAGAGCGCGAGGAGAGAGCGCGAGGAGAGAGAGAGCGCGAGGAGAGAGAGAGCGCGAGGAGAGAGAGATCGCGAGGAGAGAGAGAGTGCGAGGAGAGAAAGAGCGCGAGGAGAGAGAGTGTGCGAGGAGAGAAAGAGAGAGTGTGAGGAGAGAGAGTGCGAGGAGAGAGAAAGTGCGAGGAGAGAGAGTCCTTGACAGTGCGAGTCGAGAGAGAGTGCGAGTCGAGAGAGAGAGTGCGAGGCGAGAGAGAGAGCACGAGGAGAGAGATAGCGCGAGGAGAGAGAGAGCGCGAGGAGAGAGAGAGAGTGCGAGGAGAGAGTGCGAGGAGAGAGAGTGCGAGGAGAGAGAGTACGAGGAGAGAGAGAGAGTACGAGGAGAGAGAGAGAGAGTACGAGGAGAGAGAGTACGAGGAGAGAGAGAGTACGAGGAGAGAGAGAGTACGAGGAGAGAGAGAGTACGAGGAGAGAGAGAGAGTGCGAGGAGAGTGAGAGTGCGAGGAGAGAGAGAGTGCGAGGAGAGAGAGAGAGTGCGAGGAGAGAGACTGCGAGGAGAGAGAGAGAGTACGAAGAGAGAGAGTACGAGGAGAGAGAGAGAGTACGAGGAGAGAGAGAGAGAGTACGAGGAGAGAGAGAGAGTACGAGGAGAGAGAGAGTGCGAGGAGAGAGAGAGAGAGAAAAGAGAGAGAGAGTGAGAGAGAGGAAAGAGAGAGAGTGCGAGGAGAGAGTGTGAGGAGAGAGTGAGTGTGAGTAAAGAGAGCGTGAGTTTGTGTGAGGAGAGAGAGTGTGAGTAGGAGCGTGTGTGAGGGGAGAGAGATAGAGTGTGTATGTGAGGGGAGAGATAGTGTGAGTAGGAGAGTGTGTATGTGAGGGGAGAGATAGTGTGAGTAGGAGAGTGTGGATAAACATCTGTGTACACACAGGAGCACATCAGAGATACCTCAGAAACATGCAAATAGGAGTCATTACAATATAATCTGCATAATCTACTAACAGGAAAATCAATTGTGGGATTTAAATATTACATATGCAGCACAATAGCCCTTTCAAATCTTTGTGTTTGGACCACATCCATTGATTCTTTCTGCTCTGCTACTTACAATAAAAATGATTATACTTCACCTGCTGAAAGTGCACTTTAATTTTATGTCACTAAATATTTTAGGTAAAAATAGCATTATTTCAAATTTTAGAAGTGGGAAGAAAAGTTGATCCATTTTTAATCTTTGGTTATTTTGTACAAGATAAAGTGGAGACTGACAAACCTGCTATGCACGGTAATAATAATATATGTAAAAACATCTCTTTCTTAGATCGCGCTTATAGTGCTGGGGACGCGACCGATGACATCACCTGTCATTATAACTTAACTTTCTGCGACGTCGCTAGTGACGGGGTCATTTATTGGTTCAGAGACAGTCACATGTGGCGACAGTCTCTGAAAAATCAAGTTTACCCGGCTTCCAAATTTTTGGTCGCTACGTCACTCCGTCGCCCCGTCGCGCTTACTATAAGCGCTTGCGACGCAGTCAATGGTTTTGTTTTGGAGCGACGTTGCGTCGCCGTCGTGAGCACTATAAGCGCAGCCTTATATTATATTGTATACATTTTGATATTAAGAAGGACTTTATCATCTAAAATGAGCCAGTTTCTTGTTTTAGAATACCCTGCATACTCTAATACTCATACTAATACTCATACTCTAACACAGGGTTGCGTAAACTGGGGGGATGCCTCCCGAGGTGGGGTGTGAGATTTTCAGGGGGGGGGGGGACGGTTGCAGAGGCCCCGCGTTTCCCCGAAGGCATTTAAATTAAATTCCAGGTATCGTGCGAGGCCTCTGTAACTTTGCTTAACTTAAAGCTGCAGTTCAAGCTCCCGTTTTTTTTTTTTTCTGTTTTTTTTAACTTCAATAGTTTCATGTTGGCAATCTCTACTTACCTAAAGAACTGCATAGCTGCCGGTCAATTCGTTCTCCGTCTATTGATCGGCGAAGTTTGGCGACATCTTTAGATCTGGGAAATGTAAATGGTTGCTATAGGAACAAACATACTTGTTAAAATAGAATACAAGACAATTTGTCTTTCAAAGTTGTTTTTTTAAAAATATAAAATGCTAAAAGTATTTTTTCTTACTACAGAACTGATTTATTTAAAAAAAAATACACATGCAGGATATTGCTTGAACTGCAGCTTTAATTTTCCACTGAGGATATCAAAGAGAAAGCATTTTGTCTACTGTCAATGGAAGTACTGTTAGCTGAAGAGAAATTACAATACTTTGCAATTGGACTGGCACATTTTACACATTTTACACATTTTACACAAAAAACACTTTTTTTTAACAGGCGTTTCTTACAAAACAGCATTTTTACATTGAATTAGCTGTGTACTGTAAATATAGCCAGTCCTGTGCAATTATAAAACAAGTCATGTCTTTAGGGATGTAGTTTTTTCCCATTGAATCCAAGTTGTGCAATGTGATTGTTCTACTGTTCAGTAGATATGACCATAATTGTATTGTAAAATCCCTGAACAGTATTCAAATAAGCTCAGTATACAATTTATTAGTAAAAATCACAACTGTTTCCCCTCCAACATAAGGATCATTCACGGTGAGGGTGTTTCTAATCCAATTTAAAAATCTGTCCACACTCTTCCAATACACAAAGCCACAGATATGATCGTGCGCGGTTTTTAATTTCCTGTATTGCTTTATTTATTCTTTTTACATGGCATGTTTTTCCTGAGATGTTCTTTCTGGATAAAATGGCCTAATGAAAAAAAATATCTGACTTTTACAGGCGTCACTGGGACCGAATAGGCAAATATTGACATCCAACCTAAATAAGTAATCAGGTTATACAGCAAACGTCTTTAAGACTTCTTACCAAATTATTGATGGTAGTCCCGTCCAAAGGCGAATATCCAATAGGCCATGTAGAAGAGCACAACTCCTTGGAAATTACATGGATTGGAATATTCTCCAGCACATGGACACATTGTCCAATTC
Source organism: Ascaphus truei (assembly GCF_040206685.1). Lineage (NCBI taxonomy): Eukaryota > Metazoa > Chordata > Amphibia > Anura > Ascaphidae > Ascaphus > Ascaphus truei. The sequence continues at coordinate 51,171,812 of NC_134492.1, forward strand.
TGGGATTGTCAGCTGGACAATGGTAAATGGTCAACTAGAAATCAGACACACAATAAGGTTACAGTAGGTAAAACCCATATTGTATTACGTGACATAACCACCATACGTATTGGTATGGAAGCCAACTCGTAAAGAAGAGATACTAGAATTAATACTAACTGTACAAATACGGTTGCCAGGTGTCCAGTATTGAACCAGACTGTCCTGTATTTGGGCACTCTGTCCAGTAAAAAATGAGGTAATACTGGACATGGTATTACCTCTCTGGACATGTATGTATACACCGGTATTACTTCTCTGGATATAGTGACCTGACCGGCTTGAGGGTCGAAGGGATTTCCCTGAGCAGGGAAACAGCAGGGATGCTGTTAGGGGGCTGAGCAGCTTCCTCCATCCTGATTGGCTGCTGCTGGGTAATGCAACCAATCAGGAGGCTGTGTCAGGAGCCTGAGGGTGGGGCCAAGGAGAGGAGGAAATTGCATGGAGCCCAGAGGTGTGTGTGTTGCACCTTTCACCATTGTGTACAGTATTTTTGGAGAAGCTGCCTGGCAACCCTACATACAAAAGGAAACAGATGAAATATCAAGTGAGAATTTGGGCTCCAATTATCATCAACCAGAGTGGTTTAGGTCGAGTCATAACACGCCAAAACAAAGGATTTAGATTTCAGGTGGGCTGACTTTAACTGGAGTGGGAAAGTATTGAAGGGATTATTTGACAGGGCGGAGGTATTTGAGTACAGTGCAGAAGCAGTGGAAAACACCGAAAGATCAACCACTAAAAACAACAGATCTGTTGTGTCAGGCAGGTTAGTAAAATAAATATACAAAAGGTTGCACTATGCTGGAGCAATGAACGTCATCTGGCCAGATCCTCTTCCGTGCCGTCATTAATGATGCTGTGATCATGTGATCGCTCCCGAGGAGAGGTCACGTTATCCGGGCTAGCCGGAGTGACTATGTAACTCTGGTGTTAAGTAGGGGGACAAGCAAGGGTAGTTAAAAGTTAGCAGTGGGAGCCAACGTAGGCTTGGTGGAGAATACCAAGGCTTTGTGTGGTGTACCTTGCTTACGCCATATTTCTTAATATAAAGAAGACTGTGGCTGTTAACTTTTAATCAATATGTTCTTGTCATGCTGTGCAACCCGCAGACCAGACCAGTCCCCTGTTCTGAGGTGGGATGTAGAATATACGCACCGACAGCAGAGGGGGCGTGTCCGGGATGTGGCGTAGTAGCGTGGCCAGGCCAGGATGTAGATAAAGAATGGTCAAGTACTTGCCGAGTCCGAGGATATAGAAAGTTCCGTAGTCTAAATCCGTAGCAGGGTCCGAGGGTCTCAGAGGTAGAGTAGTCTGTAGGAAAGCCGAGTTCAGGAGCCAGAGGGGGTTTTCAGACGAGTCGGGTCAGAAGATGTAAGGAATAAACACAAGAGAGCACGACACAGGTTCCAGGCAACACAGGCAGCAAGGAGCTATGCAGAGCAAGGAAGTGAAAGCAAAGCAGGATATTTAAAGTGGCAGTGACCAATCCGGACGAGGGGCATGGCGGGGGCATGTCGAGGAGATGCTCGTGTGTGGCTGAGAGACCAGGAAGTAGTAGAGCACAGCTGAGAGTCTGTAACACCAGTGCCAGAATCCAAGATGGCGGCCGCAGCAGAGTTCAAGGTATGCGCTGGGCGGCGGTATGGGTAGCGACGGGGGGCAGGGGAAGCAGCCGCTGCAGTACTGGTAGTGGGTAAGGAGGGGTCACGCCGCAAGGGACGTGGCCCCCGATTCCTTACAGTTCTGTTTAATGGTAAAAAAGGAAAACATATGTGGTTGTCTCTCCACATCATGGTATAGACCAGGGGAGCGCAAACTTTAGCTGCTGCACCCCTGCCTTGCTTGCACCAGTGCTCGCACCCCCCCCCCCCCCACTTTGGAGCTGCATCAAATTACGCTGCGGGGTCATGTGACGCGTGTGACGTCACATCACATGACTCCACGGCATCATTTGATTCCGCGTTGCCATGACGACGCGTCACACAGCCGTCTGAATCACGGTAAGTTGAGAGTTGCAGAGGCCTCACACGATCCCCATGCATTTAATTTAAATCCCTTGGAGAAGTGTGCGGGCCTCTGCAACCGCTGTACCCCTGAGAAAAATCTCCCGCCCCCCAGTTTGCGCATCCCTCGTATAGACAACATCTGCTTATAAGATCCAAGGCTGTTAAAGGAACAACCCAAGCCAATTTTTTTTATTTTCTTATCTTTTTTTACATTAATTTCCGCTCTGCAGACCCCCTGCTTCCCGAGACACTCACCTCCAAACAGGGCGCCGGTATCTCTGCAAAGTTTAAAGCTCCCGCGTCACGCGGGCCAATAGGAAACCGAAGCTGCCGATATCATGGCTTCCTGCTGTGTCGCAGAGCGTGAGAGCTTTGATACGCCGCCATTACATGAACCCTGCTAGCCAGGCGCCTACCCGCACCCCCGGTGGAGGTCTGTATTTCTGGAACCAGGGAGTCCCCGGAGCTGAAATGGATGGGGTTTAGCTCTGGACACCCCCTGCTTCAATCCCATGTTAAAGATAAAAACAAATTGCCAAACAAATTGCATGCTTGGATGCCTCTTTAAAGAGTATGAGGGCAATGTATATGTGCACGGGTAACCTAAATGGTTATGCAAGAAAATTCACTTGAAGTGTCTTCTGGAAGAATTCCTTCCGGAATCTGTTTTATGAAATATCAGCGCTCAGTACATATTCTGTAGGCCCAAATGGCCATGATAGATATTTTCTACTGAAATGCTTTAATGTTCTAAGAAGATTCTGTATTCCTGTACGCAGAATGGTCCGCCGACCTGCTCCCCGCCTCTGTGCAAAAGGGTGAGAGAGGTATGGAGGCGTCTCTGATTTCATGTTGATATGTAATGGTATATTCATTGTCAATAATCCCTTTTCTTGCCAATTATACCACATTCTTAATAATAATACAAAAATGCACTTTCTATTCTTCTCTGTTACATAAGAAGATCCGATGAACGGAAATCTCACAAATGTTTTATTTGCCTAACAAGCCGATCAGAAAGAAAGCAGAAGGGGTAAGATAATGCATTATGCATTTTTGCAAGAATTCTACAGATTATGAACAAAAAAATATATATTGATACATTTATATGGTATATACAGTACCTTTTTCACCTCTTGTCAGCTTATCATTGTGTTATAAAATCAGCTTTGTTAGTGTTATTAAATTGATCTCCTTTTATGACAAAGAAAGTATTTATTGCTGCTATGATTTCAAATTCATATTTCTCTATTTCTTCATATAGCTGAATTCACCTCTAAATTCAGTTTTGAAAGATCATTTTGCATTGGAAATCTATATGAACCAGTCAATCATACAATACAATATACTGAATGCCAAAAATGAACACCTTTTATTACTCTCTTTAATATAAACAGGTAGGAAAATGAGGCAGTGCACTGCCAAGGGAACAGAAGGAGGCTCACGGTATGCAGCATCAAAAAATTATTTATTCCATAAAAAGTGGACCAGATGTCCCCCCTAAGTCACAGTAGGGGTCCACCAATGCGCTTCGGGCAGTATGCCCTTTCTCAAGGTGTTGCCTTATTTTTCTACCTGTTTCTGCTGCTTACCTGGGAGATTGCACGCCTAAGAATACATCTGTAGTTGGACACTCCAGGAGAAAATAAGTGAGTGTTACTTATGGGTCGCTGTACCCTTTTTTTTCTCCTTTACAATTGGGACTCTGGTCTGTACTAATTATATATGGTGCCGCTGGCATTAGGTACTAGTCCCCTAACCCTATTTGGGCTACATTATGATACAGTATATGCTTATATGGAAGGAGTTCATACCAACTTCAGTTCTTTATATTAAAAACAGGACTTGTTTTTTCTGATGCACTGGCGTTCTACATACTCTCTTTAATATAAACCTCAATGCCGCCTTCCATTTTTTAACTCCTGTTTAGAAGTTAAATGATATGGCCCATATTCACTAAATGGTGCTAAGCTTTAAACCATCCTTAGGTCTCGACCAGGGTGTTGCTGAGCGGGCGCGCGCGCTCACGCTGGACATGTTGCGACAATGCGCTCAGCCGCTTGACGAGCAAGAAAAATTGGTTTTGCTGCTCGCAAGCGCGTCACGTGAACGGTTCGCCCAATGAGGGCGAACCAGCTCTGTGACGTCGGGGCCGCGCCCCCAGACGCGCACGCACCTAGCCGGCCAGGAAAAGCACGGCCGAGCTGGGCGCAGCGCCGGAGATCCAGCGCACCCGTTCCCTACCTGGACAAGGCCTAAAGCAGCAGTCCAAACTGCTGTTTTTTTAGATGGCCATCAGTACAGCAGAAGAGGACTAAAGATGCAAAGTTCTGTGGGGAAGATCATGTGACCAGGCAGTCACTAGATACAATTGGTGCACTGCTAGAGAGAGGGCGGGGCTCAAAAAGGTGTGTGCCAGAGCCTGTTTCAGAAGAGGAAGGGGATGTGACTTTGTAAATGGTTGCTATAGAAACAAAAAATGCTTGTTACATTATAATACATTAAAAATGTCATTCAGCGTTGTTTAAAAAAATGCTACAAGTATTTTCTCATAGCACAGATCTGATTTAATAAAAAAATGTAGGATATCGCTTGGTCTGCAGCATGAACACATTAATTTGAATGGGACTTACGCCACAACAACTCGTAGCATTCCTTAGTGAATATGGGCATACAGTATATACATTGTGATATACAGATGTGATTCAAATGGGTATAGTACAATCTCTGTATATTGCATCTCTGTAGCATATCCTGTTAAAGAAACCTCTTACTGATTTGGACAGAACTTTTCTTTTACTAAAATTTCTAGATCATTATGACAACAAAACTCTTTAAAGTCAAACATGGGTTTTTCATTTAGATACAAGGTCTCCCACAGGTCTACACGAGGAATGAGCATTACTCCCCTTTTGAAGTAAGAGTGTTTTATGATAATTAAAGCCCCTTAGATTATTTATGATGATGAATAAAATGTGAAACATATTAAATATGGATTATGCTTTTTTTTTAATGTTTGAGGGTTTTATAATTAGATCTTCGGTTGAATTCAATTATTCTTTATAAGCCTCTTTTTTATATATATTTTAAATTATTCATACAGTACATTATGTTTATACAGTACTGTTGTAGCTTATGGGTATTTAACCGAGTCTTGTCTTGCAAGTTTTATGTGTATACAGTTTCAAAAAGTTTTCTATCTTATGTCATTACTTTACATCATATTGATAGATGTTGCTCTGTCAGCTCAATGGAATTCTAACTGGCGGCCCATTCTAGAAAGAGCTCATAAGCAGTCATATTTTGGGCAGTTGCTAGGCTGCGTTTTGCGGGTCTTTCCTTTTTGGAATAGTTGTGGTATACTCTAACACAAGGGTGGCCAACTCCAGTCCCCAAGGGCCACCAACAGGTTAGGTTTTAAGGACATCCCTGCACAGGGGGTTCAATTAGTGGATCATTCGTTCACTGAGCCACTGTTTCAGCCAGTTGGGCTGAAGCAGGGATATCCTTTAAACCTGAACAGTTGGTGGCCCTTGATGACTGGATTTGGCCGCCCCTGCTCTAAGAGGTTTCTATCGAAACTCAAGCTTGGATGTAGATACCGCTTAAGTCATCATTATGAGAAAAATATACACAGTAGGAAGCTAGCTAAAATTGGCACTCATGCTCATTGGCACGTTCAAACTCTTGTCCTTAACACCTGCAATTTGTACTGTACAGACAAAAAATTATTGGCTACATTTACTCAACAATTTTCTTCCATAAGATACCTTCGGGTGCTGGAAGACATCGGACCCCCCAATCTGGACTGTAAGTGGTCTTCCAGCAGTGGGAGGTTTCTTGTGGCAGAAGAGTGATTAGTAAGTAATAAAATGGATCAATAAGACCTACAGCAGCCTCTGAAGTATCTTTGCATCCTGTGTGCTCTGCGGTATTTACATTACCATCAATGGGGAACCGACGTGTGAATGTTGTGGTTCACAAATGTCTTTTGGGAATTTTATGGAGATTTTGCTGTTTCCGTGTAATTTTTGCAAAAGCTACAATTGCTCTAAATTTTCACTATTTTGACAAACACGTAATTGAAATCTGTCAACAAGCTGAATTTTATGAGAGATTTGTTATTTCTCACCAGATTTTCACATGAATGTACTGTATATAGGAGTTTCAGCTGTGGTCCTCCTTGTGCCTCTCTGTGTATTGTATAAAGTTGGTATACAAGCATGTCTCTCTCTGTCTCTTTTTCTCTCTGTCTCTGTCTCTCTCTCTCTCTCTCTGTCTGTCTCTCTGTCTGTCTCTCTCTCTCTCTCTCTCTCTCTCCACTTTTGCATATCTCTAATAATTAGTGCAGTCCTGTGTTATTTATTTAGTAGTCGGTTTCACATGGGGTAGGGAGTGATATGTATCATTCTCTGCCCTCGAGTTTTGCCAATTACATGATCTGTCTCAGTCCTGCTGCATAGTATATTAAGTAGGTGTCAATGGGTTAACGATAGTGGCCAATAGAACAAAACATAATAAACATCTTATAATATGTCTGGGTAACTTCAGGGTATAAAATGCTACCCTGAAACAGAAGCAACTTTGGAGAACAAATCAGATGTATTATGGTGTCATAGTGTCACATACTGTACAGTACATATAGTACATTAATGCATGAAAATACCACCATACAGCCGTGTACAGGTTCAGTTCTTCCGTGAAGCTGATTGAAGCTCTGGTTTATTTATGACTGGCTGTAGATGTTCACTGTAGGATGTAATTATCTCACGTACTGTATCAACATCTCTAAAAATAGCTTACAGTCAGCATTTATGAAAAACATAAATATGTCACATACAGTGAATCGTTTTAAGGAGAAGGCAGAGTGGAGATTCTAGGAAAGATCAACTGCAGATGTAGCAGACGTACGTTATTACCCCCATTAAAGAAGAAATATAGATGAACCCAAGGTTATAACACAGAATATTACAGACTTCACGTAGGATTCAATGGCAGTGCTAACACAGAATAGCACAGACTATTCTTCAATGACTCGCCCGCGGGTACAGTACCCCTGAGTCCATCTGTAACGTGGAAAATAGTGCGTGCACTAAAGAGATAACATGGGTTGCCATTGTTTTCAGTGGGGCCGCTGTAGTGTGATAAATATTGTGGTAGATTTAGCGTGTCCCATTGTGTTAGCAGGTGGAGAAGGAGCGGCTCAGTGAGTAAAGACACTGACTGGCACTGAGTTTGTATCAGGGGAACCTGGTTCAGTTCCCACTGTCCCAGCTCCTTGTGACATTGGGCAAGTCACTTTATCTCCCTATGCCTCAGGCACCAAAATATAGATTGTAAGCTCTATGGGACAGGGACTGTGTCTGCAAAATGTCTCTGTAAAGCGCTACATAAAAACTAGCAGCGCTATACAAGAACAAATTATTATTATTATTACTACATCTGTATCACTGGTGTTTTGGTTCTAAAAAATAATTAGTGTTTTGGGTTTGGTTGCTCTAAAAAAGAAAAATGTGTGTTTGGCTCCTCCCCTTTTGTTTTGTCATTGCTGACGGAGTGGTCACATGATTGCAAGTGCTGGAGGGACAGTGGATCTTCGGGCTCTCAAAGGGTTAAAGAAGTGAAATACTGTAGTCAATTTTGAACAATTTGGGCTCTAAAGGTTTGAGCTAAATACTTTCGAACGTTGCAAACCTTTAGAAAAGTCCCCGAAACTCGTAGAGAAGCGAATCTCAACAGTGACACCTCTGTTCTCTTGCCTTGTATGTATATCTTTATTTATATAGCACCATCTGGGTACATAGCGCGTCACAGCAGTAATAAACGTGACATCATAATGTAACACATAATGGGAATAAGCGCTTATGATATAAAAGTCACATTGGGAAAAGGAGTCCCTTCCTCGAGGAGCTTACAATCTAAGTGGTAAGTGGGGAGAACTTCCAGAGACAGTAGGAGGGTGTTCTGGTAAGTGCGTCTGCCAGGGGTCAAGGTCAGTGCATTCAAGACATGTATATACTGTATATGCTTCATTAAAGAGGTGTGTTTTAAGAAAGGTCCTAATGGTGGATAGAGAGGGTGCCAGTTGGATATTGAAGCGAAGGACATTCCTGAGGTGTGGGGCAGTGAGTGAGAGAGGTTTTAGGTGGCACCCATTTTTAGTTGAAAAATGTGACTCCTAGGCAGCGTACTTGTGCTAGGGCTAGCCATACCTTTGGCGGGGCCCAAGGCAGCATGGTGGCAGTGGGGCCCCACCTCCTGCAGCGTCATGCAGTGGAACATGACGTTGTGTTTTCATGGCTGAAGGAAGGCCGCTCCGCATAAGGTAAGACCTCCCATGCACAAAATCTCCCCCCCACCCGTCCGTACCTGGGGGCGAGTAGTGGTGCGGTCCTGCGCAAGTACGGGGACTCACCTAGCTCCACTCTCCTGTTGGGTGGAAATTGTACCCAGGCGCCAACAGGCGAAGGGAGAGGAGGAAGCGCAGGACACCCCGAAGGTGCAGGGCCCAAGACAACCGCCTTGCTCGCCTGGCCCTAAGGCTAGCCCTGGGTGTATGATAGTGCTGCAAATTGTAATGAGAAGGGGCAGTAGGCCCAGGCTTAGGAAGGAGTATGAGGAGTTCCGTCTTTGACATGTTAAGTTTGAGTTGTTTGAAAAGTAAATTTGAGTGTCATCAACGTGATGGTGATATTTGAATCCAATGGTAAATTGAAAAGTCAATAGACTAAAAAATCCCAAGCTAGTGCTGCACAGCTGAAGCAGAATCCCAGAATCACTGATCACAATGTAATTATATCCATATATTCAATCATTTGGATGTAATGAGGGTTAGGTACGGGTGAGAGGTGAGTCATTTTTATATATGTAAATCTGGTGACAGTGTTCCCTCTGATGTACTAAATATTCAGTCCAGCTATGATCCAGAAAAAACGAGGGCATACAACAATCCAAACCTGGAAACTTTGTGCTTCCCAACATATTGAATAAGGATAGTACACATGCATGGGCACAACAAACAAGTTTATACCAAAGTGAAACATATAAGTATTCATTATTCTCTGCTGTGAAGATGAATGGAAAGGATTTGGCATTAACTGCAGCCAAATATGCCTATGAATATACTACTGTATATACAATATATGAGATATTTGAGGTTGTGCACTTTTTGGGGGCGGAATTGGATCCGCAGCAGATCGGCCGGTTCCATTGTTCCATGGATTCAGCGGATCAATCTCAGAAAGGGCGATTCGTGTTGGCAGATTATTATTTTTTTACTCAAATTGTATTGAAGTTTTTCAGGGGGGGAGGGGTGAGAGGGAAAAATTTAAAAAAAAGGGGGAGAGGGTGTACAGAAAATAAAGATGGGGGGGGGTCCAGTTACAGTTTTAGAGAGCAAAGCACCTTCTAACAGTTAATCACTTAGCAGATATATAACAGTTTTTACAGCAGAGTTGAGTGAGTATCTACACCTGGGTGTCCAGCACCCAGAATCCATTGCACCCACACCTTCTGAAAATCTGAACAGGTGTTGTTGTTAAGACTGATCAGCTTATCCATGCAGCAAACCTGTCAAACTTTATTTTTAACTTTGGATTTTGGGGCGATAATTGATTGCTTCCATACTGGCGCTAGTTCGCGTCTTGCAGCTGAAGACATATGGCCCAATAATTTTTTCTCATGTCTCGTGAGGAGGTGGCATGGTTTGTTAAAGAGAAACAGGCAGGTGTCCAGAGGGAGATCCAGACTGAAGAATCTCTGGGACCATAATTTGATTTTCAGCCAGTAAGCTGATACAAGTGGACACCTCCACCACATGTGCAGGAATGAGGCCTGTTCTCCACATCCCTTTGGACATATTGATGGGTACCCTGGGATAAACTTAGCCAGCCTTGGGGAGGTCAAGTACCACCTCATCAGGACCTTATAGGCATTTTCTCTAATAGTGATACACATGGAGGATATGGCAACCACCTGAAAAAAAGTTGTCCTAGTCCTCCAGGTCTAATTCCTCCCCCAGGTCCCTTTCCCACTGGGACATGTATTTCAGTTTTTGATTTGTATGGGGGGGAGGGGGCGGCTAACAAAGTAACTTACAAGTTTGATATCGGTCCAAACAAATCCATCCGTGAATTTTACACCGTGAAATGGATTTTGGGGGGAGAATGCGAGAAAATCCGAAAAGTGGATTTGGGCGGATTCGCCCATCTCTATATAGGACTTGTAATACAGTGAAGACTGGCCTATCTGTTAACATGGTCTTTGTTAATTTTTTGTTTCCGTTTAAGATATTTTATTTTAGCCACACTATGAACATATTACAATACATTAATGTATATAATGAAACGTCCGTGTGGTATCAATCATCTTTTGGTGATATATAGCAATATTAGCACTTCAACGGAATATAAAGTGACATTGTAAGATTTCCACCAGGAAAACCTTGGCGTAGAATTCTGACTCTGTCTTACTAACTTTTTTCTGTACCCATACAAGTTGTTAAAGTACATACACACATACACACACACCATGTGTATCACATATATTGGCCCAGACAAGTATATATCTGACTGAAAAAAACCCATTATAGACTCTGTGACAAACAGCTTACTCCGGGGCTCTGCCGTTTGTCCGGGACTGTTAGAACACGGTCTTTTAGGGTAGGTTAAATGATGAGGCGTCACGTGCTGTTCCTTTAAACAGGCTATGCCTGGTTTATTCAGTCCCAGGCACTGAGACTGCCACAGTGCATACAACAGAAACACATCAAAACAAAAAGCTGCTCACCTGAGCGATAACTTAACTTAGATTTTCCCTAACTCAGGGTGGAAGTGGCTTTTCCACTTCCAACAACAAAACAAGGTACTTTTCAGTTTTAGACAAAAAAGGAACAGAATCATTTAACCTGTTTGGGGAGAGGCTTTTCCCCTCTCTGCTTCTAGAAGCTTTCCTGTCTCCAGGCTCTTGGGGAGAGGGGAGAGGAAACAGGAAATCAGTCTTACATACCTGATTTCTAATTAGCATGACAGGTGACAGAAATCAGGCAGCCGACAAACTCTGGTCTGGATCCCTCATCCCTCAGTTCCAGCGCTTGCCAAACTGTGGGATGGAGTGCATGTATTATGAGGCTGCACTCCCAGGCCAAACAGGATAGAAACTGTTCAGTATCCTGGGAGCCCTATATATGGAATTTATTACCATCCCCTGGTTTCTGTCACAACTCTTACCGTGTACTATGTCTAAAAAAATATTAGTACGTAGGGAGGACGGGGGGGAGGGCACTCCAGTCCTCTAGGACCACCAACAAGTCAGATTTTAAGGATATATCTTCTTCAGCACAGGGGGTTACCATCAGGTGCCTCATGGAGGTTCTGACAGCCAAACAGCATGGTAGACATTATATACAAAATATTGCATACAGTTAAAGATAATATATTATAGGCGTATGTAACCGTTACAGAACACATTAAGTTGTGAGACAGCTTTAGTTTTAAAAGAACTTAGACTGGTGGGGGCTGTGAGAGTCTCCAGTAGATTGTTCCAGTTTTGGGGTGCACGGTAAGAGTAGGGGGAGCGGCCGGATACTTTGCTGAACCTTGGGACTATGAAGAGTCTTTTGGAGTCAGATCTCAAATTATAAGTGCTGCATGTGGTAGATGTGAGGATATTGTTCATGTAGATGGGTAGCTTGCCCAGAAAGTATTTGAAGGCAAGACAAGAGAGATGAATTTTGCGCCTAGGCTCAAGTGATGATCAATCTAGTTCTTTGAGCATTTCACAGTGATATGTGTTGTAGTTGCATTGGAGAACAAAACGGCATATTGAATAGTAGTGGGTATCAAGTTTGCTTAGGTGGGTTTGGGGTGCCGAGCCTTATTCCATAGTCGATAATTGGCATTAGCATCTGCTGTGCAATACACTTTCTGACCAGCAGACTTAGGGAGGATTTGTTCCTATAAACTACAGGTTTTGGATGTCAGGGTATCAATGTGCATCCCAAATGTTAAATAGGAGTCAAACCATATGCCCGAGTATTTAAAATTAGTAACAATAGTTAAGGTGGTATTAGCATTGGTTCTGATCTGGAGCTCAGTCTTTGGAAGCTTTAAAAATTTAGCCTCGGTCCCAAATACCATTGTTACAGTCTTGTCAGTGTTTAAAAACAGTTTGTTTTACCAGAAGCCCACAGCGTACATCAAACTTCCAGAGGGAAACACAGATCCAATTGTGATCAAAAATGGAACCAAGCTGCCCCTTGTCTCTGCTTCTCTTCACATTATCAATTGAACCTCTAGCGGCTAAAATTAGAGATGAGGACAATATACAAGGAATCCCCATTGATGGAATAAATTATAAGATCTCCCTATTTGCGGCCGATGTTATATTAACTCTAGCCAGCCCACAGACGTCCCTTCCTCTTCTCCAACTTCTTTTAGATCAATTTGGCAAAATTCTGGGCTACAAAATTAACAATCATAAATCTGAAGCCTTAAATTTAACCCTCCCAGCTTAATAAATTAAACAGCTAAAATCGAATTTTAACTATAACTGGAGCTCCACACATATCAAGTATCTTGAAATTAAGATTGCAAAATCATACGAATCCCTTTACCAGTGTAATTTCCCTCCCCTTTTTGACAAAATTAAAAAAAGATTTGCAAGCATGGAATAAATTCCAGATATGCTGAATAGGGAGAATTATTTCCACCAAAACGAATATTCTTCCAACACTATTATATTATTTTTAAACCCTCCCGATAAATATTCCCCTGCCAGAGCTGAAAAATATACAATGCCAGATATTTTAATTTATTTGGAAAGATAAAAGACCGAGAGTGGCGAGGTCGGTAATGCTAGCCTCAAGAACAAGAGGAGGCATGGGAATTCCTGATATTATTAAATATTATCAAGCGGCCCAACTAAAACAAGTAGTGGTCTGGACTAGCGACCCAACAACCTGCTGCTGGTAAGCAATTGTATCCTACCATGCGAGACCGTGAGACCCATATCTCTCACAGCGTCTCTGTGAGGGATCAAGGAAACTCTAGCAGGAAGGTTTGACCTGGGATCGATGAGGTGCACGTGGAATATATGGGCCAAAAACAAAGGGAAATATGCATTAGCGTCCTCCCCATCTCAACTTACTCCTATTTTCAATAATCTGGAATTTCCTCCTGGATGCTCCAAAAGACAATTCAACCAATTTCAAAATTTGAATATCAAAATAGCAGCTGACCTGATGAAAAAGGGGAAGATCATGTCTTACCAGGAACTTCAAAATAAGTACCAAACGCAAGACCTCCATCTCTTCAAATTCCTCCAAATTAGACATTTCCTCACAACAATTTCTCATAATGCAAGCTTCCCCAATCTATCAAAATTCGAAACATATTGCAATAAAGGCACCTACCAAAGAAGCCTGATATTGGGAAAATATGTGGGAATAGAGTCATCAGTAAATGCACCGGACCATACTGTAACTACATGCTTAAATGGGCGGAAGACCTCAATGTGAAGAAAGATAGGGACGACTAGGAGCATATCTGGGAATGGGCACCTAAAACTTCAATTTGCACAATTACGAAGGAAAATATCTACAAAATCCTGTGTCAATGGTACCTAACTCCTAGTGGGTTGAGCCAGATCTTTCCTGGATCCCCCGATCTATGCTGGAGAGGGTGCGGTCTTAGAGGAGATATGGTCCACATTTGGTGGACATGTCTACTAATTCAGAATTTTACAAGACGTGGGAGCCAGAGTTAAGAAAACATAGAAAACAGTAAGAGGTAAAAATTGTCATTTAAAAAAAAAAAACATAGACCCATAAAAATAAGAAGTTGGGGTTCAGTCCGGGGGTGGTGGGTGGTCTTGAACTCCGATCCTTCCCCTCCTCTCCCTATCCACCCCCCCCTTTTCTTCTCCTGTTTATTTTTCTTCTTATCTTTCTCTATCCACTTTGAAACTCATTCAGAGATTGCAGATCTAGAGATATTTATCACTAAACAAAAGGGCAAACGGGTCTACAACCCGTCTGATGACTCAATTACACAAAATATCGATAGAAGCTAACCCCCAATCTCAGTTATTTAGTATATATAAAAATGCCATGTATACAGTTGATTGTTCCCATGGTAATACTCCCTCTGTAGTTGTAATGTATAGTTATAATTGGTATCTCTCTGAAAACACAATAAAAAAGATTGAAACAAAAAAAAACAGTTTGTTTTGGGAAATCCAATTTTCAAGTCTCAAAAAGTCAGATTGAAGAATGTGTTCAAGGTCGGAGAGTCTAGTGCTGTGTGCATATAAGATTGTGTCATCTGCATACTGTACATGTGTATTGAAGCTCCCTTACAAGCTGTAGGAAGATCATTGATGAACACTGAGAAGAGTAGGGGCCCCAGAACAGAGCCTTGCGGGACACCACAGGTGATATCCAAGGGGTTGGAGTTAAAGCCGAGATAGACACATGTAGGGATCTACCTGATAGGTTACGAATTAAACCAGTTTAAAGCATGCCACCCTATTCCAGAGCTCTGGAGTTTGTTAAGCAGGATAGCATAATCAACAGTATCAAAAGCCTTTGCAAAATCTAGGAATACTGCACCAGCGGGTTGTCCCAGGTCCATTCCACACTGGATTTCATTGCAAACTTTTAGCAGGGTAGTTACGGTAGAGTGTTTGGGGCGAAAGCCAGATTGGAATTGGCTAGGGAATTAGGGAAAACACACACACACCTCAGGACCTTTAATTTGCTAGACCAATTCCTTACCTGCTATGTCACAGGATTGGCGTGTTAAAGCAAGCCCTATAAATATACATGACTTCTACAGCACACGGAAGTGGACTGTTTGTTTTTAGTCTGTGACATCACACAAACCCTGTGGCTTGGAGGTAGAGAATTGGTCTAGCAAATGAAAGGTCCTGGGTTCAATTCCTGTATGATATGGTATAATTGATCAATTATTATTTTAGCAAAGAGAGCAGATGTTGTGCGGCGAAATGTATGCGATCATAACGTGGTCTCATTCTGTGGACCCCGAGCTAAGTGAGTGTGTGCAGACTAAACAGCAGAGGTATGCCTTTTCATTGCAATGCTATTCTGGGTTTGCAAAGGGAGTTGGTTGAGTGGGTGGGGGGGCAGTTATGTGCAGTCTGTTGGGAAAGGTTGCAGTAAATAAGGTGTAATGGGGGGTTAAAAGTACAGGCTGGCAAGCATGGGATCATAGTGTGGACAGAAGCTCACCATTTGTTGTCTTGTGTAGAAGATGCAGACCCCTGTCCACCTCTAGTCAAACTATAGTCTAACTACATATTCTCACTTTAAGATGCATCATATTTGCAAATGCTACCCTGCAAATGCTTTCTCTTAAACTGGTCTTACATTTATACATCTAAGAAGTCACACGAGCCGCCTCCCAATAAATCTGCCTGTTACAAGTGGGACGCTTAGCAGCACACAATTAACAAAACGACTTTTTCTATCCAAAACATACCAGAGATCAATAATAAAGGCAGGGTGGGGTATTTATTTTTAAAACAAAGGGGGTTGCAGATCAATCAGTGGGTTAAAACATTACTGTGAAGAGACAATGCAATTACTTCCATGTCACATCAGCTGAGGTTATACTGTAGATATTGCATGAAGAACAATAAATATATATATACTATAGTCTAACTAAATATTCTCACTTAAATATGATCACTTTAAGATGCATCATTTTTGCAAACGCTACCCTGCATTAATAGGGCCCATTATGCTTAGTTTCAGTAATTCCATAATAGCCTGGGAAATACTGTAAAAAAAACCTCCTTTCCTTCACTGTAAATGGCATTCTGTCCCTTTTTAGAACGTTGCAGCCCTGTTATCAGGAAACACAAGGTGACAGGAAACCATACTACGTTTTTAATGCATTAAGGACATCACACATTTTTTGAATTCAGCCAACTAGAACTCATTAGTGTCCATCACAGGAGAAGTTATAGCTCCTTGCAGTGCCCTTTACAAATAACAGATCATCATGAACAAAGTTCCTTTACTTTTCTGGTTCATTCATAAAGAATAATTATGTACTGCTTGCCAACCATAAGGAGCACATTGCATTGCAGCTAATCTTTATAGGCCAAAGGGAGCATTAGTTCTCTGGAAGATTATTTTTTTTTTCAAGCGAAGATAAATAGAATTTGTTTTTCATCCGAATCTTAATCTCTAGTGACCAGCTTACTACCAATGTAATTGCTACTTTCATGGGACCATAATTACAACCCCAGGAAAAGATTTGCAGTGGAATTGTACATTTACCCCTGATATTACAGTTCGAGACTTGGTTTGAACAAGAAATGATTGTTTCAGCGCTGGTGGGGATACTCTGTAATCATAGAAATTGGGTATATAGATTATATAGCAACATCTTCTCATGTGACAAATAATATCCACTGTAAATTGTGTTTGTACCTTTGGTACGATTAAAACCCCGGCATTTGTGTGCATTCTGTATAGGACTTTCTGTGCAAGCAGGAAAATCTTGATTATCAGAACTCCCTCCTTCTGTCTCTGTACGTTCTCCCTACCAAATAGACTGTAAGCTCCTCGGGGCAGGGACTCCTTTTCCTTAATGTTACGTTTATGTCTAAAGCACTTATTCCCATGATCTGTTATTTATATTATCTGTTATTTATTTGATTACCACATGTATTACTACTGTAAAGCGCTATGTACATTAATGGCGCTATATAAATAAAGACATACAATACAATACAATACTGGTTGTTAAAATCTGTAGTCTCTACATAATATGCAATGATGTGCATTGCCAGCTTCCCCTTGCTCAGCAGGATTTTAGCCCCTGCGCGGAATGGACTTCCAATGTTTCTAGCATCTTCACCAAATATTTATTGGGGGTTAATTGACCCCTTCAAGACGAGCAACACATAGCTATTGCATGAGTTGCTCTCCTGCGCTGAGTGTTATTACAGACAAAAGAGAGAGGTCAAAGTGAAGAGGTTATCACTGGAAATTCTCTTTCTGATTCTCCTGCTGCTTTTGACAAAATTAATGACCTGAGTCAGACACCGGCACGGTCAAAATGGCATTTTTTTTTCATTTTGCTATTTCAAATGGTCTCAGTGGCTCACACAAGTGTGTCAAGATGTCCCACTGTAATGTAATGAGAAAAGTCCATCAGCTCGCTGTATCTGGGAAGCAGTGTAAGTGCTGATGACTTGTCGATGGTCTGATAGTTTTCTGGAAGGAATCTGAAGGTGTTTTCCTCTGTTGAGAAGTCTGTGCTCTGTTGGTTGGTGGGTGTGTGGAGGTTCGTGAAACTGAAGAAGTGGCTCAGAGAATGAGAGGAAAGCCCTTGAAGAATGAACCAGTAACCAATCATTAACTGTTAGAGAAGCCGTTAAGTGGGGAAGAATCCTTATCCCAGTGTATGGGGGATTACAGTATCTACAGTAGCTGAAGCCACGAGGTTGTTGAACGATGACAGCACTTATCAGGTATTAAGTAAAGATCCCACTATGGACTTTTCAGCCGATTTTAAAGAGCTTTTAATTAGTAGCCATGAGCAAGGTATCATTAACAGGCAGAATTTAATTTATGATACACCTAGGATTACTGCCTTCTGTTTTATTATATACCTAAAATGTATTAAACGTTGGTTAACCCCCCGGCAGCTAAATAATCTATATAACACACTCTTTAACTTCTAATCTATTGCACTGTGTGGAACTATGTCACTTGTCTTCTTACCTTTGTGACAATACTCATGGATTACATATTTTGTACTATAACATAGGATGAGGACTACGGGTAGTCCTCGCTATCCAATGTTTCACTTTACAACTAATGGCATATCCAATGTGTTACAATGCAACCCTTCGGGCCGTTTTTCGCCGCCGGAATGCGTTATCCAACACTCACCGCCACTGATTAACATGGGACTCACTTTACAACGGTTTCACTATCCAACGCTACTTCCAGAACGGATTCCGTTGGATAACCGAGGACTGCCTGTGTAGCCCCTTTACAAACACGATCTTGTATGTGCAGATGTAACTTATTTTTTAGATTTGGATTGTAGTGTTTCTTTACACAATTATTATTATTTTTCATTATTAATTGAGTCCATTTTATTTTGCATCAGAATTATTGTTTTGAGAGCGTATTTTATTTCCAGAAATATGGTACCAATGGAACTGGGGTTTCTTAGAGATATACAAACTTATTCTTGGGTAGTTGAGCAAATGTTTCAACAGAATTTGAATCCGCATTGGATTGGCCAGTTCCTTTCGTTCGCGGAAATCTGCGATGCGTCTGAAAAAGACGGATTTGTTTTTATTCTCCAATTACTAAAATCTGTTTGACGGATTCAGAATCCGATTCCGCAAGCCGAATCAGAATCCGCAAACGGAATCCGAATCCGCAAATGAATTTATTATGGGGGTGGGGGGAGTTTATAAATAGGGGTGCAGCCTCAAGTTGAAGCCATTGTGTGGTTCCGCGTATCGGTTTTAAGTTAAATCCTTTGGTGCATTCCTTAATATCAGTGAATTTGAGATCCATTGACGGATTATGAAGAATTCACGTGGCCTGAAGTTTATGAAATCCGATCATGGATTTTATCGTGCCGATTGGATTGGGTCTGAACAGCCCGGGAAAATCCACAGATCAGACAAGTCCCCACACCTCTATTCTTGGGACAGTGGGAGCAGGAGTACATTTGCAATCCTTTCAAAAACAGACCTGGTCCCTGATTGAGTGTCCAGCCCGATCGATACAAAAGTGGACCTCTGTCCACTTCTGCTTCTTGCACGTGGGACCAGTTGCGCTACATGATCGCTCCAGAAGCAGTCACATAACTCGAAGCCTTGCGGCAGCCGGGTTTTTGAGAATAAAGTAAACAGAAATAAATAGTTTTTTTTTTTTCTTTTTTTTTTTAAACCTGTTAATTAATAATGAACTCTAGCCCCAGCATTTTGAAAATGTCACAGGAATCTTGTCATGAAGTGAACTGACACCGAGTTTATTCCCACCGCTATTCATCTGGTGAAGATGTTGGGTAATAGTTGACTCAAGTGTGGTCACAATTTATGTTGTATGATCTCAACTTTTTTTTTTTTTTTTTTTTTAAATGTGCATGTAGCTTGGATAAATTGTAACACGTAAGACACAATGCTGAATATAGTACACAAGAAAATGAGTGACACATTTTGCTGTTATACATGCTGTAAGTATCAAAATATATCAAAGCAATTGGGTATGGTCAAAATATTTGTAAAAAAAAAAAAAAACTGTATCCACTATCTAGAAACTTTCTTTATAAGAAACTCTAGAACAGTTTGCAACAGCAAATGTTAACTTTTATTTTATGTAACCTTAATTATCACTGACAAATATTGACTGTACTAAAATATCCCACTTCTCTTCAAATAGATGATAATTAAGTAATAATCCCCTCGGAACAAGGCATTACTGGCCAATATTGCCCTGGCTGGAAGAGTTGAAGGCCCGAGGCGAAGCCGAGGGACTTTAACCCAGCAGGGCATTATTGGCCAGTAATGGCCTGTTCTGAGGGGATTATTACTATTATAGGCTAAATGTAGGCTTTTTTTCATTTTTCATAAAAAATATACATTTTTGTAGTCATTGATTTTGATCAGTGTATATACCTGTGTAGGAAAAAGAAGTAAAGTAGAAGATGAGAAGGCTGAGGGGCCGGAGAGAGAGGTTTAGGGGGGGAAGAGAGATGCAAGGCAGAGAGAGGTGAAGGAGGGGGGTGGGAGAGAGGTGAAGGAGGGGGGGAAAGAGAGAAGATGTCAGGGTTAAGAGAGAGGTGAGGGGGGGAATAGAGGTGAGGGGGGAAGAGAGGTGAGGGGGGGAAGAGAGGTGGAGGAGGGGGGAAAGAGAGGTGGAGGAGGGGGGAAAGAGAAGTGGTGGTCTGGGAAGAGAGGTGAGGGTTGGGAGAGAGAGGTGAGGGGGGAGAGAGGTGAGGGGGGGGGGAGAGAGAGAGTTGAGGGGGAGAGAGAGAGGTGAGGGGGGAGAAGGGAGAAAAGGGGTAAGGGGGAGAATTGGGGGAATGGAGGGGGAGAGGTGGATGGAGGGGGATGTGGGAGAGAAGTGGGGGGACTGTGATATTGACTACAACTAAATAAAAAGAAATACAAATTACCTTACAGTAGCACAGACAATAGATGTGATTAGAAACATTACTTTGTTGCAAGCAACAAAGTTACCAGTTGGCAGCTTCTGACAGCACTAGCAGCTGTGAGAGAGAGGGGGAGGGAGAGGGGAGAGGCTGCTTGTTCAGTGTGATCAGTGAGGAGAGCAGGGCTGCTGCAGTTAAGATTTAAACTTGCCGTTTTTTTTCTCAGCGCAAGCCTCTGCATCTCTGCTTTGAGGTGAGTTGGCAAGTTGTCAAAAATTCCAGGCATTACTGAATGAATAATGCCCGGAATTCTGACCAATCAGAGGGCAAGGATTTCAGTAATGCCCGGAATTTTACTGCTTTAGCCTATAATATGAAATAATCACTTTGCAGATGTGTTCAGCAGGTTAGCAATGCTTTAAGTTTCAAAAGCATTTTATTGGAAAATGTTTTATGAATAGATGTCCACACTTTGCATCTATATATGTGATGTCATTTAATTGCAATATAAATCTTATATAAATGCAACACCCTGTGTGATGCACAAAACGCACTCACACTGCCCCCTGTGTGATGCACAAAACGCACTCACACGGCCCCCTGTGTGATGCACGTAACACACTCACACTGCCCCGTGTGATGCACGTAACACACTCACACTGCCCCCTGTGTGATGCACGTAACACACTCACACTGCCCCCTGTGTGATGCACGTAACACACTCACACTGCCCCCTGTGTGATGCACGTAACACACTCACACTGCCCCCTGTGTGATGCACGTAACACACTCACACTGCCCCCTGTGTGATGCACGTAACACACTCACACTGCCCCCTGTGTGATGCACGTAACACACTCACACTGCCCCCTGTGTGATGCACGTAACACACTCACACTGCCCCCGGTGTGATGCACGTAACACACTCACACTGCCCCCTGTGTGATGCACGTAACACACTCACACTGCCCCCTGTGTGATGCACGTAACACACTCACACTGCCCCCTGTGTGATGCACGTAACACACTCACTCTGCCCCCTGTGTGATGCACGTAACACACTCACACGGCCCCCTGTGTGATGCACGTAACACACTCACACTGCCCCCTGTGTGATGCACGTAACACACTCACACTGCCCCCTGTGTGATGCACGTAACACACTCACTCTGCCCCCTGTGTGATGCACGTAACACACTCACTCTGCCCCCTGTGTGATGCACGTAACACACTCACTCTGCCCCCTGTGTGATGCACGTAACACACTCACACTGCCCCCTGCCTGGTTCCTCTCCAGTGTGCTATGGACATGGGACTGGTGATGGACATAAAAGCAGCCAACGACAAAGGCGGTGGAAGAGGTGGGACTAAGGGGGAGAGGAGCCTTTCAGAGGGGTGACCATGACATGTGGAGTCAGATCTGCACAGGCCTGAGATTGAACCGGGTGCCAGTCTGAGTCCCGCTGAGAGAGAGCGGAGACCCACGGGGGAGAGCAGTACCTGGTGCATCAAGGCCCAGCAGATCCACGTCAGAAAGAGCACAGAGTGTCGATCACCGTCGGATGGGATCTCAACGGTTGCAGTTAACACTGCTTCATTTTAGTGCATTAAGAGGTGTTCCAGCACCATTTACATAGGCCATATACCCAGGATTGGGTGGCCAACTCTGACAACTCTGGCCAACTGAAACTAACATACACACACACAGCGTTTATGTGTAGTGTTGTGATATAAGCTGTATTGCGTGTGTAGTGATCCTTTGTTGATGGTCACAGTATTGTTACGTAGTAGTACCTGTCATATTTATTTATTATATATGTATGTCTTTATTTATATAGCGCCATTAATATACATAGCGCTTCACAGCAGTAATACACGTGACACTCATATAAATAACAAATAATACAAATAACACATAATGGGAATAAGCGCTTCTGACATAAAAGTAATATTGTGGAAGAGGAGTCCCTGCTCTGAAGAGCTTACAATCTAATTGGTAGGGAGAACGTACAGAGAAAATAGGAGGGCGTACTGGTAAGTGCATCTGCAGGGGCCAAGCTTTATGTATCAAGTGTATAGTATTAGCCACTGTGCTACTCATATGCTTCTTCAAGCAAGTGTGTCTTAAGGTGTGTCTTAAGGTGATAGAGATGGTGCTAGTCGGGTATTGAGGGGAAGCGGTTAGATTACAAACGCTGTGTTCTTATTTCCGCTGTACGCCCTCAGCCACGTGTGATGTATCGTTATCAATAAAGGACTCAGGCCCCCACCTCGGCAATAGGTATCATCTGGGGTCTAAAAGTAAGAGGGGTTACATAATATATACGATTATATAAAATTCCCTCTTTACCTCCCACTCACTGTCCAATTAAATACTAGATAAAATATGATCTGCTTCCTACGCACATTTGATTGAAACGTCCTCCTTGTTTAATTATACCTCTGTTTTGAACAACTTCTACGGGTAGCTACGCTGGCTGATACTACACATGTCAGATGCACTGACCGTGGCCCCCTGCAGACGCACTTACCTGAACATCCTCCTACTGTCTCTAAGTTCTCCCCACTTAGATTGTAAGCTATGCAGGGTAGGGACTCATTTTCCTACGGTTTTCTGTGAAGTGCTTATTTCCATTATCTGTTATAATATTGTCACACACATTGTAAAGCGCTATGTACCTGGATGGTGCTATATAAATAAAGATATACATACATACATACATACATACAAGTTATCCTACTGACTGGGAAGGTTATATATGAAATATTCAAAAACTTAGTAATGCACTGTAGGGTTATTATTTCTTGTTTTATCACCACATATCTTCTAGGGATAGAAATATCTCACTTGACATTTTGCAGGAACACAATCTTTACCCTGCCCCCCAATGACTTGGACCATTAGAGATATCACCGTTAATGGCATGGCAGTGAATGTCTTACCCAGATGTGATCAAGCAAAACAATCAGCAAAACGCACCTGATAGCAAAAAAAATACATAAACAGGGGGGGGGGGGGGGGGGGGTTACCATCAGGTGCCTCATGGACGTTCTGACAGCTAAACAGCATGAGTTCCAAAGTAAAAAGGATCAGCGTACACAGAGCTTGCAAACAGGAATTGCTTTATTTAGCTAGATATAGTGATCAGTGCTTCAGTCCAGACTGATCTTCATCAGGTAGAAACGTTGGTCACTACTGTATGTCTAGCTCAGGGGTGGGCAACTCCACTCCTCAAGGGCCACCAACAGGTCAGGTTTTGAGGATATCCCTGCTTCAGCACAGGTGGCTCAATCTTCGACTGCACCACCTGTGCTGAAGCAGGGATATCCTGAAAGCCTGAGTTGTTGGTGACCCTTGAGGACTGGATTTGCCCACCCCTGGTCTGGCTAAATAAAACAATTCCTTTTTGCCAGTTCAGTGTGCCCTGGGTTATCGTTACATTATCCAGATATAGAGACAGTGTTCCCATTTCAGTGTCCGACAGAGCCTGGAAATCCCTCCACTGTGTGTCTGCAATCGCAGCAGCCCCCAGGACAATGAATAAACTGCTGCGTCAATGAATGAAGGAGCTTGCGCGTCGAAGTTGGGTGCTATCACAACTCGCCGACTAAGGGCTTCAGACGCAGGCTGAAAATAGCGCAAGTTGGGTCAATTTCGCTGCAGATTTGCCTTGATTCACCCTCACTTCTAGGAAAAATAACAAAATAACATACTCTGCACTAGATTGTAGTTAATGATATTATACATTGCAGGTCCTGAGGCATGTTTGGTGTGGGGTGGATTTTTGCCTGATTTGCTTTACATAGATAAAGTTGTTTCTTTGACTAATATCATTTTGGCGCAAGCATTTCTTTTGTAAATGTTATTTGTAGTAATGGGGAATAGGGGGGGAGGGATAGAGAGCTCTAGCTACTGTCTGTGGTTAGGTGCCAGGGGTGAGAGGATCATTAATTGTACAGAGAGACTTGCCTAGACAAGTAAGAGTACCCCTTTGGAACAAGCACTCATAACATAATTGATACAAGTAGTTAAAAAAGTATGTAGGTAACCTTTATTAGTGTCTGTGGGTAAAATAAGTGAAATACATAAACACTCAACACAATTAAAACACGTATTAAACTGTTTGTCTCTGAGTCTAAGTCATAGACTAATGAAGGTGGTGTTTGAAGGAATATAGTGTGACTGGCACCATATGCAATAAAATCAAAACAAGACAAGAGAGAGGATTTTAATTATTGCAGTATATTATGTGTAGGGTAGGGTGCCTCAGTGTGGTGTGTATATTATAGATGAAAGGGTCTGAAGTGTGTCACATAAATAGAGTGTAAATCACACTGCTTTCAACCACATCTGATTAATATGTTGTTCTCTGACAGTATATAGATGGTGTAATATATTTGGTACTTTTCTTTCTAGATCAATGTAATTTGATACATGATGTGGCCCGTTTGGAATCGGTTTGTCAGAGAAGCCAACAAGAGGTTAATAAATTTCCTTCAATACAACGCTGGGTAAAGTCAAATATCAAAAAGGGAAAGGAAGGCTACTACGTAGCTAGGGGTGGTGAGGCTAAATAGTGGAAACTATTGGTATATAGTAATACTTATATAGTTTCCCCCTAGTCAGTAATTATTACAATAAAGATATAGCCTCAAATGAGCTCGACAGAATTTACTTGATGAATAAATAGTGAGTAGTAAATTACTGTCGAGCTCATTTGAGGCTATATCTTTATTGTAATAATTACTGACTAGGGGGAAACTATATAAGTATTACTATATACCAATAGTTTCCACTATTTAGCCTCACCACCCCTAGCTACGTAGTAGCCTTCCTTTCCCTTTTTGATATTTGACTTTACCCAGCGTTGTATTGAAGGAAATTTATTAACCTCTTGTTGGCTTCTCTGACAAACCGATTCCAAACGGGCCACATCATGTATCAAATTACATTGATCTAGAAAGAAAAGTACCAAATATATTACACCATCTATATACTGTCAGAGAACAACATATTAATCAGATGTGGTTGAAAGCAGTGTGATTTACACTCTATTTATGTGACACACTTCAGACCCTTTCATCTATAATATACACACCACACTGAGGCACCCTACCCTACACATAATATACTGCAATAATTAAAATCCTCTCTCTTGTCTTGTTTTGATTTTATTGCATATGGTGCCAGTCACACTATATTCCTTCAAACACCACCTTCATTAGTCTATGACTTAGACTCAGAGACAAACAGTTTAATACGTGTTTTAATTGTGTTGAGTGTTTATGTATTTCACTTATTTTACCCACAGACACTAATAAAGGTTACCTACATACTTTTTTAACTACTTGTATCAATTATGTTATGAGTGCTTGTTCCAAAGGGGTACTCTTACTTGTCTAGGCAAGTCTCTCTGTACAGTAAATGTTATTTGAACATAAACTTTTGGAGACCCTGAAAGGTTATAACATACTGTAGACGGCAACGTTGAAATATCAAGAACGAAAGAAAGTTATACAGTAATTATTAATATATTTTTACACATTAGCAGTAAACCAATAATCATTATCCTGTATGCAGTGAGTTCAATTTCAATATTCTTTACAGTCTAGTGCAGGAGTGGCCAATTCCAGTCCTCAAAGGCCACCAACAGGTAAGGTTTTCAGGATATCCCTGCTTCAGCACAGGCGGTTCAATCAGACTCTGTGCTGAAGCTGGGATATCCTGAAAACCTGACCTGTTGGTGTCCCTTGAGGATTAGAGTTGGCCACCCCATGTCTAATGGATGTTAATATACAGCATATTATAACGACCTTTCTTTATTCTCTTCCATCACAGTCACACCCTCTTCCTTTAAACAGCCGAGGGAACATATTATCATGTAATGCAATGCGGTTCAAATTTTAATGATGTTATTGAATAAAAAAAAAAAAACCCTGTGTGAGCTGTGAAAATGTGTATAGGGGTGAGAAATGGCTCCAGTCAGGTTTGGAAACAAAATATATTTGAGGTAAAGGATCACACTTGCCAATAGCATACAGAAAATATACACGTCAAACATTCATGGGAAATCTTTTAGTGAAAGTAATGAGCTGGAAATACTAGCGCTGCATGTTAAATGTACAGCACATACATTCATACACACTCTCGTTTAAGAGTTTGTGGAATGCATATATTGCACACTGAAATACACCAGTATGTGTGTTTAATAGGCATTACTGGGAGATAAAGTGTACAGTAAATCAGTCTCACTTTAGTTTTTTACTAAGGTAGACTAATGAATACATGTGTAACAGTGTTTCCCCCACCCTCTGGGAGATCTGCCTATTACAGGGTGTGTAGTGCTGGTACCTGCTGGTTCACAGGATGTTGAGCTGTCCGCGGTGGTATGGGGAAGACAGGACAGGCTTTTGGGGTGATGGTTAGTCCTTCTCTCGGTGGTTCAACGCCTCCATCTCGTGCAGGCTCCAGGGATGCTGGAGACAATCCCTGCAGGAGAACCCTCTGATACTCCCCCTGATAGATTGCAGTCTCAGGCAGAAGTATATGTTATATAACAGGAACAGTTTTATTCTGCAACTCACAGGATGCAGCATACAGCATCCAGTCTTTAACTGATTCACTTATCTTCCAAGCCTCAGGAGGGTCCCTGGAATCAACCTCCGGCAAGGGTCCGAGAGTCTATCCTAACTCTTCCCATACTCCCTGGTGGAGTAAGGGGTATAGTCCCCACTCTCACTCCCCTAAGGGAGGGGATAGAAGGTGTGCACGCACACTTCTTGGGACAGTCTCTCTCGGGGGAGAGACAACTGACTACATTTACATGTGCAGTCCCTTAAGTATCCTGGGGGAGGGTCCAGGGTTTGAGCCCAGGATTGGGCAGAACACAGGCCTTGTCCTGCCCCACCCCCTGTCACTCAATGGAGCTGCTCACTGCAGCGAAAACCCTGGATTGGGCCTAACACTGCCTGCACAGACACAAGGGCTTATGTGTTAGGGAGGGTAGATCAGTAGCCAAAACCAAACATGGTTACACATGTATTAAATCTGATAGCAAGGAATAGGGCTCAGTCCTGTTTACTTGCCACTTTCTTTATATATATATATATATATATATATATATATATATATATATATATATATATATATATATATATATATATATATATATATATATATATATATACCCACACACGGAAATAACCGTGTTTGTCCAGTTGCGATAGTGCAGAATAAATGAGTACTTCAGTTCTGTATTAGGTGATACCTTTTTTTTATTTGGACTAACAATTTATGTCATAGGACAAGCTTTTGAGAGTTCTCCTCTCTTCCTCAGGTCGGCAATAATGGTTTACCAAGGAATCTATGGCTAAAACAGATGGTCCTATGACATAAATTGTTAGTCCAAATAAAAAAGGTATCACCTAATACTGAAGTACTCATTTATTCTGCCCTATATATATGTTTAACTCTTTCATTACCTTAGCAATTAGCCACTAAGGTAATGAAGCTTTGTTTTTATTTTTAGTACATAGGATTGAAGCAGGGGGTGTACTGCGCAGCAATGCATTACTTTCAGGTCCGGGGACACCCTGCTTCCTCCGGTATCTCCTGCATGTTTAAATGTCCCGGTCACGTGGCCCGTGACGCGAGAGATTTAAGCTTGCAGGAGATACCGGCATCCGATACGGAGGCCTGTATCTCAGAAAGCAGGGGGTCCCCAGACCTGAAATTAATGCGGTTCAGCTCCGGAGACCCCCTGCTTCAATCCTATGTACTAAATATAATAATAAAAACAGCACAATCTGCTGTAAGAGCTGTGCGGGGAGACAGAGAGAGGGACTGCTTCTCTCTGCGCAGCTCTTAGACTCGTGGCGGTAGGATTAAAGCAGCAGGAGTCCCGTTCAGAAGCAGAGACCCCCGTTGCATGATTCCCTGCTGGGCAGCCAGTGTACTGGACTTTTCTGCAAGCGGTCTGGCTCCGGTAAGCAGCAGTTTCTTCGTGCCCAAAATGAATTTAGATAACACTGCATCTATATGTAATCCACAATCCATCCACTTTTCAATTCACAAAAATAGTTAATTTTGCTACAACCTTCTACAGCACAGAGGTTACAAACAATACATTCAATTAGAACAGAATGTACATTGACCCGGAGTCATCAAAATGCAATCTGCTGCATGGCGCCCGAATCGGTGCTATCTGCCATTAAGGTCAATGCAGATATTGCCGATTCTGGGGCGTTAGCTTGGATCGAGCTTGGATGACTGCTAGCCATAGTAATTCTAGGTACCATAACTACTGTAAGTAGTAGGCGCTGATCTGAGACACAAAGGAGATGATAGCACTTGTAAAAGAAAGTTTATGTCACTTTGAGAAATGCCGAAGGCAGGTAGATTAGATCTTATGATACAAATAACATTGCATGGTTTGTTCCATATTTCATCATTCTTCATTAGCATTTTTTCTTTCCATTTTATCTTCATTTTATGTGCTGCAAAGATGCATGTGTCTACTATGAGACATTCTACTAATTTATTATTTCTTTTATTGGCTTCTAGACAATCTATTTCTTTTTGTGTATTATAAAATCAGACTTATGCTTTGTAAAGGTGACAGAGCCTGATTCTGTTATGATGATTGATATATCAATGCAGAACACTAACCTAGGCATAGATAAATATGCCAATCAAACTTCTATCTGCCTATTAATGGTGAAAATGAATGTCACAGACAAAGCCTGATCCTGCTGTGATGAGCCCCTTAAAATTCTCTTATGTGGCATCCAAGCTTCCAATTAATTGAGTGAAATTTGAAAGTATTCACTTATTTGCATTTTGTTTCTATAGACTGCAGGAAGCATTTATTAAAAAATGTTCGAATGGTTTTACTTCATTTAAATGTATTATTATCTACAGGTTCTGGTTTCATTACAGATAGAATGTTGTTTTCATTGCTACACTATTTAAGCATTACCCAGAATCCTTGGCGGCAGTGGAAATATTACATGATATGTCTGAGAGATGCAAATATACCCACAAGTGGGCTTGTTATGTGCTGTACATTTAACCCTTTAGGTTTTGATATACGGTGATATATGATATATAGGGATTCCATTGAGTGCATATATAAACATACACCTGTTGTTTAAAATTGTGTTTTTTTTACATTTCATACTGTATGCTAAATTATAGTTTCCAAAGCAAACAGAAGCCAGAAATCCAAACTTTGCATTTTTTTTGCTATACTGTGTTTGAAGGAGGATCTGATGTTACTTTAACAGCGTTTTTACAGATTTACAGTATAACAGGAGCCCCACACGATTGCCAATTTAGGTAAGAATGCAGAATTATAATTTGCCACATGCTTTACATATGTAGCGCTGCTTCCCCCACCCTCTGGGAGATCTGCCTGCTACCCAGTGTGTAATGGTGCATGATACCTGTTGGCTTGCAGGAGAGCTGAGGTTCCGACCTTGCTGTTGGGGAAACAGGACAGGCTTTTGAGGTAGATGCTTGATTCGTTCTCTGGGTGCTAGCGCCTCCATCTCCCGCAGGCTCCAGCTTTGCTGAAGGCAGTCCCTACGGTAGAACCAGTCCATACTCCCCCTGATTGATTGCAGACTCAGGCCGGGAGTATATTGCAACAGGAGCATCTTTATTCAGCATCCACTGCATGCAGCATATTAATACAGCAAATACAGCTTTCTTTCTAAGGTCCCAGACCTCTGGATGGTCCTTGTAGCAGATAATGTGGTTGAGGCCTTGTCTCTCCTCCTTGGCTATGTCACAGTCCCCTCATGGGACTGATCATCTAGTCCCACCCCGCAGGGCGAGATAGCAACTCAGAGTACTCACTCCATAGCTATAGTACTCATTGACTGACTAAATTTAGGTTTGCCTCTTCCCTAGTACAGAGGGGGAGGGTACAAGGTCTGCACTCAGGATTGGGCAACACACAGATCATGTCCCGCCTCTATCCCTGTCACTCAGGGAAGCTGCTTGAGGGGGGGGGGGGGAAACCCAAGATTGGGGCTGCATCTACTAGGATTTACGTGTCAGAGAGGGCAGACGGGAACCAGAACCAGCCATGGCTACACATATATAAAAATAAGAAAAGAAAAAAAGGGAGGGGGGGGTGTAATATTGCTGCTTTAATGTCAGAGGATAGCAACACAAAGATGTAAAGCACCTTCTCCGCTACCTTTATTGTCAGTAAACCAATGACTTTTCTTTATCTTTTATGTGCCAGATTAAACCTCGGCATCTGCAATATTACCCTGCAGTGTGTCATTTCCTTATACTCTGGCTGGAGGCATTCAATGCATCTAATGACCTTCTGTTTCAGAAAAGCAAATGCCATTACATATTAGTAGCCCCAGATTAAAAGATACGTGACAGATAAGAAAAGGTTCCCGTTGTATATTCTTTGCTCGTTTAATCCCAGGTCTTTTTCTCTCTCCGACTGCAATTAACACGGACACTGTTAGAGAGTTCAGGCGCGGAGGGTGTCGGAGAATAAAGGAACGGAAGCATTTGGCCATTATCTTATTAGAAAAGACAGTTAACATCCTACTGAAGAACTGATTGAGGTCTACATACAAAGACCAGGACAAGTTTTTGTTTTTTTAACACCCAGCTGTATTTTCTGGTTGGGTTTGCAGGACATGAAAGGGCTGTTTTAATTAAGTGCCTTTTATTTTATGGAAATTATTATTCAAAACTATTTACGTTGCTCGGACATGGGTGACAAAAATGCAGAATTTGATATATCTGCTGTCACTTCATATATTATATAGGCCCCTAATTACCGTAATAAGGCAGGAAGATGTCTTCCCCATGCTAAGGATTTCACATTGATTCATTTAAAAGGGTCTAAAATCACCACCAATATAGGGAAGATGAGTTTATTGAAGAGGGGCAGTGTTACTGTCATTTGAAATTTGTCTCAAATACAGATGTAGCAGGCGATATTGCTTCCTTATATAACACAACATCTCCCATTATACAGTACTGTAACACAGAATTTCAGCGGATTCAGTGACAGTGTTAGTACAGAATACTAGGACATGTCCCACCATAGGAAATAATGAAGCTTGCCCCAGTATACTGTATTTGCGTATTACTTTTCAGTTTTGCAGCTGATATGTTATGAGACACAGAATTAACATTTCCAAATTACATTTTATCTGCAAAATAAATTCTGCTTTTGTCACGTTATCCCAGCTCTGGCAGCAAAACCGATGCAAAAACATGCATCAGTTTGACAAAGAAAGTCAAAGGAACACAGACACGTCTATAATAAAGATACTAATGATCCTAGTCATAGCAGATACTGTATATGTTTTTTATAGAAGGTGTATGTGTTAATAAATACATGGCAATATTATATGCAACTTGTGTATTTTCCTCTTCTAACTCCGCACTCCTTCTAC
Organism: Ascaphus truei; assembly: GCF_040206685.1. Classification (NCBI taxonomy): domain Eukaryota; kingdom Metazoa; phylum Chordata; class Amphibia; order Anura; family Ascaphidae; genus Ascaphus; species Ascaphus truei. Next base: position 51,203,445 of record NC_134492.1, read on the forward strand.
TGTATGTCAGAGCTAGAGACGGCCAATCTGCCCAAATCCATTTACGGATTTTCTTACACCTCTCCCCTCCCCCCTCTCCCCCCCGCCCCAAATACGTTTTACGGATTTTCTCGCACCTCTCCCCCAAGCCCCAAATCTGTTTTCCGGATTTTCTCGCATAAGACCCCCACCCAAATCAGTTTCATTGTGTAAAATCCGCAGACTGATTAGGTCGGTTTTAATCCACGCGGATTAATCTAAAACCGCCATTGGATACAACCCGTGGACGGTTTTGTAGAATCCAATCTGTGGATTAAGCAATCCGTCCTTCGGTTGCGGAATCTGCGGAGGGTATTGGTAATAATAATAAAAATCCACAAAACGTGAATCGCCCTTTCTGAGATCGATCCGCTGAAATCTGCAGACCAAAGGAACCACACAATCTGCTGCGGATCCAAATTTGACCCAAATATGTGCCTCTCTCTAGTTAGGGCAATATTTGAACTCCTTGAAATTATTCCATTCCCTTCTGTATCTGTTTGCGCTTCATTGTCTTATGGGGATGTCATTCTGTTTATGTAATTCACATAACTCTATACCCCCCCCCCCACTGTACCACGCTGAGGAATATGTACTGTACCTACCATGTACCATCAGGCCAACGCCTAACATCTACCACCCCCTCCAACCTCATTAGGACCAGCTGTGCATCTGGACCAAACTCCATGCTATGTACCACTCACCCTAACATCCACTCCCTCCCAAACATTAATGGGAACAGCAGTGCGGCTGCACCATACCCCACCCTGAGGCACACTCCGTCCCACAATGAGCAGCAGTGCGGCTGGACCATACCCCACCCTGAGGCACACTCCCTCCCACAATGAGCAGCAGTGCGGCTGCACCATACCCCACCCTGAGGCACACTCCCTCCCACAATGAGCAGCAGTGCGGCTGCACCATACCCCACCCTGAGGCACACTCCCTCCCACAATGAGCAGGAGTGCGGCTGCACCATATCGCACCCTGAGGCACACTCCCTCCCACAATGAGCAGCAGGGTGGCTGCACCATACCCCACCCTGAGACACACTCCCTCCCACAATGAGCAGCAGGGCGGCTGCACCATACCCCACCCTGAGGCACACTCCCTCCCACAATGAGCCGCAGGGCGGCTGCACCATACCCCACCCTGAGGCACACTCCCTCCCACAATGAGCAGCAGTGCGGCTGGACCATCCCCACCCTCAGGCACACTCCCTCCAACAATGAGCAGCAGTGCGGCTGCACCATACCCCACCCTGAGGCACACTCCTTCCCACAATGAGCAGCAGGGCGGCTGCACCATACCCCACCCTGAGGCACACTCCCTCCCACAATGAGCAGCAGGGCGGCTGCACCATACTCCACCCTGAGGCACACTCCCTCCCACAATGAGCAGCAGTGCGGCTGCACCATACCCCACCCTGAGACACACTCCCTTCCACAATGAGCAGCAGTGCGGCTGCACCATACCCCACCCTGGGGCACACTCCCTCCCACAATGTGCAGCAGTGTGGCTGCACCATACCCCACCCTGAGGCACACTCCCTCCCACAATGAGCAGCAGGGCGGCTGCACCATACCCCACCCTGAGGCACACTCCCTCCCACAATGAGCAGCAGTGCGGCTGCACCATACCCCATCCTGAGGCGCACTCCCTCCCACAATGAGCAGCAGTGCGGCTGCACCATACCCCACCCTGAGGCGCACTCCCTCCCACAATGAGCAGCAGTGCGGCTGCACCATACCCCACCCTGAGGCACACTCCCTCCCACAATGAGCAGCAGTGCGGCTGCACCATACCCCACCCTGAGACACACTTCCTCCCACAATGAGCAGCAGGGCGGCTGCACCATACCCCACCCTGAGGCACACTCCCTCCCAAAATGAGCAGCAGTGCGGCTGCACCATACCCCACCCTGAGGCACACTCCCTCCCACAATGAGCAGCAGTGCGGCTGGACCATACCCCACCCTCAGGCACACTCCCTCCCACAATGAGCAGCAGTGCGGCTGCACCATACCCCACCCTGAGGCACACTCCTTCCCACAATGAGCAGCAGGGCGGCTGCACCATACCCCACCCTGAGGCACACTCCCTCCCACAATGTGCAGCAGTGTGGCTGCACCATACCCCACCCTGAGGCACACTCCCTCCCACAATGAGCAGTAGTGCGGCTGCACCATACCCCACCCTGAGAAACACTCCCATCCACAATGAGCAGCAGTGCGGCTGCACCATACCCCACCCTGAGGCACACTCCCTCCCACAATGAGCAGCAGGGCGGCTGCACCATACCCCACCCTGAGACACACTCCCTTCCACAATGAGCAGCAGTGCGGCTGCACCATACCCCACCCTGAGGCACACTCCTTCCCACAATGAGCAGCAGGGCGGCTGCACCATACCCCACCCTGAGGCACACTCCCTCCCACAATGTGCAGCAGTGTGGCTGCACCATACCCCACCCTGAGGCACACTCCCTCCCACAATGAGCAGCAGGGCGGCTGCACCATACCCCACCCTGAGGCGCACTCCCTCCCACAATGAGCAGCAGTGCGGCTGCACCATACCCCATCCTGAGGCGCACTCCCTCCCACAATGAGCAGCAGTGCGACTGCACCATACCCCACCCTGAGGCGCACTCCCTCCCACAATGAGCAGCAGTGCGGCTGCACCATACCCCACCCTGAGGCACACTCCCTGCCACAATGAGCAGCAGTGCGGCTGCACCATACCCCACCCTGAGACACACTCCCTCCCACAATGAGCAGCAGGGCGGCTGCACCATACCCCACCCTGAGGCACACTCCCTCCCACAATGTGCAGCAGTGTGGCTGCACCATACCCCACCCTGAGGCACACTCCCTCCAACAATGAGCAGCAGTGCGGCTGCACCATACCCCACCCTGAGACACACTCCCTTCCACAATGAGCAGCAGTGCGGCTGCACCATACCCCACCCTGAAGCACACTCCCTCCCACAATGAGCAGCAGGGCGGCTGCACCATACCCCACCCTGAGGCACACTCCCTCCCACAATGTGCAGCAGTGCGGCTGCACCATACCCCACCCTGAGGCACACTTCCTCCCACAATGAGCAGCAGTGCGGCTGCACCATACCCCACCCTGAGGCACACTCCCTCCCACAATGAGCAGCAGTGCGGCTGGACCATCCCCACCCTCAGGCACACTCTATACCCCCCCCCCCACATAACTCTATACCCCCCCCCACATAACTCTATACCCCCCCCCCCCCACTGTACCACGCTGAGGAATATGTACTGTACCTACCATGTACCATCAGGCCAACGCCTAACATCTACCACCCCCTCCAACCTCATTAGGACCAGCTGTGCATCTGGGCCAAACTCCATGCTATGTACCACTCACCCTAACATCCACTCCCCCCCAAACATTAATGGGAACAGCAGTGCGGCTGCACCATACCCCACCCTGAGGCACACTTTCTCCCACAATGAGCAGCAGTGCGGCTGGACCATACCCCACCCTGAGGCACACTCCCTCCCACAATGAGCAGCAGTGCGGCTGCACCATACCCCACCCTGAGGCACACTCCCTCCCACAATGAGCAGCAGGGTGGCTGCACCATACCCCACCCTGAGGCACAATCCCTCCCACAATGAGCAGCAGTGCGGCTGCACCATACCCCACCCTGAGACACACTCCCTCCCACAATGAGCAGCAGGGCGGCTGCACCTTACCCCATCTTGAGGCACACTCCCTCCCACAATGAGCAGCAGTGCGGCTGCACCATACCCCACCCTGAGGCACACTCCCTCCCACAATGAGCAGCAGGGCAGCTGCACCTTACCCCATCCTGAGGCACACTCCCTCCCACAATGAGCAGCAGTGCGGCTGCACCATACCCCACCCTGAGGCACACTCCCTCCCACAATGAGCAGCAGTGCGGCTGCACCATCCCCCACCCTGAGGAGGCACACTCCCTCCCACAATGAGCAGCAGTGCGGCTGCACCATACCCCACCCTGAGGCACACTCCCTCCCACAATGAGCAGCAGTGCGGCTGCACCATACCCCACACTGAGGCACACTCCCTCCCACAATGAGCAGCAGGGCGGCTGCACCTTACCCCACCCTGAGGCACACTCCCTCCCACAATGAGCAGCAGTGCGGCTGCACCATACCCCACCCTGAGGCACACTCCCTCCCACAATGAGCAGCAGGGCGGCTGCACCATACCCCACCCTGAGGCACACTCCCTCCCACAATGTGCAGCAGTGTGGCTGCACCATACCCCACCCTGAGGCACACTCCCTCCCACAATGAGCAGCAGTGCGGCTGCACCATACCCCACCCTGAGGCACACTCCCTCCCACAATGAGCAGCAGTGCGGCTGCACCATACCCCACCCTGAGGCACACTCCCTCCCACAATGAGCAGCAGTGCGGCTGCACCATACCCCACCCTGAGGCACACTCCCTTCCACAATGAGTAGCCACTTTACCATTTGTTTCGACATTGCCCTCATTTCCTCTAGATTGCAAGCTCTCAGGATCAGGGTCTCCATTTGCCTCCTGCATCTGTTTGCGCTTCTTTGGACTTACTAGGTATGTCATTCTGTTTATGTAATAAACATCACCCATTGTACCGCACTGTGGAATATAAAATATAACTTTTTTTCCCATTAGGGGTTATTTTATGACTGTTTGTAGCGCTGTTTTGCACTGTCTTTTTTGTTATTGGGCACTGTGGAATATGTTGGCGCCTTACAAATAAACGATAATAATAATAATATATACTGGTTTCCCAATACTACATAGTAAATATTTTGAACCATTTCCAATTCCAATATAATTTAAATACCAGCAAATAGTCAAAATTGCCTGGCTGTGATTTCCGAATTGGGAAATAATGTAAATGAGGTGGACAAACAGAAAGCCTCTGAAGTACAAGCATACCCCGGTTTAAGGACACTCACTTTAAGGACACATCGCGAGCAAGGACATATTTTCAATAGCCCCATACCCGTGTCCGCACACTCGCTTCGTGAGTACGGACACTTATTCTGCCCTACAGGCCGCCGTAGTAGTGACACACTGATTCCTCTCGTCCAATAGGCAAACGGCAGCTCGCGCCTGCACCTGTCAGCACGTCCTGAACAGCAATACCAGCTTCCTACCTGTACTGAAGCATCGATAAGTGGGGAAAAGGCAGTGCTTCACTTTAAATACATTTTTACTTTACATACATGCTCTGGACACATGGCGTACGTTAATGCGGGGTATGCCTGTACATTGCGTGCAGTGAACACTGTCTGAAACATCCACACATGCATTTATCTACTCTCCCTAGTAGAAATATGCCATTTCTATGTTTGAATCAGACTCATGCTTTATTCATTATGATTTATTGTGCATAATTTCAGTGACAGGGTTACTGAAGCAGTTACTGCTTAATTCAATACATTAAAAACCTATTATATTCCAGCATTGTAAAAGGGTAATAATTGCTGTGTTATTAGAATATGCTTTCTGCGCCGACAGTGTTTAATGTCATCTGTGAAATCGGAGCGATGCGGGGACGGAAGAGGGAAATTGAAGGTTACATTAAAAAGCAAAATGTCACGGCCGGTCATTATTCACTACAAGAACGGTTTCCTTTTATAGATCTGGTTATTGAGCGAATATTTCGTGTAGAGGTGCACTTTGTATACAAACCCTGATGTACCTGGCCATTGTATATACAAAAACATATAGCATGTTTAATCTGCTTTCTTTTTGTTTTTTCATATATTTGAATGCTTATCTATATAAAAAATAAATAAAAAGACATATAGTATATTACAAATGAATGTCAGTTGATAGGGGCTATGGGGTCTTTTTATTATTGATTTGTAGTATTGTGAAATACAGATTACAGCTCTGATTTTTCTTTTGGTAAAACTAACTGAATTTGAGCCAATTTTACTGATTGTTTTACTCCTGTAAAGATGTCAGATTATGTAAAAATAGAATGCAAACGAGCTAATTAAGGGCTAAACTATACTCACCTGAGATTTAGTATGCAGTACTATGGTTAAGACTGGGAAATAAGTCTGCCAATTAACACTAAAGGCTGTCATTATTGACAATTTTGTACAGTTACAGTAGTTGTCTTTGTCTTGGAGAAATGCAGAATAGTTACACACATAACTAATACATCAGAAGGATTATCTGCTGTGAGACCCGGGTCTCCGCTGTGCTGCTGTGAGACCCGGGTCTCCGCTGTGCCGCTGTGAGACCCGGGTCTGTGCTGTGCTGCTGTGAGACCCGGGTCTGCGCTGTGCCGCTGTGAGACCCGGGTCTCCGCTGTGCCGCTGTGAGACCCGGGTCTGCGCTGTGCCGCTGTGAGACCCGGGTCTGCGCTGTGCCGCTGTGAGACCCGGGTCTGCGCTGTGCCGCTGTGAGACCCGGGTCTGCGCTGTGCCGCTGTGAGACCCGGGTCTGCGCTGTGCCGCTGTGAGACCCGGGTCTGTGCTGTGCCGCTGTGAGACCCGGGTCTGTGCTGTGCCGCTGTGAGACCCGGGTCTGTGCTGTGCCGCTGTGAGACCCGGGTCTGTGCTGTGCCGCTGTGAGACCCGGGTCTGTGCGGTGCTGCTGTGAGACCCGGGTCTGTACGGTGCTGCTGTGAGACCCGGGTCTGTGCTGTGCTGCTGTGAGACCCGGGTCTGTGCTGTGCTGCTGTGAGACCCGGGTCTGTGCTGTGCTGCTGTGAGACCCGGGTCTGTGCTGTGCTGCTGTGAGACCCGGTCTGTGCTGTGCTGCTGTGAGACCCGGTCTGTGCTGTGCTGCTGTGAGACCCGGGTCTGCGCTGTGCTGCTGTGAGACCCGGGTCTGCGCTGTGCTGCTGTGAGACCCGGGTCTGCGCTGTGCTGCTGTGAGACCCGGGTCTGCGCTGTGCTGCTGTGAGACCCGGGTCTGCGCTGTGCTGCTGTGAGACCCGGGTCTGCGCTGTGCTGCTGTGAGACCCGGGTCTGCGCTGTGCTGCTGTGAGACCCGGGTCTGCGCTGTGCCGCTGTGAGACCCGGGTCTGTGCTCTGCTGCTGTGAGACCCGGGTCTGCGCTGTGCTGCTGTGAGACCCGGGTCTGTGCTGTGCTGCTGTTTCATTCTACCAAATAATCTCTGGGTCAGCTGAAGGGCAGTCAAAGGGTGTCGGCTTCTGCTGCCGTTCGCTGATGTTTGTTAATGTTAAAGCTGCTTTATTCTGAAGCTCACCAGCCCTCTCATCCCCTGTAACCGATGTTTCAACTTACCCTGCCTATAGATTTTAAGCTCCTGGAGCAGGGCATCTTCTAACAACACATTGCTGGCCTATCCTACCTCTTCTAACAACACATTGCAGGCCTATCCTACCTCTTCTAACACATTGCAGGCCTATCCTACCTCTTCTAACACATTGCAGGCCTATCCTACCTCTTCTAACAACACATTGCAGGCCTATCCTACCTCTTCTAACACATTGCAGGCCTATCCTACCTCTTCTAACACATTGCAGGCCTATCCTACCTCTTCTAACACATTGCAGGCCTATCCTACCTCTTCTAACACATTGCAGGCCTATCCTACATCTTCTAACACATTGCAGGCCTATCCTACCTCTTCTAACACATTGCAGGCCTATCCTACCTCTTCTAACACATTGCAGGCCTATCCTACCTCTTCTAACACATTGCAGGCCTATCCTACCTCTTCTAACACATTGAAGGCCTATCCTACTTCTTCTAACACAATTATAATCTTGTCTGTAAATGTTTCTTATGCCCATAATCATATCTCTAACTGCCCATGAAATGTATGCAAACTGAATGTGTATAACCTTTGTTCATTTAATGCAACCATGTATTATTATAATTCTAGCTTTTCCTGTCTGCTTCGTGTGTAACAAAATAATCGTATTTCATTTTAGCTGTTCTCAAACTGATAGTAAAGTATTGTGATGCCCCCTTAAGTAGAGGCCTGTATTTACTTAAAAATTAAATTGATGATGTTGATGATGGTGATGATGATGAAGTCCAAAAAATATATAACTCTCACATCTCTACCTTTCATGTTTACTTAAACAGAGCTTTCAAACCCTCACAGGTCTGTTATTCAAGACAGTAACCTTGAATTAGAGACCCTGTGAGGTTTTACATGCTCCAAACACTATTTCCCCCTATCCAAAAATCTTAGGTTTGTCATTTCACAGATATCCCAACATAGAACACATTCATACTTCCACAGGAACAATAGAGCTGGTGGGACATATTTTGCAAGCTAGGCATACACGACCATTGGTCATTTGCACACATTTCAGAAGCTGCTGAAGGTTGAAGAGCACACAATTATGTATATAAAACAAAATAGGAATAATAGCGAGCCTATAAATGCCCTGTCAAGCTTGCTCACTAACAACCATTATAAAACCCTTTCCATTCTTCTCCGGCATGTCTCCCTCTGATAAAGGTTCTTTTTGTAGGCCGTAAATCCATCAGCGGGGTTTAGTAAGGCCAGACACTCTCTGACTAGGGTTTATTCAACATACAGTGAGATCCCTCACGCCTGGTGCAAGAGCATGCACACATGTACATACGCACACATTTGCATACGCAAACATATGTACATACACACACGTACATACTGTACACACACACACGTACATACTGTACACACACACACATGATTTGTAAAATACCTTTGCCTATCTGCTGCCCATCACTAAATTCCTGCTGCCTGTCTCTCGACTCCATGATCCATTTCCAACAACTGGGCCCCAGACCTGCGTTGCCGTCTGTGACAGTGTCCCAAATGAGTAGTTATGAGCGCTAACATTTCTGACCGGCACCACTCCCCAATTTCTTGACCTGAAGAGAAAACAATCACTATTATCAAGCACATTTCTGTTCAACTTGAAGGTGGTTATGCTTCTGCTAATGGTGTTGATGATGATTGGTTGAACTAGAAGGTGGCAATCAGCTGGGGTCACTACATGCCCTTGACAAGAGCATATTCATGCCCAGCAAAAAGATGAACACATCCAGCTGTTCTATTTGAAAGTGTCCTACCCGAATCCAGACAATATAGGCCAGGCAATCTGCAACCTTTGTTATGCAAAAATAAGCAGACCACCTTTACACTTCCTTTGTGTTACACCATTTGCATTTAAAAGTCATTCGCTCTCAGAAAAACCAACCTTTAGTATAAACTAGTGTCATTAGTATTGGTAAATACTTCTCATTTTAATCAGAATCATCAACTCTAAAACATTAACAACCAAAGGTATCTTATAATACCTCTATGTCTTTAGCTGAAGCCGAGTCTCCATAGATAGTGAAGAGAAAGTCTCAGCCTAAGCCCTCTGCCCAACTTAGCTGCTCTGTTACTCACAGACACACTGTGATGGTCCAGAAGTCATTCGAAAGGAAAATGAAGCAAAGCAGATCACTTGAACCATGGCTTCTATTTTGACATCTGCATCCTATATCTAGTGTGTAACTAATTCAGTAGGTTTACGCGTGTTAGTGGACGATTATACACCCACTAAACCATATTCCTAGATTTCAGTTCATTTGAAATAACAACACAGGAAGTGAGTTCAGACAGTGCTAGCCTAAGTCTCGTCATACTACTCATTAAACTTCTTGAGAAGAAAAGGGACTATATGAAAAATGGCAGTTGTAGACACGTCGGCCTTGTTCATCACTTCATGTCTGTGCTAAATGAAGATCTATGGGTTTCCACCATATTGAGATCGCGCACAACAGTTTGGCAAACATGCTTGACCCTCGCTTCAAACTTGTCTTGCTTACTCTCACCAGCCAGAGAGATAAACACCTGCAAACGGCTTCTTGTTACCAATGTGTCAGTTCAGAAGTCACATGTACAGTAGCCCGGCCTTCTGCTTCTCCTGAAACTGTTGTGTCTTCTGCTCAGTAACACTTTTGGTGCCAATCAGCAAAGAGCAAGATAAAAAAATGAAATAACCCTGGTATATAGAGATGGTGGAAAGTGCTACAAAAGAAGATATCTGGTCAGACGTAAAGGACATGCCCAAAGACCCTGCAGCTACAGTAAGAATAAAACAACCTACCCAGTTTCTGCAAAAGTGAAAGATTACATTAATGATAACAGAGACATGAACTAAATCCATCTCTTGATCATTATCTTTCCCACTGGAGATTTGCTGATAACAAACAGGGGGGGGAGAGCCAGGACAAGGTGCTGTGGTGGCCCCGGCCCTGTGCTGGAAGTTGGGTCAAGTCAAAGGCTGCGATCCGACTTCTGCATGTAGCTGCCGAGTTTCTGGTTGCCACTGGATCCCGGCTACTTCCAGCTGCTGTGAGCCTCCTGCCAGGCCTCCCTCTCTCTCCCACGTCGGGTGCCTCTCTCCCCCTGGAAGCTGGGCCCTTCCGGTGCGCACCGGCAGGAGAGAGTGAGTTCTGGTGAGGGACGCCTGGGAGGAGGTGTGGAGCAGCTGGGGAGAGCTGGGGCACCAGAAACCTGAGACCATCCCCAAGGTAAGTGTGTGTTCAATATATTTAGTGGGGTGAGGGGTAGTATTGTGTGTATTTTGTGGGGGGGTGGTTATTGTGGGGGGAATTATATGGGTATTTGGAGGGATTGTGTGTGTGGCCAGGTGGCGGGGAGGGAATGAGTGTGAGGAGGGGTGGATTGAGGGAGCGGTAGTGAGTCATAGTGGAGAGGTGGTGTAAGAGAAGGAGTGAAGAAGAGAGAGCGGGATGAGGGGGGAGAGTGAGGGACAGAGAGAGAAAAATATACATCCAACATAAATATATATTTTGCACATATACTGTACAGATGTAGCAACAAGATGCGCCCGGAGCCACGGACGAAGAAGCAAAGTTCAGCGGCGCCAGGGATAATGTCTGCCGTTATGGAGCTGTGGGGTATCCATGCTTCTGAATGGGATCCCCTGCAGAGTTAATCTTCCAGTGCCATGACCAGTGTGGTCATCACAGCACAGAAGACAGAGTTTTGATCCATCTGTAGATGACGTGATGATTTTGTGTTTTATTTGCAGTGTTATATGGTAGTCTTTAATGTCATGCTATAGGGTTTCCTTAAAAAGCCTATTACTGTACATAACCCTCTGGTAGAAAAGTGCCTTATCGCCACCCCTCCCCCCAGAGGTGAGTTGAGGTGCATGGAGCTTATTCAGAGAAGAGAAAGGTGCCCTAGTGACATTACAAATGGTCTTGAAGGGAAAGAACATCTATGCCATTATAACGCAGAATATCACAGACTTTCCATAGGATTCAATGGCAGTGATAATGCAGACTATCCCAGAAAACCCAATAATAACACACCAGTGCAATAACCTTGGCTACATCTCTATACAACATGATTGATGATTTAGGTAGATTAGATGAATGATCGTGAGTGTGGCAACTACAATTTAATGCAAAAAAAAAGAGCAAAATAATACCCTTGGGTCACAAAGATCGAAAAGTAGAATACAGGATTGATAGCATTATAATGTCAACTGCTGTCGAGGAAAGGGGCCTGGGGGAGTTATTATTTCAGGTGATTTCAAAGTTGGCAAGCAATGTAGCAATGTAGCAAAGCCGTGGGGAAAGCCAGCAGATGCTTCAGATGTAGTAGTGCTTACTGTTTCCGCCTCGCTGTCACGGTTTTCACCTCCACCAGCGCCGCAGTTTCCAGGGGTTTCACTGGTATATGGCTGTGGCCAGGGTGAAGCTGAGCGAGCTTGTGTTCAGCCCGATAAAACACATTGCTGCAATGTGTTTGTCCAGTGTGAGTGAGTATGTTCCCGTGAGCGCACGGCGCTCAGATGCTTGCAGAGACTCATTTGTTTCTGCCGCTCGCTGACACGTCACATGAGCGATTCGCCCAATGAGGGTTTACCAGCTCTGTGACATCATGGCTGTGCATCCTTAAGCACACAACCACCAGGACACAAATCGCCCGAGCAGAATGAGCGCCGAGCTTGAGCGCCAGCGTGTTCTCACTCACCCTGGCCACAGCCTAAGACCCCAGTTTTTAGTTCTGGAGACCATATCTCTTGGAGGACATAAAAGCATTAGAGATGGTTCAAATAAGGGACACTAAAATGGGGCATGGTCTTCAACAGGGGAGCGCAACTTCAGTACTCTCCCCCTCTCTCCCTCCCCCCACCCCAACAGGAAATGGGAAGATTAGGGGGACTTTTCTGTGTTTCAATAATTAGAGATTTAAATGACCAAGAATTGTAGTCCTACTTTTACTGTACTCCCAAGTGATATATATCTGTATCTCTATCCTTAGACTCACCTTCAAACAAAACGTGGAGAGACACCTGGGAATAAAATAGGAACAATCCTGAGATACTCTCTCTCACCTTTCTCCAAAATCCCTATTTCAGGGTCTGGCTGGGAGTAACGCCACCTTTGGGTAGGACGCAGATAAGGCTGCACTTATAGTGAGCACTGCATTGCTCGCTCGTGACCACGTGACATCCCACACCGCCGTCGCTACAGCAAAAGTTGCTCTTGCGTAGTGCGATTTCGCTGGCGACAAGGGGCGGTGACGTCCGCAAGGGGGAAGGCACAAACGGCAAGATGGAGATGTGATTGGCTTGCCACCAGTCACGTGATGCGGCCGTCGCTGTGTATCACAAAATCATTTGTCTCCACGTCGCTACGCAGCGCCGTTGTGGTCACGCCCACTATGGGCACCCACGATAGACTTCAGGTATTTGTTTTGGCACTGTCGGTCGCCATAACTATATGCGCGGCCTAACCCATCGTTACATCCCCTAACGGAGCTCTGGGGATCGGCGCTGTTAGAGGGGACAACTCTTTCGCATATCATTATCTCTAGCATCAACTACAGCAACGCAAGGGCTCGTTACAGCTGAAAACAGCCCTTAACACTGTGTTACTGAGTTACATAAATACCTGTTAGCAATTAAAGATGCATTAACTTAAGTTACCGCCTCGTTATGTCAATAATAGAGCTTTCTGAATCTGGGCCTGAGTACTGTAATGGGGAGGGAAAAAAATGGCGGTGGGGAGATAGTGACATACTGTAGGGACAGCATTCACTCATTCCATAGTAAGCTGTTCATTCTCTTGACTGACCCTACAGTTTTAAGAAAGACAGTTTTTTCAATGCCACACAAGCAGATGATTTTTTCCTCTTGCTAGCCACAGAGTTGATGTATTCTGGTTTTAAAGCCGAAGCTTAATAGGGCCCCATCTCTGCCATAAACCAAGCATCTGCCCCTGATCCAGGTTCTTAAAATATAGCTCATTAGTCTCCTGCAAAAACCAGCATAACATGTTTTTTGTTTATGTTCTAGTGGAGCTCCACAATACTTTATATGAATTATAATTCAGAGTAGGTATATCTCTATTTTCTCCATCTGCTGTGTAGAATTACTGCATGCCTCTGTGCACAGGATATTTTAATACAAGCCCTGCGTCTTGGATATCATTCTCAAAAACAAAATACCGTACATCTACAGAATGTCTTTTTCCTAATAAAATAAGGATATTTACAATACTGACATGCACAGGTTCTTCTTAAGAAACACAGAAAGGTGAGGATTTATTTTTAGCATGTCTTTTCGTAATGTTTAGCTTAAAAATCATTTCGGGTTTTGTAGCCAATGAAACATTTTAAAACCCCTTTTAACCCAGAAAGCAGACAGCTTCTCTAGACTAATAGTGCTCCAGGATTCTTGACCTGGACAGTTAGCCTTATCAGACCTTTGTGGATATGCGTTTTTAATGGGAACGGCTCTTTTGCTTATCAGCATTAGCGTCTGTTATATTTAACTCAATGCCGTCACCGGCTGGAAACATGACTAAAAGATAACTGGACCTGAAGATGATGTGACTGAAAGAAAGACGTGAAAGCATCACGGGGCTGCAAATCACGGTAACTCACGGAACCAGGTTCTGTGGATGTGGGGGAGAGACACATAGAATTAGTTACTTCCCGTTAAATGATGTGCATCATGGCATTCCTATCGAATGCCTTCTATTTACACTCCGCAAACAAGAAGATAGTGCACATTGGGGCAAAGTCTTTTGCTTCACCGAGGCAAAACTTGAGCAAAACGATTTAGCCAAGGGAAAAAGTGTCATTGCATTCTGGTGCAATGTTTTTGCTCCAGTTTTGTTCCATTGGCAGTTTTACTCTAAGCAGAGGATGTTACGCCGGTGCTGCCCGCAGACCAGACCCGTCCCCTGAGCTGAAGGGGGAAGTGGTAATACACGCACCCGCAGCAAAGGGAGCGTGTCCGGAGTGTGGTATAAAGTGTTGCCAGGTGTAGTAAGGTAGACAATACTTGCCGGTACCGGTTGTAGAGATAGAGTGAAGAATGCCTTGCCGAGGTCAGAGAGTGGAGAGTGGAGATAGGTCGTAGTCCAAGCGTGTTCAAGGGGTTACCAGAGTGAGCGTTGTCCAAGGAGTGCCGAGATCGAGAGCCAGAGGGGGTAGTCGTACAAGCCGCGTCAGAACCTGTGAAAACACTGAGAGAATCCAGAAGTACTTCCATACAGAGACTATATCGAGCAAAGACTGAGAGCAGAGAGGAGCTAGATAAAGCAGGAAGGTCCAATTAGGAACGGAGGCGGGACAGGAAGAGCTCCAGGGAGACACTGCAGATTGGTGCAGGCATAACAGGCCAGGTGAGTCTTGTTGGTAACCTGAGTATGCTCGTGTGGTGTGCCGGGACGGAGCCTGAGGTCCGGGGGACGGGAAGAAGAGTGTGCAGAGTGAGCGTGCTCCATAACGCGTGTATGCAGCCAGTGGATGGTGCAGGTGTGCGCGTGGGAGGGCGTGGCTGCGCCCGGCGCTGAGCAGAGGAATCGCCGAGGGGAGTGATCCCGTGACGGCGGCAGGGGCGGGGAGCCGCAGAAGTCGTAAAGGCAGGATTGTTTTGTGTGTCCAGGGACTCCCTGAGGGGAGAGAGTGCTCTGTGTGGGGAGCGCAGAGGACGCCGATTCCTGACAGAGGATTCACTAAGCTCTGATAGGGCACTCAGGGGCAGATCTACAGCTCCATTAAATCTGGGTTACTAAGGTGACATTAACTAAATACTGCTGCGGCCAAGTTTATTCGAGCATTTGCCCGTTCTTGGCCGCAGCAGTAGCCTGGCGCGCGCCCGAGGGTGACGGCGCGCGCCGAAGCAGCGGAAGAGCGCCCTCCGATCGGGGCGCTCTCCCTACCGCTGCCGGGTCCGCCGGGTCCCCCGAAACCCCCTGCCGCCATCCCGCGATCGCGGGACACCAGGGCTCCCTCGGGGAGCCCTGGACGCGCATGCAGGGGGCGCAGGCTCCCGAAGACGAAGCCGAGGGGCGGCCACTAGCAAGCCGGGAAATCTCCCGGCTTGCGGTACCGGCCACACTTTAATAAAGTGTGTCGGTAGTGTAGGTCTACAGCTGCTATAGGTGCTTTTACCTTATTGAAGATTAGCACCGCATACAGACTAAGTAAGACCCTATGTACAGACACATCATGCATGGGCTCTGTTTCATATTATTTTGATGCATCTATTACTGAAATTGCAATGCACGTTGAATTAATGCGCGGTGAAATGCTTGCGAGCTCTGGTCAGTCTCAGCCTTCTGAGCGACTCAAAAAGAGAAATTTCCGCCTAGTTCACAACGTGACATCGATGCTGCCGGTATCTCTCTGCTGTTTAAATGTTGCGTGTCCTGTGGGCCAATAGGAAGCTGTGACGTCATCCCTTGCGGCTTCCTATTGGCCCGCATGATGGGGACATTTAAACAGTAGAGCGATACAGGTCGCACCTATAGGAGGTGTGTATCTCGGTAAACAGGGGGTCCCCAGAGCTGAAATTAATAGGGTTCAGCTCCGGAGATCCCCTGCTTCAATCCTATTTTTAAAAAATGCTAGTATTTTAGCACCTACTCCAGGCTGGCGTTAACCCTGTCTTTCCTATGTATATGTTTCCCCCACCCTCTGGGAGATTTGCCCTGCTACCAGGTGTGTAGTGCTGGTGCCTGCTGGCTTACAGGATACTGAGTGGTCCGCCAGTGGTATTGGGGACATCAGGACAGGCTTCTGGGGTATTAGCTGGTTCTTCCTAACGATGTCAGCACCTCTATCTCTTGCAGGCTCCAGGAATGTGTAGAGAATCCCTGCGGGAGAATTCACTTCTACTCCCCCTGATAGATTGCAGATTCAGGCAGGAGTATATTTTAACAGGAACACTTTATTGCAACACAGCATGTATCAGCATACGCTGCACAGCAACACTTTCTGGACTCACCCTCTGGAAAGTCCCTGGACTTCCACCCCTGGCCTAAGGCACCAAGGGCAGTCCTAACTCTCCCCTGACTGCCTATTAGAGTCAGAGGTATGGTAATCACCCCCCACCTCCCACTCCCCAAGGGGAGGGGACAGCAGGTGCCAGCACCCGGTACACCTCTGTGTGATACCAGTCTCTCTCAAGGGGGAGAGACAACAACTACATTTAGGAAGTGCAGCCCCTTAAGTACAGAGGAGGAAGGTCCAAGATCTGAACCCCTTATTGGGCAGAACACAGACCTTAAACCCCCTCCTTCCCTGTGCTTGGTACCCAGGGCCACCCTCAAATAATGGGGGCTTACCCCTGGCCCGCTTACTCCAAAGTGGACTATGGGTGCCCAAGGGTCCCTGGCATTATAACATCAGGGCCCCTGGCCCCTTTCTGCATGTGCTGCTGCTGCTGCTGAAAGACTGTCCTTCTTACTGCATCTCAGCAGCACCTCCACTTGTAACCCATGTCCCCCCCCTCTGGGAGAAGGACTGAATTACAAGCTAGTGTAGTGCTGGGGCATACCTGCTAGTACAGAAGAGCTGAGTCTGCCGCGGTGTTAAGGGGCAACAGGAAAGGCTTTTGGGTTATCTCTGGGTTCTTCTCATGGTTTCAGCACCTCCAGCAGTGATGGGATCCTTGGTATATGGATGTCAGTCCCCACCACTGCACTACTTACCCCTCCTTGCCAAGACACTGACACCCGGGCAGAGGTATATTTGAACAGGTAGTTTATTGGACATGCTGCACAGCTCAAATACTGCATAAGATGTTACTCCAACATCCCATGACTTCAGATGGTTCTGCCCCAGTAGTATGGGGCTTGAAGTTTACATGTTCCCTAGGCCTTTTGGCCTAGGGTGGGCCAGCTCATCCACCCGATGGGAGAGTCTTATAGCCCATGCTCTCACCTCAAAGGGCAGAGCTAGACAAACTTTGGGACACTACTCTGATTAGGATTATTCCAGAAGGGGCGGGCTCATGATCTGCTGTACCCATCCTGATAGGCCTACACAGGTCATGAGTCACCACCTCACTCCTGTCAATCACAGAGGAGGAAACAGGGGGGTGTAACACCCACTGAATTAACCTGTTACTGCCCTGAATTTACTAGGGGCTTACGTAACAGTGAGAGAGACAGGTAGAATATACTTACCATGTTACACAGATAAATGTAAGGTTATGCATTTGGGAAGCAAGAATAAACAGGCGACTTACAAATTAAAAAGGGATCAATTAGATGACTCCTTGATGGAGAAGGATTTAGGAGTGCTTGTAGACAGCAGGCTTTGCAAGAGTGCCCAATGTCAGGTGCCCAATTTGCTACAAAGGCAAATAAGATATTAACTTGCATTAAACGGGGTATGGATAGAAGGGAAATAAGCATATTGTAATTATGGCACTGTATAAATCCTTAATAAGATGACACCTTGAATATGGAGTAGAGTTGTGCGCACCACTCCATAAAAAATACATTATTGAACAAGAAAAAAGAGAGAGAAGAGCCACCAAATTACAAAAGAGATGGATAATCTGATTTATGAGGCGAAGCTGGCTAAATTAGATTTGTTTAGATTAGAAAAGGAGGGGTCTAAGAGGAGATATGATAAACTTTAAACAAATATATTCATGGTCAATAGAGGGAACATTCAAAATAATTATTCATCCCAGGTGCAGTACAAAATTAACGGGGCATCTCTTAATGTTGGAGAAAATAAGAATTCACCAGAAACAAAGGAAAGGGTTCTATACCGTAAAGGTAGTTAAAATGTATTACCCATGGAGACTGATGGCAGATACAATAGATATCTTTAAGAAAAAGTTAGACATCCTCTTTTTGTTTTTTTTTTTGTTTTTTTTAGAAAGGAAATGTATACAGGGATGTACCAAATAAGTAAACATGGGAAGGATGTTGATTCAGGGGGTAATTTGATTACCATTATTTGGGAGTCAGGAAGGAATTTATTTTCCCCATATGAGTTATCATTGGATAATGTGTCACTGGGGTTGTGTTTTTGCCTTTCTCTGGATCAATATACTGTAAGTACAAATATCAGATAATTATCTGTCACCTAAATTTAGCATACGTTAACTCTATGGACCATATGTCTTTTTTTTTAACTTTGTTTACTATGTTACTATGCACCTATATACAGATGCAGCGGCCGTTATTCGAACAAATCACGGCGCCGTTTTCGTGTGCACAACTGTACTCCACGCGGGATGAACGCGGCCAATCGCCCCAGGCACACGTGTTTACGCGCTTGCTTTGTTTGAATTTCATGGATTCTGTTTCTTTGTGTGCAATGAAATTAATGAATTGTAATGTGTACAGTACTGTGCTACTGTGTCAATTTCAGTGTTTAACACTAAAATGCCATTTTCTGCACTCGCGTTTTAAGGCGGGAAGGGGCAGTACGGTTGGAAGAAATCCTGCGCCATGACATGGGTATTCCGTGGTATACAACGTGTGATGTGTTCGAATAACGGCCCCGGCATCTGTAACTATGCACCTATGTACCTACTCTATGCAACTATGTAACTATACCATATGAGAAATCAGAGATATTCTATTGCATGAAGTGCAAGCATTTGCACTAGAATTTGCAATTAGAAACATTGAATTTTCAAGAGACATTTTCTCCTACGTTTTCCTATCCGTACCTTGCTGTAATGCCGCAGAGAAGGTTTCATCTGTCTAAAATACAGATGTAGGCGACGTTACTGGTGAGCTGGTGAGCGTGAGCGAGTACATTAGTGTGGTATCCCCGCCCCTTATGCACCGACAGCTAATCTTTTTGAATAGCATCTGCTCCCGCATGCGCGTTGTGTCTCCTGCTCCAGGGCGACAGAGGGAGCCATAACGTCGGCTAGTTCTGTATGCACAGAAAATATAGTAACAAGGCTAAATGAAAGACATGGGAGGATGTTTTGTCTTTGACAAACAACAAGAACAGATGTTGTTGCAAACAGTTATTATGTCCTGTTTGTGTTATCGAGTTGCAGCTGATACACTAACACCTGCTGAGAGATTGCAGTGTAATGACATTTCATGGAATAATTTTCATACCTGTAGCGTGGAAATAGAAAGTAAGTAATTTTAGCTGATACAGTTGACTGTCAGAATGGTGATGCAAACCGTGAGCAGATCAGCTAGCAGTAAACTGCTCAAATGTTATGGTGAAATTACAATTTTCACTACTTGTAAGTACCTCTGGCGGGCAAAAACTATATGTTACTATAAACTCTAATATGTTCTGTTATCAGAAAAAAACGTCTTTGCTGTGAGCTAACGAGAAGCCACAAACAGATGATCCGGTGAAGGAAACGTCTAGGATATAAAAAGGCTTGCAATGCATTATAACGTAAAGTGCTAAACTCAATTTTAATGTCACACAAATTATACTGTTTCCATGCAAAAAAAATCACTGCATTTCCCATCCAACTGCAGACGTATTCTAGAAAAAATCCCTGCTTTTTAAACATCTAACTGCATGACTTTACCAACCTCGATTTCAATAATACAATACATTCATTCATTCACAGGCTGCGGGGTCAGGAAAATATTGCTATGAAAAAGGGCTAGGGTCTCAACACAAATAATATACATTTACATCATCATTTAGCTTCCTGCATTAATTACACACAACGTTTTCAAACAATTCCAATTACTTTATTGCTTTTTTTTTTTTTACAGCAATTGCTACACAAGCAACAACATGTCTCCTAACCATCAACAACCAAGTAATTTCACTAAGGGGGATATTACTCTGACAAACCCCACTGACATTGCAAATGCATTCAATGATTACTTTGTGGGGTGTGCCACTAACTTATTAGCAAAACGCAGCACAAACCCCAAACATGAATCTCATCCTGGGTGTATCCCTACAGTCCCACCCCCTCCCAACACTGCCCACAATTTTCAATTTAGCCCAGTATCTGAAGAGGAGATTACACAAGCGCTCCTCAAACTAAAACTAAGTAGCCAATGTGGACCCGACTTACTACAATCTAGGTTCCTACGACTTGGTGCCCCAGCCATTGCCAAACCAATTGCGTCCATAGTCAACTCTATCCTGTCTGCAGGCCATATACCTAAGACCTGGAGAACTGCCAGAGTTGTCCCAATCTTCAAAAGTGGGGACAAAAACACTGTCTCAAACTACAGGCCAATCTCACTTCTCCCAATTCTATCCAAAGTCATGGAAAAATGTGTCCACTCCCAATTAAGCGTTTTCTACACCAAGACAAATTTCCCTAGCCAATTCCAGTCTGGGTTTCGTCCCAAACACTCCACCGTAACTACCCTGCTAAAAGTTTGCAATGAAATCCAGTGTGGAATGGAACGGGGACAACTCACTGGTGCAGTATTCCTAGATTTTGCAAAGGCTTTTGACACAGTTGATAGTGTTATCCTGCTTAACAAACTCCAGAGCTCTGGAATAGGGAAACATGCTTTAAACTGGTTTCAGTCCTACCTATCAGGAAGATCCCAACATGTGTCCATCTCAGGCTCTAACTCCAACCACCTGGATATCACCCGTGGTGTCCCGCAAGGCTCTGTTCTGGGGCCCCTACTCTTCTCAGTGTTCATTAATGATCTTCCCACAGCTTGTAAGGACGCCTCAATACACATGTATGCAGATGACACAATCCTATATGCACACAGCCATAGCCTCTCTGACCTTCAACACATACTTTAGTCTGACATTTTGAGACTCGAAAACTGGATTTCCCAAAACAAACTGTTTTTAAACACTGACAAGACTGTAACAATGGTATTTGGGACCAAGACTAAATTTGTAAAGATTCCAGTGACTGAGCTCCTGATTAGAACCAACGCTAACACCACCCTAACACCTGTCACTAGTTTTAAATACCTGGGCTTATGGTTTGACTCCCACTTAACATTCGGGATGCACATTGATACCCTGACAACCAAGACCTATGCCAAACTAGGGGTACTTTACAGGAACAAATCCTCCCTAAGTCTCCTGGTCAGAAAGCGTATTGCACAGCAGATGCTAATGCCTATTATTGACTATGGAGACATAGTATATGGCTCGGCTCCTCAAACCCACCTTAGCAAAGACACCCTCTACAATTCAATTTGTCGTTTTGTTCTCCAATGCAACTATAACACACATCACTGCGAAATGCTCAAAGAACTAGATTGGTCATCACTAGAGTCTAGGCGCAAAGTCCACCTTTCCTGTCTCACCCTCAAATACTTTCTGGGCAAGCTACCCAGCTACCTGAACAAGCTCCTCACCCCTACCACATACAGCACCTATCACCTGAGATCAGACTCCAAAAGACTATTCATGGTCCCAAGGCTCAACAAAGTATCCGGACGTTCCTCCTTCTCCTTCCGTGCACCCCAAAACTGGAACAACCTACCAGAGACTCTCATATCCACCACCAGCTTAAGTTCTTTAAAATCTAAGGCTGTCTCACACTTTAATCTGGTCTGTAACTGTTTCATACGCTCATAATATATATTTTCTTTAACTGTGCACGCAATGTCTCTGTATATAATGTATACCTTGTTCATTTACGTAACTGTATTTGTAACCATGTATTATTTGTCTTAACTCTGTGCCCAGGACATACTTGAAAACGAGAGGTAACTCTCAATGTATTACTTCCTGGTAAAATATTTTATAAATAAATAAATAAATAAATAATGTTTGCAGCATCCACACAAATAGCACTATAATCCTTACTAATAAGTATCTTTAACATAAACTGCAAACACAAAAGATGAAACCAAATACTGTAACCTCTTTAACAGAGATGTGCAAAGCTGCCCACATTCACTTGAACCTTTCGAAAAAGTTTGAATATTCGATGATAGTCTTTCAAAACGTTTAAAAACACATACTGTACACTCCCAGTCTCCACGGGAGAGGTGAAGAGAATAGGGGTATAGGACCTGCGGAAAAGGGTTAACCTTATCGAGGCTGCAGGATTCTAATGCTTTGGCCAAAGAGTTTCACTAAATGACCCTTTACTGATGAGAACAAAAACAGTTAAGTATTTAACTACGGTAAATGATTTGTCAGATTGGATGTAGCACTGGGGCTTTGGTTGCATCAAAATGTTTACCCTTCAAATGTCAGTCCCGATTTTCGACCTTTGCCATATTTTTTGTCGAACTTCTTACCAAGTGTTGTAAAAGTTAGGTCGCAAAAAGGGGTTGTTTTGGCCATATTTGCACAGTGAGGCAAACAGTTTGCACATTGCTGCTCTTTCATAACCTCTCCAATTTAGGCCAATTATGCTTGGCCCGGTTTCGTTGGTAGTAGAAGATTAGATACAGACATTGTGGCTTCTACTAGAGACAGGCACATTTTTCGCCTTAATCCGAATCCGATGCGGATTGGCCAGTTCCTGCGAGCCACGGATTTCTGCCGATTAGTCTCCGAGAGGCTGGTTAGTTTATTCCCCCAAGTACTGAAAATCAGTTAGAGGGATTTGAAATCCGAACCTGCAAACTGAATCCGAATCTGTCAAACGGAATTATAATCGGGGGAGGAGGGTCAGAGCAGGCTCAAGTGCGTGAAAAGTGGCAGTAAAAGCCGGGTGAAAATCCGTGGATCGGAATCAGACAGGTTTGCCCATCTCTAATCTAAACCAACTAGACCAATGCTGGCCCTCTACTTCTGACTAAGGAATTACATGCAGCAATATAGGAGACTGAATGCTAAAAAAAGTCAATTAGTGATATGCGCTCCAACATATAGATCCAATCTTGATATAAATCCTTAAATGAGATGCAGAAGATAGTTACTGGGGCTAGTGAGGTATGTATTCATAATCATAACATTTCATATACCACAAATTAGGATAACTCTGACCCTGAAGGTTAAAGGCTGAAATATAAGGAAAATCAGACCTAAAGCCTCATTGGGAGAGTCCAAAGGTCGGTAAAGAATAGCTACTCACAATTCGTTTTGCCCCAGTCCTGTGAATCTTGGTGGGCGTGCAGCCAGGAGAATGCCGAGAGATCCAAAGGAAAAACACTCCAACGCACAGCCTGAACAGAGTGGGTCCCACACCAAAAGTACTTACCTCCGTTTTTTTAAACTATGAATCAATAAAGGATAATACACATTTTTACCAGTCTTTTTGGTGTGGGATCCACTCTGTTCAGGGCTGTGCGTTGGAGTGTTTTTCCTTTGAATGCTAAAAAAAAGCTTACTGACGTCTTTCTCTCTTACTAACCCCCGCGTTTCGCTGCTTCTGTTACTCACCCTCCTACCGCTAATTGGGTGCCCCCTTCCCCCCTGTGCAAAAATATTTGCAAGGCAAATTTTAGACATTTACACAACTTCACTCAAACAACTTAATTTGGATTCACAATTCCAACAAATAAGCAACTGGAGGTGTGGAAACAAGTGTGCAAATGGGTGAATTTTGGGTGGAATATTGCAAATCAGACAATCGTTTCTGGAAGGGTGGGGGGGGGGGGGGGTGGGGGGTTCCACCAAAAAAGTCACGAAGCAAAAATTCCCCAATATTTTTCATGACAAAATGTGTGCAGCAAATTGGCAGGCACTTGCACATCTCTACATACTGTATCTATCTTTCCAGTTATCCATTCATATTCATGTTTATCTATTCATCTCTACAGATGGATCATAGCAGCACTTTGAATTCATTTCAATAGGTACTGTTTGAAAAACATGCAAATGAAGATGAAAGAACCACTCTACCTACCTCTATTAAAGCTAATTTTGTGTAATGTACTTTTATTACCATTAAGGTTTTGTGTGTTATTTCTTTTTCTGTTGAAGGTTGTTCAGTTTTAGCTATTGTTGTTCCTTGTTTTGATCTACCCTTTTTCATTTGCAGACCGCAACCTTGGAAGATCATCAAGCCTCGATAGTCTTCTTTGTGACATTGTGTACGGCTGCTGTGGGATGAAAGGAATAAAAAGATCATTGTGATATTGTATGTGTTTTCTTCTTTTCTACCTATTCCAATTTCCTTTGAAAGGAATCTGCATGTTCTGCATTAAAAGCAGCACACTGTTTTTATTTTTTTAGATTCAAAGCAAATCAAGCAAATCATTAACTCATGTTATATGATAAGTACCAGTATTGTCACCTAAATAGTGCAAATACACTTCCCTGGACTCCTTTTACAATAGCTTGTAGCATAAAGTTGCCTCTTGTCGTTGACAGAGCCACTCATTGAGCCACCTGTGCTGAAGCCAAGATATCAGTCAAACCTTACCTGTCGGTGGCCCTTGAGGACTGGAGTTGGCCACTCCTGGTCTAAGGCCACAGCTGAGATAGAAGAATAGCCCAGTCATAATAACCCTTAGTCAGTACGGTCAGCAAGGCAACTGAAGCTTACATCACAGTATGTGACCGCCCAGAAATGTAAAGAGGGACAGAGCTACTCACATTAGAAGAGAAGCCTCAGAGGAGTTCTGTCACGCCTGTATGCCCGCAGACCAAGCTAGACCCCACATTTGTGTGTGTACAGTACAGTATGTGTGAGATGTGTCAGTCTCCTAAATAGCAGCATTAAACCCCCTGATTTAGTGAGATTTTACATTTACATAGCAGCTACACACACTAATACGCCTACTGATAATATCCTGTAACCAGAAGCTTTCAATAAAGAAGCAAAAAGAAGCTTCCTCCTTTTTTCTGTAACCCTTTACGTCAAATTTAGGAAACACTTTCTTATAGAGATTCCCAACTCCAGTCCTTAATGAGCCCTAACAGTGCAGGGTTTAAGGATACCCCTGCACGAGCACTAACAGTGCAGGGTGAAACGATACCCCTGCAGGAGCACTAACAGTGCAGGGTTTAAGGATACCCCTGCAGAAGCACTAACAGTGCAAGGTTTAAGGATACCCCTGCAGGAGCAGTAACAGTGCACGGTTTAAGGACACCCCTGCAGGAGCACAGGTGGCTCAGTCGCAATGATTGGGATACCTGTGCTAATGAGAGGACAGCCTTAAAACCTGCACTGTAATCATGGTCCGTGAGGTCTGGCGCTGGGAATCTCTGTATTCAAACTTTTGACACACGGGCAAAGAGGAAATGGAGCCATGCATAAAACAAACTTGTATTCACACTTTCTTCACAGTGATGCAACTTCCGCAATGCATGTTATATACTTTTAATTCTGCTGTTTTCAAAAAATGAATATACAAATGAATCCAATCCCCTTTCATTAGAAGAGAAGCCTCAGAGGAGTACTGTCACGCCTGTATGCTCGCAGACCAAGCTATACCCCAGTACTGAGGTGGGAACGGTATGATACCACACACCCACAGAAGTGGGAGCAAGCCCGGAGTGTGGTATAGCGTTGCTGGGCCTGTTCGAAGAGTTGTTAGAGTATATTTGCAATGCTTGGGGAGTGTCCGTGAGAATAGTCGTGTCCATTAGCCAATGTCCAGGGATCCAGAGGGTAGAGTCGTCAGAGGGCAAGCCAGGTCCTAGGAAGCCAGAGGTCAGCGAAGTCGTAGTGTAGCAGAGTTCAAGGGATACCAGATAGCAGAGTAGTCCAGGGTCAGCAGGGGTCAAAGCCAGGGAAATCCAAAGTATCGCAGGAGCAGGTAATAACAGGAGCACAGAGGGAGCACAGCATAGGTCAGGTACACACTGGGAAACAGGAACTATGCAGAGCGAGGAAGAGGTGGACAGACAGGGATTATAAAGGAAGGTGCACCAATGACAGAGAGGGGAGTAGAGAGAAAAGTGGGAGAAGCTGGAGATAGGTCAGGAGAAGAAGAGGAGGCAGAAGGGACAGTCAGGGGAATGGCCTGTACAGCTTGGGAGGCGGAGACAGGGGAAAGCTGATAAGAAGCGTCTGTGCGCGCGCCCCCTGTAAGCTGGGGATGCGCGCGCACAGGTTGCAACACAGACGCGGCCCGCATGGAGCAGGTGAAGACCTCAGGAGGAGGACGGAGCCAAGAGGATGGAAACGCACGCGAGGCCTGCGCCCGCGCGATGGCCAGCAAGGGCAGGGAGGAACATGCACGCGTGTCCTCCATGGGCTGAGGGAGCGCGCGTACTGGACGTGTCACCAGGCGCGCGGAGCGCCGCACCGCGGGCACCACGCGAGGAGGAGGCAACGGGGCGGATGGCACCACAGGGGAAGGTAACGGAGCTACCGCGGGGGAGATGGAGCGGGGAGGATCAACGCAAGGGTTAAGGGAGTGCGTGGGTATGCCGGACCTGCAGGGGTTGTGCTGCGGTAAGGGGAGAGAGGTAGAAGGTGAAGGAGGGGAGTGAGAAGGAATAGAAAAGGAGACAGGAGATGGGAGAGAGGGACAAGGAGAGGAAGGAATCTCCTGAGTCGTCACAGTATCCCCCCCTTGAGGATCAATCTCCGAGTGATCCAACCACAGCTTAAGGGGAATTTCTGGTGAAACTGGGAAAGCAACCTTGGGGCGTGGACGTGCTGTGCCGGTACCCAGGAACGTTCCTCAGAACCGTAGCCCTTCCAGTGTACCAAAAACTGAAGTCTTTTTTTTTTAAATACGAGAGTCGATAAGAGACTGTATTTCATACTCCTGTTGACCCATGGTGGACACTGGAGTAGGTCTCCGCGAGGGATCCGGGAAGTGAGGGCTGGACACAAACTCTTTGTGAAGGGAAACATGAAAGGCAGATGGGATTTTCATAGAGGGGGGAAGCTCGAGGCGATAGGCCACAGGGTTGACCTTCTCTATAATTTTAAAAGGTCCCAAGAATCTAGGGACAGCTTGGGTGAGGGAGACTTGAGCCTAATGTTCTTGGATGACAGCCAGACCAGATCACCGGGTTTGAATGAAGGACCTTTCTGGCGGTGACGATCAGCTTTGGTTTTTTGCTTGGCTACCGCAGATCGTAAGGATCCGAGAATCTTTTTCCAGGATTCTTGCAAGTTGGTGATATGAGAGTTGGCTACAGGCACTCCAGAAGGAGAAGGTGAGGGAGGGAGGCTAGTGGGGTGAAAGCCACAGTTGATAAAAGAAAGGAGACTCCTGAGTGGACTCGTTCTTTAAGGAATTGATGGCAAATGCGGCCCATGGTAGAAGATCCACCCAGTTATCTTGTGAGTCGGAAATGAAGCACCTCAGATACTGTTTGAGAGTTTGGTTCATCCTTTCAGTTTGGCCGTTGGTTTGTGGATGATATCCGGAGGAGAACGAGGGGAGATACCCAATCTTTGAGAGAAACCTCGCCAGAATTTCGAGATGAACTGGGATCCCCGGTCTGAGACGATAGAAATGGGAACTCCATGCAGCCTAAAGATTTCTTTGGAGAAGACATCCGCC
Organism: Ascaphus truei; assembly: GCF_040206685.1. Taxonomy (NCBI): domain Eukaryota; kingdom Metazoa; phylum Chordata; class Amphibia; order Anura; family Ascaphidae; genus Ascaphus; species Ascaphus truei. The sequence goes on from NC_134492.1 coordinate 51,231,048, forward strand.
AAGGTAACCGAGTTGGGAAGACCTTTGAGGGGAACAAAATGAGCCTGTTTTGAAAATCTATCAACTACGACCAAGATAGTGTTCATCCCTTTGGACAGTGGCAGTTCAACGATAAAGTCCATTGAAATGTGTTTTCATGGTTGTTCCGGGATGAGAAGGGGTAGCAGAAGTCCAGACGGCTTATGATGGAGGGTTTTACTCTGGGCACAAACCGGACAGGCGGACGTAAAATTGAGGATATCTTGATTCATCTTGGGCCACCAGAAAGTCCGTTTAATGAGATCAGCTATCCTCTTGAAGCCTGGATGACCAACTGCTCTGGAGGAATGACCCCAAAGTAAGACTTTATGGCGGAAACGTGGAGCCACATAGAGACGTCCTTCTGGTACCCTGAACCTGCTGGGGACATGAGCTTGTGCCTTGTGGATCTCATCCAAAACATCAAAGTTGTTAGCCGAGATTATGCACTTGGCCGGGAGAATAGGTTCAGAGATTTCTTTAGCCTCGGTCTCTGAGGCAAACTAACGTGAAAGGGCATCCACTTTAACATTTTTGGTAACAGGGATGTAAGAGATGGTGTAGTTGAAGCGGGAAAAGAAGAGTGACCAGCGAGCCTGGCGGGAGCCCAAGCGACGAGCACCCTCAATATATAACAAATTTTTGTGGTCCGTGAGAATGGCGATTGGTTCCTTGGAACCCTCTAACAGATGTCTCCATTCCTGGAGAGCCAATTTAATGGCCAAAAGTTCACGATTACCGACATCATAATTCTTTTCTGCTGCTGAAAATTTCCGGGAAACAAAACCACAAGGATGGAGTTTCTCTTGGGGAGAAGTCCTCTGGGACAGGACTGCGCCAGCTCCTACGTCTGAGGCGTCAACCTCCAAAGTAAAGGGGAGGGAGGTGTCCGGATGACGCAGGATGGGGGCAGACACGAATGCCTTCTTGAGAGTCTCAAAAGCTGTGATGGCGTCTGGTGACCAGGATGTGACGTCGGCGCCCTTTCTGGTGAAGGCGGTGATGGGAAGAGCAATGGAAGAATTTTTTTTGATAAACTTCCTGTAATAATTAGCGAAGCCAAGAAAATGTTGCACCGCTTTGTGCGAATTAGGGAGTGGCCAATCGAGGACCGTCTTCAGCTTCTCTGGATCCATGGAGAAACCTTGGCTGGAGATGATATAGCCAAAGAAGGCTGTGGATGCCTGGTGAAACAAACACTTTTCCATCTTGGCGTAAAGGCGGTTAGAACGCAGCCTGGAGAGCACAAGTTTGGTATGTTGAATATGTTCCTCCAGATTTTTAGAAAAAATAAGGATGTCGTCTAGATAGACAATGACAAAGGTTCCCAAAATGTCACGGAAGATGTCGTTCATAAATTCCTGAAACACGGCCGGGGCGTTGCACAATCCAAAGGGCATAACAAGGTATTCATAGTGTCCAGAACGTGTGTTAAATGCAGTTTTCCACTCGTCTCCTTCCCTTATGCGAATGAGATTATAGGCACCTCTTAAGTCAAGTTTTGAAAAAATAGAAGCCCCTTGGAGACGATCAAACAGTTCAGAAATGAGCGGAAGCGGATACCTGTTTTTCACCGTGATCTTATTGAGTCCGCGGAAATCTATACAAGGCCTTTGAGATCCATCCTTCTTATTCACAAAAAAAAACCCCGCACCGGCAAGAGAGGTGGAGTTACGGATGAAGCCTTTTTCCAGGTTTTCTTGAATATAAGTAGTGATGGCCTCGGTGTCCGGGATGGAGAGTGGGTAAGACTTAGACTTTGGCAGAACAGTCCCAGGGATGAGGTCGACCGGGCAATCGTACGAGCAATGAGGAGGGAGGACCTCTGCTTTTACCTTGTTGAACACGTCCACGTAGTCATGGTACACGGCAGGCAGGGACGAGCGATCGGCAGATACGGAGTCCAGTCCAGCAAGCACAACCACAGGAGGATACGCTGGCGTAGTAACTGTGGGGCCGAGGGCCACTTGGTGGGCAGGGTACCGGACCAATCAATGTGCGGATTGTGGAGTTGAAGAAAGGCAATCCTAATATAATTTGTACTGAAGGGGACTGGAAAACGTCAAAGACAATTACCTCCTTGTGACCATCAGCCAGGGTCAAGGTAAGAGGAATAGACTCCCAGATGATGAAAGCCAGCTGGAGTGGTCGTCCGTCGATGGCCTCAAGGCCAATTGGGCTCTTCCTTCTGACCATGGGGATTTGATTCTCCACTGCAAACTGCTGGTCCAGGAAATTACCGCCCGATCCGGAATCTATGAACGCTTCGACCTTTACGACAAGGTTGGGACCCTCCAGTGTGGCTGGTAGCATCAGCTTCTTTGGGAGAGCTTTGGAAGGAGAGGGGTAAGGAGAGACAGTACCCAGTAGAAGCCCCTCTACCTTTACTGGGTGTGCTCGTTTCCCGGCTTCAAGGGACAATTCTGGAGATGATGTTCCAAGGAAGCACAGTAGAAACACAGCCGGTTCTGGTGCCGCCACACTCTCTCGGTTGCCTGGAGTTGTTGACTGCCAACCTTCATAGGTTCCGAGGCCTCCAGGGCCAGGAGAGGAGTAGCGACTGACCTTTGAGACACAACAGCGGAAGAAGAACGGGAACACTGCCTCTCGTGTCGTCGCTCTTGTGTGCGCTGATCCATGCGTACGCTTAGGATGATGAGTTCCTCCAGGGACGTAGGCCGGGCGTGAGTGGCCAAATCGTCTTTCAACGTATCTGAGAGTCCATGCCAGTATGCAGCTGCGAGCGCCTCATCATTCCATTGGACCTCGGCGGCCAGCGTACGGAACGCGATGGCGTATTTGGCAGCTGAATTTCGACCCTGAGAAACATGGAAGAGGGAGAAGGCAGCTGTCTCGTGCGTATCAAACACAAGTTGGAATTCACGTCTGAATAAAATATAATCTTGCGTTATTTCGCTACCACGTTCCCATAGGGGAGAGGCCCAGGCAAGACAGTGAGTAGGGCGTAAATATACGCAATCTTAGCATGACCAGTAGGAAACAGGGAGTGAGACATCACAAACTGCACCTCACATTGGTTTAAGATAACCGCGGCAGTTGAGGGGGTTCCCATCATAGCGATTCGGGGAGGGAATTCGTGGGCCAGGGCCAGTGTAGGTATTGGCCATGGTTGGCGCAGAAGCCCTGGAACCTTCCTGATGGGTGAAGGTGGCTAATTGCTGGGACACTGTGGACAGCTGATCGCTAACAAAGCATAAGGCCTCTATGGTAATACTTGTACCCACCTCAGGGGGGTCTGCGTTTGTTGGGCTCTGCATAATGTCACGCTTGTATGCCTGCAGACCAAGCTAGACCCCAGTACGGTATGATACCACACACCCACAGCAGGCCTGTTGGAAGAGTTGTTAGAGTATACTTGCAACGCTTGGGGAGTGTCCGTGAGAATAGTTATGTCCATTTGCCAATGTCCAGGGATCCAGAGGGTAGAGTCGTCAGAGGGCAAGCCAGGTCCTAGGAAGCCAGAGGTCAGCGAAGTCGTACGTGTAGCAGAGTTCAAGGGATACCAGATAGCAGAGTAGTCCAGGATCAGCAGGGGTCAAAGCCAGGGAAATCCAAAGTATCACAGGAGCAGGTATTCACAGGAGCACGGAGGGAGCACAGCATACGTCAGGTACACACAGGGAAACAGGAACTATGCAGAGCGAGGAAGAGGTGGACAGACAGGGGTTATAAAGGAAGGTGCACCAATGACAGAGAGGGGAGTAGAGAGAGAAGTGGGAGAAGCTGGAAATAGGTCAGGAGAAGAAGAGGAGGAGACAGAAGGGACAGTCAGGGGAATGGCCTGTACAGCTTGGGAGGCGAAGACATGGGAAAGCTGATAAGAAGCCCGCTCAGAGCAGGGGAAGACTGCAGGAGGAGGATGGAGCCAAGAGGAGGGGAACGCATGCGAGGCCTGCGCCCGCGCGATGGCCAGCAAGGGCAGGGAGGAACATGCACGCGAGTCCTCCGTGGGCTTAGGGAGCGCGTGTACCTGACGCGTCACCAGGCGCGCGGAGCGCCGCACCGCGGGCACCACGTGAGGAGGAGGCAACGGGACAGATGGCACCACAGGGGAAGGTAACGGAGCTACCGCGGGGGAGATGGAGCGGGGAGGATCAAGGCAAGGGTTAAGGGAGTGCGTGGGTAAGCGGGACCTGCGGGGGACGTGCTGCAGTAAGGGGAGAGAGGTAGAAGGTGAAGGAGGGGATTGAGAAGGAATAAAAAGGGAGACAGGAGATGGGAGAAAGTTTGTGAATCCCATGGGAGAAATGTTGTGAATCCCAATGATTATTACGGAAATTTCATAATTTTCAAGGACAACCTTCTCAAATCAGAACCGGTTTTTCTAAAATATCCAATAGAGTTTGTTAACCAATTCCATGTCTTTTGAAACAAAATTATTTATGAATTAGACAAACAATGAGTAATTAAGAGTCAGGGTATGTGCAAAATAAGTGGAACCCTGGTTTTATAAGCTAAGTTCAAGGGGATAATTAGAATCAGGTGTTTAAATAAGTAGGTGGATCTTCAGGGGTGAGTTTGGGTGTGCCCACCCTATATAAAGATCAGAAACTTTGTGAGTTTGGTCTTCACCGTACAGGTGTGTGGTACACGTCATGTCACAATTACAAGAAATATCTGAGGACCTCAAAAAAGCAGTTATTGATGCTCATCAGTCTAGAAAGGGTTACAAAACTATTTCTAAAGATTTGAGGCTCCACCAATTGAGGAGAGGCTCCGCTATATCCTGTACCCCCCTGAGTAGAGCCGGGCATATTTTTCATTCTAATTTGAATCTGACACAGATTGGCCAGTTCCTTTCTACTGCAGAGCATTTTAGGACGTGTGGGGTGTGAATCATTAGAATCTGAGTTCGAATTCTTAGAACTCCGACCACGGATTGTGAATCCATTGCCAGTAAAGGTGCATTATACATTCTATTCTTTGTTGTAGCATTAACTCATAAGACATCAGTGATTGCTTTTATAATCTTCACACAAGTACCAATTAATACTTTTCTAAATATGAAGAATGACTACACAAACATACTTCAGATAACACTTGACTTACTAATATAAGGAGGGTGGTTAATGAGTCCAGAGTATTACACTCAAGCTGCCACTAATGCATTGTTAAGTAAAAAATAACACATCATTACTGGCCTATAAAAAAAGAGAAGCATGTCTTTAAACATGTCCTGTGTTACTTTAATACATTTACTGAACTACTTACCTCGGAGAAGAAATAACCTGGAGTCTGACGGAGGTCAAGAAGAAAGGTCACACTCACAAATTGCAATCCTGGATCAATATAAAATGTATATTCTTCACATTCGATGCAGTCCCTCCTCCCCACCCCTTGAAACATACCTGCAAATAAAACTCGCACAGGAAACGGTCTGGAGGTTAAACGGCCATGGCTTTTATTAAAATACCAATAACAGAAGGGTAAACCCTACCACAGTGCTCACGCAACCAGTAAGGCCAATGAAGCGCAATCATGCCCCGCAAAACCCCAAGCCGGGCGTCGCACAGCCCCGGCCACTCAGATAACTCATCAGCTGCTTGAATAGGCACAAGGGGCCTCATGCAGTAAGCGCCGATAAGGCTTTTATCGCCATTTTCCCTCCAAAATTTCATTTGCGATTCAGTAAGTGCCGATAAGTGGCCAAGATCGGCATTTTTTCTTCCCGATAAAAATTTATTGGCAGGCGGGTGGCGATAAGCCACTTATCGGCACTTTTCGACACTTTTGAAATCGGCTGTATTCTAGTAGCCCCGATCAGCTTATCGGTGCTGATCGGCACTCTAAAATTGAGATTTCTACGGCAACTTGTCCCGCCAACTAAAGTTGGCAAGTTGGAGGGGAGAAGGATCGGCAAGGTTGCCGGGAAGGCACTTTGAAAAAATAGCTCATCTCTACATCAATGGAGTCAATGGAGTGGGGACTTATAACTTTATAGGAGTGTTTACGTGCTATTGCTCCAAATAAAAATATGCTTGGCATTACAGTGTCAATGTTATTCACTTCATCGTATCACCGCTTACGTTTATTATTGGCAGAACATTGTACTTGTCTATGTTATGATGTTTTGCGTGTCACATTAGTCTTAATGTTATAATGTGTCAAAGGAAACTCCTATAGTAAACTCTTAAAGGAAGAGGTCACATCATATGAAACATGTTACTAAAGTGTGCTTCAATTTATTATACGATGTAACAGATTTGACACATCTAACAGATCCAGCGTATAGTAATGGTGGTATACTTATACAATGCTTGTAATGTGTAACGCATGATCAAACGGAAATGTAGCTGTTATTTGTTATGTTTACATGTTGTTTGTGACCTCCCTCTTTTTATGACGTCCGCAATTGGACACTCAATAACATTGCATGTTTACATTATACACGATGCATTATAATCAGTTCATGCAAAGTTATACACAGGTCTATAATAGTACCTCATTTTTAGACGATTGAAACATAATCAATAGCAAGTATCCTGATGGCATTTAAATTATGCATATGCACATTATAATTAGTTAATGTGAACATGTGACAATAACATGCTAAATTACACATGTTGCAACGTAGTTTTTCAACATCAATGTCATGGTTGTATCATAATGAGATGATTGAGTGTTGCGTTCATAAGTGGTACATGCATTACACATTCCATAAATACTTGCGAATAAATTGTAGTACAAAGCTTAACGTTACATCATAGTCAAAAATCATGATTGCCTGATGAACACACATAATTAATCCGTATAATTCGTTCTGTATACCCATTTGGAGTTCACAACTTGGATATGTTTATTTAACACCTTGCACTTCATCAAGTCACGTGACATCATCACATAGGTATTTAAAGGAGGGCAATTACCTGCGCATTGACAGCTACAGACCTGAAAATGATACAATTGTTCATGAGACGGAGGAGGATTCTGTTGGAGGAGAGGATTGCTGAGGGACAGGATGTCACAGGGCAAGGAAGGGACAGGGACAGGGACGCGGAGTGGAGAGGGAGAGGGCAAGGAGATGAGAGGAGAAGAGAGAGGAGAGAAGTTGTGCCTCGTCCACGTTTGTACAGGTAGAGAACCATGTTAGATGGGATGAGTGAGGAGGAGATCATAAGTCGGTATCGTTTGAGTTCAGTAGCAATCCTATCACTTTATGAAGAGATAAGGGTAGATTTAGATTTTAAAACAGACAGAGGTCGTGCAGTCCCTGGCCTTGTTAAAATGCTGTGCTCATTACATTACCTTGCTTCCGCGTCATTCCAGACAACTGTGGGCATAGTGGGCGGGGTCTCGCAATCTACATTCTCGCGGGCCTTTACCCAGTTTCTATGTGCACTGAATAGACGCGCTAGGAATTATATTCATTTTCCTACAGAGCACACAGAGTGGCTGGAAGTGAGGAATGGCTTTTATACCATAGCCGGGATACCACGTGTGATGGGTGCAATAGATTGCACCCATGTTGCCTTGATCCTGCCTAGTCAAAGTGAGCATGCTTACCGCAATCATAAGCACTACCATTCCCTGAATGTACAGGAGGTATGCGATGCCACGATGAAGATTATGCATGTGGTAGCCAGATTCCCTGGTTCCAGCCACGATTCCGCTATCCTGAGAAACTCATCAGTTTTCCATGCTTTTGAACAAGGCTATTTTGGACCTGGTTGGCTGGTGGGTGAGTACATATTATGAAGTGTTAAGAAACCAGTAATGTGTATGTTGCAAATGTCGTAGTTAATGTTTACACTTTCTATAATGTCATTGAATGTTTGTGCATGCTTCATTATAGGTGACTCAAGATACGGAATTAGGCCTTGGCTTTTGACACCGTTGGCTAACCCTCAATCTGAAGCAGAGGAACGTTATAATGTAGCCCACATATCTACAAGATCGGTCATCGAGCGGACATTTGGCCTGCTTAAAACAAGATTCAGGTGTTTAGATCGAACTGGTGGGACACTTCAATATAAACCTACTGAAGTGTCAGATATTGTAATTGCTTGCTGCATTTTGCACAATCTGGCACTCCGCCATAATTTGGAAAGCGACATACATCACGGCTTGGAGGAAGAGCATCCCGTACATTTAGCAGCTGACAGTGAGCAAACAGCCTGTGGTGTGGAGACACGTCGTAATGTGATTAACACATATTTTTCATGTAAGCAACTACCTATATGTTCATAGTACTACATGATTTATTAATTAATTTTACTGATAAATACATGTGCCCAAATACCATTCACTTAGGAAACAGATGAATATGGTTCTCCCACCTTTCTGTTCTCTGCTGTGTGGACAATTGCATGTGGCACCGGTATGTCATTCATCAACAGGTTGTATTCTACTTCTTACCACTAAAAGGTTTTGTGTGTACGTGAGGGAATAATGTGTACAAAATCTATATTTTCTGTACATTCTATTTTTGGTTATGCATAAACAAGAAACCTACAGTACTATGTTGTTAGCCAATAGCTAGTGCAATATGGTTAATACAAATGTTCATTTGGAGTGTGACATGTGTGTCACAATGATGTGTAGCCTATTGTGTATTTGAGATCACATTTGACGTTTTCTATATTTGGTTTAATAGAAAAGTGTCACTTCTGTGTGTTGCTTACCTTAATTAACATGTCATTACAATGATTTATATTCATTGATGTTTTCTTTTTCAAGGTATATCACTCCAAGGACTGCTCATGGTATTTATTTGAATTCACATCTGTAATAAGATGTGCAAACCTCGATACAGGTTTAGTTAGAGGATGTTTAAAGAGAACGTAATGAACAAGTTGTCACAATTGAAATATGTCCTTTGTGTATTGTGTCCGTGCGTTTATCTAAAATTTTTGGTTATTGTACAGTGTGTAGAGAAATCATTACCTACATTACATAACATGTCATTATTAAAACGTAACAACATCCATTCATGCACATGAGCGATGTTAACACTCAATGCATGTTTGTATGATATGACCCAAATGATGTAAACATCATTAACATTGCAATGTATGTCATTATTTATTCTCTCACTTCATCTTCATGTTCATTAATACATTGTCACTTGTGTATGTATAAGTAAAAGATGTGTGTTGATTTGACGTACATGTAACATTTGGCAAAATGTTAACACCATTCCAAAGTATTGTCCTTTGTATTCACATTTTTGGCTTAATTATTCAACACAATGAGAATGTTCCTAAGAACAATTTTATTTCATTTACGTTACTTATTAATAATGATCATGACCCTTTATAACAACTGTCAACATATGAACATAAATGAAGTATACATTTAGATACGCACACATTTCATCAACATAGTGTGTGTGTGTTTCTTTTTTTGTGTGATGCATGTATTTCTACCTGAAATAATATTAACCTGCATAAGAATGTATTTTTTCTCATCGGCGTCACTTAGCTATGTATGTGTTTAACATTTAATAATAACACTAAAATATAGTTAATCGTGTGAATGAAATGTACACTCAAATGTTGTCTGGTTTAATGATCTGTACATAACATTCATTAGCTCATGCATGTTAGGTTATCACTACAACCTAGGTGATAATATAACATTGACAAGACAAAAAAATTTCTATCACCTCCCTATTGTTATTGTGTACGTTCAGATACAATGTCTATGAGTTGTTATGTAGCATTTACATTATTTGACAAGTCACACGGGAGATTATAATATATAGTAGATTCATGTGTTTTCTGAGTGATAATGTTGGTTGCATATATCACATGACAATACATATAATGTTAGTAGAAATGACAAAATTATCAATATAAATTCTAACTTTAGTGCTTAGCAACATCATTATGATAATTAAGTGCATAGTAAATATTTGCACAATAGGATAAGATTATGTAGTGATTCGTAATCTGCGCACCAATCATTGCAAGCATTGTTACATATTTATTATAATTGTTGTTCTCTAGGCGTCACAATCAGCTAATATAATGATTGGCCCATCTGAAATCATACATTGGTCCCATGTATTCATCCTCGACATCTGTGAAATACAGCAAACACATGATGTTCAAAGATTGCACATTTATCTATGTTTCAGCATGACAACGCTTAACACATCTCTATATGATTGTGGATCTTCACGCAGAAGTTACGTATATGTTTTAACTGCAAGGATCAAACTAAAGATACAGAACAATGTAATGTTTCAAATGCCGGTGTTCGCATTACTACTGATATGTTTGTTCCGGTGCCTGCATACATAATATTGTGCACGCGCACGTCACGAATGTGTGGACTAAGTCTTAGCGCATGCGCAAAACGATGTGTACGCTGTGCGTTCAATACATGTCCCTCCATGGTGCTGTTAGAAGTACTCATCTCATGGCTGAAAGTTATGATATGGAAGCGAAACAAATTAACTTCTACTCACGTACATATCTAAACTTTCTAAACTGACGTGTGCCCACGGCCAAAACGGAAGATCAGCCAATGAGCGAAAAAAAGACGTGTGACATCATGTTAAGGCACCATAAAATGCACGCACACACCCCTCCCACTGAATGAACATTGGCCTCCAGCGCTGTGCATGCACCACCCCACCGACGCGCGCACATGACATACTGCACTGACCGTAACAATAAGCTACGGGCACAGCCAATACTGTTTCACGCGCGCACGTCGGTTGGGGGGGGGCTTGCATCGGTAACATTTTTAAGGACGCCTTGGGACATGACCACGTTCCCACGTCACATGTGGGCGACACATTGTTTTTATATGTTGAATGCTAAACAATGAGGTGTGTGTGTGTTACAGTTAGTGTAACATTTAGAAAAGATGGTTTAAAATCGATAATAATGAATTATTTAGGACTGCGTCACCAATGTGTACTCATGGTTCGTCATGTAGTCTATTGTTATAGGAAATAATCTATTTGTGAACGCTCCATGTAAGGCTGAGAGAAGGATATTCAGCGCTCGTGCTGCAGATGTAGAAATTGGAAAATCCCTTTGCTGCACGTGCATGGAGCGTCTCCCCAGAGGCTCCCACTTCAAAGGTGATCCCCCCTAAAAAGGGGGGGGGGGGGACACCCTGAGAAACAGAAAAGAAAAAATGCACAAATGCGCACCAGGGATGAAATTAGTATTGTTTATTATTAAAAAAAAAAATACACATAAACAGCTGAGAGGATCCAACCCCTCCTCAGCTAAGTGGGTTAAACTGCCCAGATACATAAACCATACATATGGACTCTAAAAATAGAATACCCTAAACAGTAAAGCACACACAATAAAAATCAACAATCAATGTAATAAATAAGCAAAGAAAGTTACAACAGCCCAAGGTAATTTAAGTTAAAACCGCCATAGAGGACTATAGTACCACTGACAGGGGGAAACGAACACTCACACTGGGGCAGAGGTGGGGGTCCATGGATGACCGCACAAGATCCGGATCGCGGCACCGCAGAAGGTGAAAAAACGCCACTTGTGCCTCAGGCAGGCTCCGTCTCAGCTTCTCAGCAAACACGCGCAGGATGACCTGTCGTGACCTCCGAAAGTCATATTTTCGTGGATGCTGTAGCAGCTTCAGTATTGTTCGTCTGTCTTCCAGTTCAAAGTGAGCAGCACTAGTTACACTAGAGGCAATGCTTATTCTAACATTTGCTTTAAACTAGCCGGGTTACATTCAGGGTATGTGCTGGGTATGTTCTGGGCTAGTTTGAGGCATTTCTGCATTGACCCATAGGATTAACACAGCAGGGATCCTTGGCATTACAATTCAGTTTGAATGGGACTGCCAGGGACCCCCGCCATTCATCAATGCAAAAATGCTGGGGCTAGTTTAAGGAAAAGTATTCAGAATGTACCTGGGTGTACCTGGGTCTTTTGGGGAATTGCCACTGGTTTTTGTTAGAATAATCGCTGCCTCTACTGTACATGTTATCTTTGTGTTTTTTTCCAAGATTATAATACAACCGAACATTTATACGCCTAGTTTTACTCCCACAAGAAATTTGTTACACTAATTGGCTGAGATTCTTTGTCTAAGATACCCTCTTTTCACAGGAATCGAAACTTTACTTTCTGCTTAGGCAATGAAAATGTGAAAAACAAGTTTACTCTTTTAATTACAATAACAATGCGTGTGAAATCATAAACAGTGCTATGATGAACAGATTTCTACATACACTTAGCTACAATTAACCATACACACACATCTCTCTTTCTCTTTCTCTCTCTCTCTTTCTCTCTCTCTCTTTCTCTCTCTCTCTCTTTCTCTCTTTCTCTCTCTTTCTCTCTCTTTCTTTCTCTCTCTTTCTCTCTCTCTTGATATATAGATATATATACACACACACACAGTGTATGTAAGTGACTATATATATATATATATATATATATATATATATATATATATATATATATATACATATTTGCTTTCCTGTGGAGGGTTTTTGTCACTTTTTTTACTCACCATAACTTAACTCAGTATTATATATATATATATATATATATATATATATATATATATATATATATATATATATATATATATATACAAAACAAGAGAAAAAAGCAGCACCTCTGCTTATGGTTAAATAGGCAAATAGAATGAATATGTATAATATATAATACACCAACAGTGATAAATGATAAAAATCTACACTATATAAACTATAATATTGAGGATACTAAATGATTCTAGCACATATAATAATAAAACCTATAACCATAAAAATAAATACAACAAGTATACATATTAAAAAAAAAAAGAGTGTGAAAACCAGTCCTCAAATTGTCCAATGATGATGTGGGTTCTGGAATGAAGGGTCTCCTGCTGCTCTCAAATTGGACAAACCACGTCCACAGGGCATCTAATAAACTATCCACTGTCTTTCTGGATCTGGCTCTCAGTACAGACACAGATTTGATTATTATCACCACCACACATTTCAAATCTGTGTCTGTGAATAGCTACGTTCATGCGTCCAGCAATCATCACAAGCAATGGCTCAACAACATTCCCTTGGGGCAGTTCCACAGATTACATAGGAACTGCACAAGGGATATGGATTTCAAGAGCCAGTCTGCATCACTAGGAAATAAGTTCCTTTCGAAAGGGTATGATCCAATACTGATCTCCGACTCTTTTGACAAGGTGAGTGCATCTGACAGATCTACCTTATTGAATCAGTCAAAAAAGAAACAACACAAAGGGATCCGACTCGGTTATGATACACCAGTAGTTCATTCAGGGATAGAGGCATCGACATTAAGGTTTGTTACCGATTATAACCAGTCATTTAAAGCCATAAATAGGATCCTAAATGATCACTGGTCAGTTCTTAAGTGAGACCCCCATCTAGGACCCACTTTGCCCGATAGGGCTACTTTTACATACAGGAAGGCTAGAATCATTAAAAGCATCTTAGCTCCCACTAGACTTAGGTCCTCTTCCACTTCCACTACTGACAAGCTCCAAAAGGGCCCACTAGGCAACCACCCATGTGGTCATAGCCGATGTATCACTTGCAGGCATCTCCTTAGTCAGACTCAGGTCTGTTCTTCTATTAGAGGTACCACACATGCCATTACAAGTTCCATCAATTGTCTAAGCACGTATGTTGTATACATGATCCAGTGTGGATGCAGTTTAAAATATGTCGGACGTACCACTAGGACTCTTGGAACGCGGTTTTTGGAACACAGGAGAAATGCGATTAAAGGTCTCAACAACCATAGTCTGTCCAGACATTTTAAGACATTCCATCAACAAGATCCTATAACTATGAAAGTTATAGGAATTGAGACCATCTCACCAAATACTCTTGGCGGTGACCGGTTTAAGGCTCTATGTAGGCTGGAAACTTTTTAGATCCACCAATTGGGCACTTTAAGCCCGGGTGGACTTAATGAATGCCTGGATGTGAGCACCTTTGTTTAATGGATCCTTGGACATCTCTTCCTGTAAGACTTCCTCTGCCCTCCACCATCTTTTGTCTGGATCTCTCCTTGGGGTATCTTAGACCCCCTCCCCCTTTCCCTTCCCCTTCCCTCCTTTCCCTTCCCCCCCCCTTTTCCCCCCCCACCCCCCTCCCTCTTCCCCCCCTCCCCCCTCACCCTCCTCACCCTCTCCTGGATCGGAGTTGGGACCACATGAACCAGTCCATTTAATATTCACTTATTGGATATTGGGTTTGACAGTGTACACATATATCATTCATTATAATTCAATATATTCACCATTTATTATTATATATATATAAACCTTAGTCACAATTATCCAGCACTTAGATTTAGCACCATCACCACTAGAATTTTATATAATGGTACTGTATTTACACATTTTATTTCTAACATATTAATATTATGTAACATTAACCTATATTCACACTTATATACTTATTCACAAGCACATAATATCACACCTTGTTTATTCACAATATAGTTTGCTCCCTCTTGATACCTTGCTTTGTCCTGGCTTATGGACTCAAATATTATATATGCTGTGCTTATTTGCTAGGCATACAGTATGTGAATATGGGAATTGGCCTCCTTATAGGGTTATTATTTGGTACAACGGTAATCTTACCGTGTTTTTAATTGTTTGAATTTTGAAATTGAACATGTATGTTTCACATTATGATATGGCTCTGATGAATTATACTGAAATTTGTCTTTTATATACATTTGTAAAGGGAGGTACCTCTTTGATCTGATTGGTTAATTGACTGAGTGAACTATGTATATGCACGGTATGTATTATATTATATACACATTGTGTGTATATCCATCTTTTGCTATGGTATTTTGACAATCTCATCAATTAATTATTTGTTTATGTTATTGGTAGGTATACTCCCCATATATTCATCAATTGCGGTTTTATTTACAGTATGTATTTATTTGCTGTATGACACCTTTATTTCCTTACTTTCTATACTCCTCCAACTCTAAGGTTTTAAAAATGTATTGTGAGCATGGTTAACTATAAACATTAGCACCAAGCACTTTTTCAGCTGAGAAGGGGACATCCCCAGCTATTTGGATAATTGGATAGTGTATTTAAATACCGGACCTCCCCCTTCTCTATACTTCCCTTTGAAAAAGTTACCCGTGAATGACGAAACGCGTCAGGGATCGTCATCACGTCAGACGCATTGACACTGACGTCATCACCTCGCACTGGAATAGACTGGTCCGCGCGACTGCTGCAGAGGCTTGATTTACAAGGAGCCATCTTTCCAGGACTCTAACACGCTTACAGAGAAGATTACCTGCCCTGGACACTTGTTGGGACATTGATCCTACTACTGCAAGATCGGGACTGCCCCAAGATACTGCAGAAACGAACCGGATGGTGGTGATTATATCACACAATGCTTGATTTTACTGCTTTTTTGTAAGCGCATTTCTTAACCCCTTCCTCCCCTTCCCCTCATTAAATTGACTATTTTACGCTATGGGTGTGCGCTCTCTCTTCCCTTTCTCCTATATATATATATATATATATATATATATATATATATATATATATATATATGTATATATATATGTATATATATATTATTCTGGAGGCCAGGGTCATGTGTAGGATGATTAGCCCAGATAGGTTCAACTCAGCCCCCTTTCCAAATCACTCAAAGTCGTCTGATATTTCCTTCACTTTATTGGAAAGACAGCGGTAAATACAGGCACTTGTGGATGGTGTGTTGTAGTGATTTGTAGTTAGAAGCAGGTGAAAAGAATAAGGCCCTGTCACTAGAGCAATTACAGGATGGGTACTCACTCAGCCAGTGTTGGAGGTGGAAAAGGAAGTCCCAGTGTATGCTGGGTAGCAAGATAGCCTGGGAACAGACCATCTGTAAGCAAAGCAGAGGAGAGAGGGCAGACTAATCTATTCTGACAGAAAGGCTGAGGTTGCTGTAGCAACTCACAGGCATAATGCAGAGACAGGGATTGCAACACTGTGTCTATCACATATATATATATATATATATATATATATATATATATACAAAAAGAAAAAGACTGCGCTCCTCAGGTGTATACTGACACTTCTATGTAAAAAAGGTTGGGAAGAGAGTTTTTTAGCTACTGCTATACTCATATACCCTTTGGTCACTGCCTATACACCACGGACACTTGTGGGACACTTGAGAGGTGTATTTGACTATCCCTTGCCTTGCGGGGTTACGAGCAACAGACTTCACATCCGGATTACACTGAGAGTGTGGAGGACTTCTGGGTCACACTGTGGCTGTCTAATTCCTGTATCCCCTGCCGGATGTCGGTTCAGAAGAGCTGGGACTACACGGAAGGAGAGATTGGCGTGCAAGCAGAGTCATATCATGGGCGGTTGGCGAATGAGTATACTCATTACATGCTTTTACCTTTTATTCGTTTGTGAGTTTGCATTTGTTGGTTCTATCATTTTTTATTAAATTGTATTTTTCATGCTGCATTAGGATCGGGCGCTTTCTTTTCTTGTTGTTCATATATATATATATATATATATAACTACTGCTAAATTCAAGGCCTTGATGTGTGCAAACAGGCCTTGTTTTAATTATATTCAAAGTTCATTAAAGTTTATAACATTACTGGGTCAGTATGCTTGAGGGCCTAATTGAGTCAGCTGTGTAGAAGTTGTATTTAACTGCAAACAAGGCCTCTTTGCAGCCATTAAGGCCTGCAATGTTGATCCTGATTATATATATTATATATAGAGTGCAAAACTAAAGGCATTAATGGGTGTAAGCAGGCCTTCTTGTAATCATATTCAAAGTTCAATACAGCTGACTGAATTAGGGGCTCACTCATACTGATACAATACTTGTAGCAAGTGTCCTAACATTTCTATATCATTAACACAAGGCCTGTTTGCAGACAACACTGGCAGATATATATATATATATATATCAGTAAATATATATATATACACACACACACACACACACACACAGAAAGATAGACAATGTGTGTGTGTGTGTCTATACATATATAGATAGTGATACAGAGATAGTCTACAGATATATTCATACACACTTACAGATTTTTAATTGTAACCAAAAATCATACATGATCACATGCCAACATGATGAACTATGAATGAAGATTAAGTTAAGTAATGTCTTACAGAGTTAAGACACAAGAAAACATAACATTACAATGTAGGCGGTTATATGGGTAATTACATTAATTTGTATGTAAATAATATTAGCATGAAATGACAATCTAAATTACAATAATGAACCTGAAACATCTCATACTGAACAAGAGCTAAGTGAATGTCATCTTCCATTTACATGCAAACTGTGTCATAATGGATTAACATTAATCAACAGATGATTAATAGATATTCATATGTTAAAAAATATGCCTTCACTCATTCAGTGAATGAGCATTTATAAACATTCATGTGTACAAGGACATGCTTGCAAACATTCATCTGTACATGATCATACATACACTATGCATGAAAGAGTCTGCAGTAAACAACACCACTACACAAAATAATTTAGTGAATGTGCTTATTTATTTTTGTTTATCCTTTTGAGAGTGAGTCACAGGCCTGCTTGTTGGCTGTTGTGTTTGCCTTTTCCCTGTGCCAAGTACTCTCGCCTTAACTGTAGCACTTGTAGTGGCCTGTGGCAGTTCTGTGGCACTGGGTGTGGGCTGTGGCACTTCAGGGGCACTGAGTGTGGGCTGTGGCACTTCAGGGGCACTGAGTGTTGGTTGTGGCACTTCAGGGGCACTGACTGTGGGCTGTGGCACTTCAGGGGCACTGAGTGTGGGCTGTGGCACTTCAGGGGCACTGGGTGTGGGCTGTGGCACTTCATGGGCACTGGGTGTGGGCTGCGGCAGTTGTGAAACACTTGAGATACATTGCAACAGTCGTGGTGGAGCACTTTCTTGTGTTTGTGTTTTTGTCTTCTTCCAAAAGCTGGTGATTAGTAATTATTGATCAAACTTTCTTTTGCGTGTCTCATTTGTAGGTGTCGTGTCAATATTTTGAATAGATGATGTAAGCGGTTGGATGTTGACAGGGACCTGCACACAACTTGCACCTACTGTACCGGTATCATCCTGAAGTGGGGAATGAAGAAGTGATGACTCTGGAGAAAAATTAGCAGCATGTAAATATCCATCCTATGATGGGTTAAAGTGGAATTGTTGTTCTCTTGCTGTACTCCTAAACTGATTGGCTTGGCTTACATTCAGAACTAGTGCTTGTAATGTCCTGTTTAGATTTTGGATTTCTTTGGGAACTTGGATGATGACATTTTTTATTTGTGACATTTCTGATATTGACCTTTCATGCATCCTTTCATGCAGTGACATCATCCTTTCATGCATTGACATCATTTCTGAATGGCGACGATTTTCTTCACCCAAGATTCGTTCTTCAGAAGCTGCAATAGCTGAGAAGGTGTCACGAGCAGGAGGACTTGAATGCGGTGTTAATCCAGGAGTGTCAACATCTTCATGGTCACTTGAGTGAATTTGACCTTGAGCGGCAACATCTGGTTCTACAAATAAATAAAGACATTATGAACTGACATGGAAGTTTCACATTCTTTTTTAACCTATAATGATAGTTGTTGTCATAGTGGAACACATAACATGTTTCCATAATGTATTATTTGTGTACAATTAAAAGATGATGCTTGAAGCAACAATGACGTTTCGACTCAGTGTGAAAGAAGAATGAATTAAAGCTTGTTGTAACATCACAACTCCTAGCTGATACTTTAAAACACACAATACATGTTGTGTCATGAAACATTATATCTCCTGTGTCAATAACTGATCTGAAGTTCATTACATGTGAAAGGCATTTATTTGGCATGGCAAATGAAATGCTTCCAATGTAGACATTATATGGCCTGCACCTCATACACTCCCCTTTCATTCTTGATGATGACATTGATGAGACAGGTGACAAGACGTGTTCTGTGTGACGTGCCACAGGTGACACAGGAGCTGCCGGACCAACTATATAGAAGAATAACATCAGAATTTCATTGTCATGTGTACATAATTAACATTAAGTATCTGTAGTGGGAGTACTTATGGCTAAATATAAGCATCCCGTAACGAAATCACAATTCTATGGTTAGGGCAATCTGTATATTATCCATCTTAACACAAATGTACATGTGAAACTAATCGTCCAATTTCTTTTAAACACCATACAACATACATACAATGTTAATGCAGATATGTATAAAGGAATGCGTTATAAAATTAACTGGTCTGTTGTACATACACTGCATATGTTGGGTATTAATATAGCTACAAAAATGTACATCACTGCCATGAAAGCAAAGTTGACTCTGCTTATAATTCAGCACCTAATTGTGGAAATGTGTATGAATGTTTTTAGAGATCTGTCAGAACATTTAAGAGAAGCAGGTGTAGCGCTCAATGTGGCTGACACTAAGCAACACATGCAGTGTGTCGCTCACAGATGGTACTGGTGTGAGAAGGTGGCGTATCTATATAGTTACAATAATTTATAACTGAAAGAATGAGTAACGTACGTTTTAATATATCGTGAAATGGTGGTTGAAAGTAGTAACATAATTACCATTTCAAATGAATGTGATGAACTTCTGTTCACCTTGTCAGCTTCTAACAACTGTATGGCCTCCCCCAACACTTGACACCACCATGACCTCTGAGCTGCTTCTACCAGCTGTAAGCCCTCCCACAAGACTTGACCATACCATGACCCTGTGAGCTGGCTCTCTGCCTGACACCACCCCCTCTGTTCACCTCTATGCTGTGATTACATATTAATTGCAGCTGGTTTCACACACCGGTACATGAGCGAAATACAAATATGAAGTGAGCTACATATGAACACAATTAAATACCATATGGTACATGTTCCTATTTATGCTCATATTAGACTACATGAAGAGAAAAAAGAGCTGTCATAATACATAACGGAATGTGTTTGTGGAAATTATTCATGTTCGCCTTTCAATTGACAATATTCTATGCAAGACTTTATTACGCAGTAAGGGCCTGTTTAAAGGTGTAACATAGATTATCACAAATATATATATATAAATATATATTATATGTATATATGGATCGACACATACATGAAATAGTGAATTATGCATTGTGTGCACAGACACAGTATAACGAAGAACACAGTGATGTTAAACCTTACCGTGACAAAGGATGACTGCGGGTGTGCTTTGTGGTTATGCATGTTAACCCATTGTTTGTAAAAAGATTCGAACATACATTCAGCTTTCAACTATAGGGGAAAGATGTTGAATGCTTTGTAAAGTAGAAGGTTGCAGTGTGTGTTATTTGGAAGATCATTACACATAATCCCTTCATGCAGGTCAAGTGGTGTATGTTGACTCATAATGATGTAAGCCACGATAGCTGAGCCAATACATGTTTCCAAACACACATAGATATTATATATATATATTTTTGTTGTTGACAACTATATATATATATATATATACATATATTTATATATATATATAAATATATATATATATATATATATATATATATATATATATATATAGAGAGAGAGAGAGAGAGAGAGAGAGAGAGAGAGAGAGATATACAGATATATATGTAGGTATGCTTATATTTTGAACAAACAATAAGTTTCAGTGGAAATATAGATAACAACTGTAACATACGACACGTGTAGTACAGTAACATTTGTCACCTGCTGGAAATTGAGATGAATAAATTCCGATATCTCTGTCCCCTGGCAAACCCTCCACGACGACAGGAAGAAATTTTTCACGCATCTGCTCCTCCAATGGAGTTAACATTAGAGCTTGTGCTGGCGGCCCACCTCCAGTGGCAGAAGCATGCATCTGTTGTGCTTGGATTTTTTTTTTAAATTCGCCTTGATATCATCAAATCTCTTCCGACAATTCGTGCGGTCCCTGACATGATTCCCACACGCAGACACAGACAATGTTATTTGGTCCCACGTTTCTTTTCTTTAGGCTGAACTTGTCCGTCCTTGAAAGACATAAAAAATATATGACCTTACTAATTAATAGAAAGACGACCATTTTACGAAACTGCTACCTGTTCAAAGAGATACATAACATGCTGGTTTAGGTTGAATATGTGTACCACATGAGCATTTACGTGGAAACATACAAATCTAAGGAAGCTTGCATGAATATTCTATGAACATTGGCAAACTTTTTGGACTGATTGTTATGGTCGTTATAAAGCATGAAGGATTATGTGTGTAACAATTAACTTTAATTGATAGATATTAGAGATTAATAGTTTGATATTAACACATGTCACATGAGATAGGATAAAATGTCTTTGAACAATCAATGCAAAGATTGACTTACCTACTAAATGCCCATACAGAGAGTCATAGTGCTCCAAAATCCCTGTGACAAGAACTCTGTTTTCCTCTTCATTGAAACAAGGATTACATGGCCGCTCCACATGTTTCTTTCGACCACATGCAGCCACAGAGCTTGGCTGCTGCTGACTGGACTCTCCTTCTTCCAATGGAAGAGACTCCAAAAGCGGCCCACCATCAACCACCCCACCACCAGACACCCCAGCAGCACCAGCAACAGACACCCCAGCAGCACCAGCAACAGACCCCCCAGCAGCACCAGCAACAGAGCCACCACCAGCACTCGCACTGCCAGCAACACCACTCGCACTCGCAGCAACAGCACTCTCCTGAATCTTATGTTCACTCAGACGCATACTCACACGACTAACAGTACCACTCACACTAGCATCACTCTTCCCACGCCTTTCGGCCATACCTATAGCACTCACAAAGAACAGAAAAGAAATTTAAACACAATCGTACTGAACACTTACAAACTGAAAACAACACAAAGATGTTAACAAAACAACACAGGACAAACCTATCACAATACACAGCAACTCTCTCTGTCAATATGAAATATGCAAATCGTCCAGCTCTGTGTCTCTCTCTCCCAACAACACAGAGAATGAATAAAAATACACGCTGCCTTTAAATGGGCCGCTCAATCAAAAACATGCTTGCTTCGGCAGATTCAGAAAGAAATTTCATTGGCGAACCTAACACCACCTCGCCATGCTCGCCGATACACCTGTGTGTGATCGGCAAATCATCGCCATAGTGGGAACAAATGTTTTCGGCTTGATTCGGAAGGGATTCGGCACTTATTGCATACGGTGAGGGAAAATCTGCAAAATCATGCCGATAAGGAACACTTGGCGAGAGCACTTTTTCGGCAGTTACTGCATGAGGCCCAAGGTACCCAAAGCACAATGGGTCCTGCCCACTCGCCAACAAATACAACCACTAAGCAATTCCTGTACCCGCAGAGCCCCGTCTGTCAAGGATACCCCGCACTTAGCCACCAACCAGCCGTCGTGACAGAGGCAATATACCGCCACAACTCCTACTCCTTGAAAAACACTTTTTTTTTTTTTATTACATCATACGTCTTAATATATCATACATCTGATACAAGTACAAAGATAAGCAGAAACGAACATAGAGGGAGGTGGGTGGGTATTTTTTTGCAGGAGAGGCATGGAATGCCCGCTCCCACCCCCCCTTATACCGCCCTGCAGGCCCCACCACATGGGGCATCGTCACAACCCTCCCTGTGCCTTAAGGACATAAGGTAAGTGGGGGAGGGAAAGGGGGTGTGGGATCCTCGTCCTAGTGGTCATGCCACACCTCACTTAAAGGCTCAGTGCTACTTTCTCTATTATACCCATCACTATAACACACCATTCTCTTCCTCCCTCCGTCTTCCTTTCTCTCCCTCGACAATAAGGTTAGTACTCTGTAAGTAATAGTTTAAATTGCAATACATCCATGTGTTTCTTACTTTGTCTAAAGTGACCTTAATAATTGTAGTTTAAATCAATTGTCTGTAAAGTCAATTGCTTTGTGGTGGTGGATTTTGGTATTGGATGGGCTGCGTCTGGAAGGGGGTTAAACCAATTCATAGTAGCAAAGTGGATTATAATTTCTCACAATGATGTGAATTTGTGAGCAAACATTTCCCCTTCATATACATATTGAGTTGTTAATCCTTCCAACATTCATTTATACTTACTGTACCACCATAAACATGTTTCTTAATTGGCTTCAAACTATGTAAACCTATATAATCCCATGAAAACATTTATGCCAAGTTCAGCAAAATCTTGTCCACGTGCAGAGCATCTTTATTCTCATTCATATGAATGGTAGTAAAGGTGTGCTTAAGCTTAACAGTCTTTTGTGGATACGGGCCCTGAATGTTTGCTCAAAGCCAACCTTCTTTGGCATTCCAATGAATTGATCTTACATTACAAGCCACTATTCCACTCTCTTCAAAGCATACAACATTTAGTTCAATATAAAACAACTTGCTCATAAATATTGTCATGATGTTATGTTACTTGATCCCATAATGTACAGTATAGAAAACTCTTTTAGAGTAACTTTTCAACATACCTTCACTTACCTTGTCCTACTTTGGATTTAACTGGACCATTATCTGTCTCCCCATCCAGGTAGTCAATCTTGTTTAGTGGGTCAGAAAGTCGGGAGCTGGAAGGGCAGAGGGAGTAGTCTCTTGAGATACTATAGCAGAAATACCAGAGGCATCATCTGTCCTTGACCAACCATCTCAACCACCAGTAGTCAAAGTGGTGCAGCAACCTATGGTCGATGAAGTTTTTTTTTTCAGGAACAATGTATATCACCGGGAGCTGATGGAAATTAAAAGAGTTTGGTTCAATGATATTATACCCAATAAAAGCCGCTGTCAGTCTACGTTTTTTCAAGACTTCAGCTGTCTCACATTTTAATCTTGTCTGTAACTGTTAAATACGCCTATATAACATATATTATCTGTAACTGTCAATGAAATGTCTGTAAACATTAACGATTAACCACAGTTCATTTAAACTATTCCACTCTCTTCAAAGCATACAACATTTGGTTCAATATAAAACAATTTCATCCCCAGGGACCTCCTGTTTCCAGAGACACCTCCATAAGGGTTGCCAGTATCTCTGCAGTCAAATAAACTGTGGGTCTAACATAATGGCGGCGTTTAAATGTCCCGCGTTATGCAAGCCAATAGGAAGCTGTGACGTCATCCAGTGCGGCTTCCAATTGACCAGCATGACCTGGATATTTAAACTGAAAAGAGATACCAGTTCCCCCTCTGGAGGTCAGTATCTCAGGAAGCTGGGGGTCCCCGAAGCGGAAATTAAAGCAGTTCAGCTGTGGAGACCCCCTGCTTCAATCCTGTAATAATAAAAAAATATAAAATGTGAAAAAATTCAACCCGTATTGCTGCTTTATCGTAACCATGTATTCCAACTATAACTCTGTGCCCAGGAGAACACACTTGTAAACAAGAAGCAACTCTCAATGTATTACTTCCTGGTAAATAATTTTATATATAAATAAAATAAATAAATTCAAAGTCACCTGAAAGACCCCAATGTTTATTAAATTTGATGGAAAACACCTAAAAAAACACCTGGAAACACCGGAGAGCCAGACCTCAGCAACAGCAAAATAGCTGCCACTTTAAGCGTTATGTTAAACTACATAAAGTACTTCATATTTTGTTAAAAAAAAAAAATAGGCTAAATATTTTTTTTTTAAATGGGACCTACATTTTGATTACAAATCAACATGACATTCAACGTGAAAGAGTTAAATTGGAGTGAATATTAATTAACTCCTGCCCCCATTGTCCCAAAATATGCCATAACACGATACTGTATGAAATTGCTTCCATCAACAATAACATTAAATAATAACTTAAAAAAGGATATAAACTGCTGCGCTAACCAGATAGGTATACTGTAAAGGGGTAGGGTGCATACAGTAATATATGACTGTGCAATCGTCTCCTATTACCACTACTTCAAATGTATAGGCTATTAAAAACAATTGTAGATTACATATATACAAATACCATAAAAAACATATACATATAACAACCACAACTGGGGGGACACAAACGGAGGGGAGAATGGCCAGGAAGGGAATGGAGGTCGGAAAGGGGAGGGGAGTGCAATGGGGAAAAAAGCCCAAAAGAGTTCAATAAAAATCGGTGTATATCAAGGATGAAAAATAAAAATAAAAATCAAGTAAAAAGTGTTCTTTAAATGCTACTGGGTGTCGCTGCCAGTCTCCAGGAAAAAACCACCTTCCTCTTGACCTGTGTTAGTGTTAGTTAGTTAGTGTTCCTAATTCACATGTATGAAGATTTTTTTAACATTAAAAACAATATTATGCTATGGGAGCCGCGCTGTCTTCTTTTCGTTAAATAATAACTTGTTAACAATAGGAAATTAAATAGCTGCAATTTAATTAGACAATCAGGCATTTAATGTGGGCCATGTAGTTCATATGAATGTAATAATGTATTTGTAGGTAATTATATTGATATAGGTGAACATATGTCTGCAGCAAAGTCCTAGTTAGCCAGTAGTGCAGAAGGGCGGAAATGAAAATAGAATACTTAATTAGCTATATTAATTAAGTGCATGCTTAGCAGACCTGAAATAGGCTGCGTGGCTTGTAATGATGCAATTCTTCATCTATTGAGGCTATTTCACCCGTCCTGAGATGGAAAGGATAAAGCTGTGCATTACAGATGTAGCGGACATTATTTTAAGGAATCACTGCGCCTTTTTGTGTGCGCTGCTGTACTCCACGCGGCATGAACGCCGCCAATCGCCCCAGGCACACGTGTTTATCGTGTTTGCTTTGTTTGAATTTCATGAATTGAGTGCAATTAAATGCAATTAAATGAATGAATTGTAATGTGTACAGTACTGTGCTACTGTGCTACTGTGTCAATTTCAGGTGTTCAACAGCCACAACACTAAAATGCCATTTTCTTCACTCGCCTGCACTCGCGTCTTAAGGCGGTACGGTTGGAAGCAATCCCGCGCCATGACGTGGGTATTCCGAGGTATACACCGCGTGATTTGTTAAAATAATGGCCGCTGCATCTGTATTTAAAGCGGTTTAGCTTTTTTGAGTTAACGGAACTAGGTCTGCATGGATGATCCAGTGTGGCTGGAAGTCCATTTGAAGGAGTTGAGGTCATCAAATAGGGTCGAGAGGAGAAGAGAAATCCTAGGTGAAAGTTGAGTGCGGTGAAGTTAGTCCAGAGGTAGAAGTTGCAGAAAATGCTCTACTGAATTGATTGAAGTGATACATGTGTGGTCTAACCAGGTGTAAAGAGGAAGAGATACATGTGTGGTCTAACCAGGTGTAAAGAAGAAGAGATACATGTGTGGTCTAACCAGGTGTAAAGAAGAAGAGATGCATGTGTGGTCTATCCAGGTGTAAAGAAGAAGAGATACATGTGTGGTCTAACCAGGTGTAAAGAAGAAGAGATACATGTGTGGTCTAACCAGGTGTAAAGAAGAAGAGATACATGTGTGGTCTAACCAGGTGTAAAGAAGAGATGCATGTGTGGTCTATCCAGGTGTAAAGAAGAAGAGATACATGTGTGGTCTAACCAGGTGTAAAGAAGAAGAGATACATGTGTGGTCTAACCAGGTGTAAAGTAGAAGAGATACATGTGTGGTCTAACCAGGTGTAAAGAAGAAGAGATGCATGTGTGGTCTATCCAGGTGTAAAGAAGAAGAGAAGTCGTTGGAGGATTGGTAGGTAAATGATTTCAGAACTGATTGAAATGAGGTGCTAAGAAGTTGATGATCGTCCTTAACAAGGGAGGGCTTATGATTACTTTCTTTATTACTGCTATTATTTTTTAGTTACATAGTTACATAGTAGATGAGGTTGAAAAAATACATAAGTCCATCAAGTTCAACATATGCTAAATTTAGATGACAGATATGTATGTTATCCTATATCCGTACTTACAGTATATTGATCCAGAGGAAGGCAAACAAAAAACCCCAGTGAAATATCATCATACAGTGATATCTCATAAGGGGAAAAATAAATTCCTTATTGACTCTAAGAACTGGACTGCAGGTGAGCCCCCCTGCACTAGAGCTGCCGATAGGAGGGGGGGGGGGAGAGAGAGAGCGAGTGAAGCCCACTCCCACATTGTACTGCACTTTGGAATATATATATATATATATGAAACAAAAAGAAAACCACAGGCGCAAGATAATGGAGCTAATACACAAATGAAATAGACTAGGGACAATGTAAATGACCATGAAATGAAGTCTCTGAAAGAAACAAGAAAGAAACAGAATATGGTAAAAGTACGTTTGTATTCTTAAAACTGCGCAACTGTAGAGAGCTACTTACAAAGTAGCAGATAAATCAGACATGTAGGATACATATAAGCCTCTCCTTCCAGCTGCTCTGTTTGGCGGTCCGCCCTGGCTCCTCGTGGAACGCGGAGTCTCCGTGCGTTGGTACAGATCTATCCATAGCTGCCTTCGGGTTTCTCCCTGCTAACCCTCAGTCTCGCGAGATCGCGAGTATGACGTCACGATGTGAAAATTCGTCAAACGGGGACGCAGGGGATATTGTCAGCACAGAGTAATCTTAGTGTATAATAGATACTGGTAATCCAGAGAGTAGGGAAAGCCTATAGAAATGTTCTTTAAGCCTCCACCCTACGCGTTTCGTCTTAATGAAAAGACTTTGTCAGGGGAATGTGGTTGTGTATCCTGCTGGTAGCTTTATAGGCTATACTGGTTCCCAATAGGTTAATGTAACGCTCGGCCTGCCAGTAAGCCAGACGAGACCCCTGGACTGAGGTGGAAAGGAGTAATACCACACACCTAACAGCAAACGGGGGCACGGCCGGAGTGTGGTAGTAGCGTAGCTGGTCCAGATAACAAAAATAGACAAAGTTCAGTACTTGCCAACTCCGGTGTTGAATGGTAAAGTCCGTAAGCCAATGGTCAAGGTGTAGAGAGGGCAGCATGGTAGAGTGTCCGTAAGCCTGGGTCGTGGAGTGGAGAGAGCAGCGTAGTAGGGGTCCATAAGCCGTGTCCAAGGGGTATAGAGGTCAGCAAGGTAGAGAGTCCAAAGCCAAGTCCAAGGGGTACCAGAGAGCAGCGTGGTCGAAGTCCAAAGCCAAGGGTCAAAATCCAGGGAGGTCAGCAGAATATCAAGGGACAGGAACAGGGAACTGGAAGACAAGAGAGCCAGGCACAAGCAGACAGCACCAAGGTACAGAAGCTATAAAGAGCAAAGAGGTAATGGTAAGGGGAGACTAAATAGTGGGCTGGGGCCTATCAGAGGAAGGGGAGGAGCGGTGGAGCGGACCGGGGGAGATCCTGATAGGAGAGAAGGGCCTGGGTGACGGACCTGGTGGAGCAGGGGCAGGGAAGAGTGTGATGCGCGCGCTGCACCTGAGGAGGCGGGGTTAGGCACCCCGGCGCCAGTAAATGGAAGCCTGGTGATGCGCGTGACCCAGAAGTGCGGGAGCAGCAGCAGTGGGAGAGACCGCGTGGACTGAAGCACACCGCCGGAAAGCCCGAGCAGCAGGGAGGAAAGGTAAGAAGGCGCTGGAAGCGGGGGTACCCGCAGTGCGGGTCCTTACAGTTAATTGGCTAACCAATGCCCACATACCTTCTGGATACACAAGAACATTATCTGAATAACAGATATACATAGCGAACCCATGTATATCATAATTAAAATGATATAGCTAAGCAATTTTAATAACAAATGATAATAAAAAGATTAATATTAAATCAAATCAAAATTACATATATTTAAGTAATAATCCCCGAAGAACAGGGCATTATTGGCCAGTAATGCCCTGTTCTGAGCGGATTATTACTATTATAGGCTAAATGTAGACTTATTTTTATTTTAATTTTTCATAAAAAATATAATTTTTTGTAGTGATATTGATTTTTATCAGCATGATTGTCTACATTCTTATGCTTTTACTGCAAGTTTATTAAAAAAAATGTACATATACACAGCCCCCTCTATACACACACACACACACACTACAGTCCCCCCTCTATACACACAAACACACATTCTGCAACCCCCCCTATATACACAAACACACATAAATGCTTGACAGGCCATGCAACGAAAAGAGAAAAAATAAACACACATCATAGCGCACAACTGTGGGTATAACAGTTGTGACATAGTCCAAAGATGTTAGGCAGCTTTCTGCCCCATTTTAGGTCAGAAAGTGCAGGAATAGTTAAAAATTATCCATTCCACAGCTTCACATTAACTCAGGCTGCTGGATGGAAAATCCAGACCACAGATTACAATGGGTCTAGTTCTCCCTCACCTGCTCTTCTAATCACATGCACAGGTATTTAAAGCAGAGGTTTGCATTTCAGTCTCTCTCCTTAGAGCCTGGGGGCTGGGGGTGTCGCTGCTCCCCTGCATCCAGTTTCGGGGTGGACGGCCCCTCCAAGTATCACAGTACCAGAGGATTTGCCTGGACACTTGGGACCGAGTTCCCACCAAGAACAGATAAGACAAACAAATATGAATTGCTGTTTCTAAAAGACTAAGCTGTATCTAGTGACCATAAATGAGAGGGCATTGTTTTAAGCTGGGGAACCAGGTTAGTTGGCCCAGCAGCAGTTACAGGCTGATTATGATGTATAGTTAGATCCCTGGAAGGGATAGGATTTTGTTTATATAATTTGGTTTCTTGTTACTTGAAATAACAGTGTGGGAAATACTATGACACTGATATAAGTGAACCGCTGAATGAAAATGTCTGAGTGCCTCTAACATGTTAAAGCTGCAGTCCCTTATTTGGATGAAAATAAAGCAGGCAGAAGCCTGAGTTAAGCAATGTAATACTTTGCATGATCCTGTTTTTGTATAAATAACCCTAGAAGACTGTGTCGGGAAGAACCCAGACAGACGTCAGCGCTACAAAAGAGGGGCGTTTGTCACATATGGTGGAGAATGCGGGTCGACACTAAAAAGTCTGTGGGTTTGCAAATAAATGCGGGGGTTTAAAATGGCCGCCCAGCTGAACTAAAGTACAGATGCTATGAGTGAAGTCTGTCCCACTGTGTATATCAGTTGTGCTTCTAGCATACACAGAGGATATGCGAAGTGTGGATGCAATAGCACCCTGAACCCAAACAGAAAATCAAAATGTTTTGCTGAAGTGAGTGAATTTGCAGCTAGCAAGTGCTGTATGCAAGTTGCTGAAGTGAGTGAAATTGCAGCTAGCAAATTGTCCCTGCCGGGTTTCTAAAATGGCCGACGTGAAATGTTTGTTTTGTAATGTACATAATCATGAAAAACAGTGTCCCTTCAGGCCACACCATGATGATGACGACGACTCGTATGTGGCCCTGGATGAGAGCCGTACCCACAGATGAATTTAGTATGCTGGGCCTGTCGTGAAGTAGGTCACATGGAAGATGTGTGCCCCAAAATTTTCAAAGACAAACAGCTGCAAAAGCATGCAACGCCCTGTGAGTGCAAGCAAAATGTGGAAGCTACCAGTGAGTGTGTGCCCAGTACCACTGATATCTCTGGAGCTAATAAAGCAAAGAGAAAGAAGAAGAAAAAGAAAACTGTTCTTCAAGTTACAGGGGAAGTGACCGAGCCACTTGAACCTGCGCTGTCAGGACATGCGTCAGAAAGGCGCCGAGATGTGCTGCAGACCGGAGTGACCGGCAGAATTGTCACGTGAACAGTAGCAAAGGAAAAGGAGGAGCAAAGGGATGCTGAATACTTGTATTGTATTGTATTGTACAGTATGTCTTTATTTATATAGCGCGATAAATGTACATAGCGCTTCACAGTAGTAATACATATCATATAAATAACAAATAATATAAATAACAGATCATGGGAATAAGTGCTTCAGACATACTGTAAAAGTAACATTAAGGAAGGAGTCCCTGCTCCGAGGAGCTTACAATCTAATTGGTAGGTAGGGAGAACGTACAGAGACAGTAGGAGGGAATACTAGTAAGTGCGTCTACAGGGGGCCAAGCTTTATGTGTCATGTGTCCATGATCCTTGATCCCTGATAAAGAGGCTTTGGTTTCTGCACTCCAAGCTGCCCGCCATGATTATGAAGTCCTGTGGCAGGGAGTGATGGAGGCGCGAGAATGTAGCAAGAAGGAGCGAGAATCGAACGCCGAGTTACAGAGGTGTATACTTCCAGCTTTACAGGAGTACGAGGCTTTGAAGAAAACAGAGTCTCTCTTACAGTATGAGCTGGAAGAGGTGACGACTAGTCTGGAAAAGGCCAACACCGTAATTGCTATCCTAAAACAGAAATACGGGAAAGCTCTACAAGAGGTTCACGCGCTCAGCACAGAGGTGCAAAACTCACTCCTGGAGGGCCACGGTCTGAACGCAGAGCTGGGAATGTTGACGCAAACCCATGAGATTGCCCTGTGTGATTTAGAGACTGTAAAGAAAGAAAATGAGAGTCTGAAAATGAAAAATTCAGATTTGACTGACCAAGCAGAAAAAGTGAAGAAACAGTTGACTCAGGAAAAATTAGAAGTGCAGGAAGCACTACAGAATGCATTGATGCACACTCAGAGCAAGCACCAGGAAGAGGTGAAGACCCTGAGGGAGGTCTGGCAGGATCAGGTTGAAGAGCTGCAGAAGCAGATGGCTGAGCGCGAGATACAGTGCGCCAAGAGGGAGGAGGTGTCCGTCCGTCAGGTGGTCTGCCTGACATTGCACTATGAAAGCGAGATGGCCGATATCTACAAGCAGCTGGACCACACGGCAAATGAGGGGGCCCGGCTGCAGCTGGAGCTGGACAAGACCCGGAAGGAGCACCTGCAGCTGCAGGTCAAGAATAGAGAAAATGAAACAGAGTTAAACCTTGCTCTGAAACAGATGATGGACATGAAGTCGCAACTCAACTCCAAAGAAGTTGAATTAGCAGCTGCACTGAGTGGAAAAAGAAATAAAGAAGGACAGCAACAAAGACGCTACCAGGACATGGGAGAAGCTGCTAAAGTGGTTCAGTCGGGCTATCAATCCTACCTCCTAACCAAGCAAGCTGTACGGTCCTATACGTGTATCTTCAATGCTGTTGCAATATTACGATTTGCTATAAAGATGAAGTTGGAGAAAGAGATTCCAAGGCTAAAAGAGACACGGTCACAAAAGGAGTGAGATGTATGCACAAAACAGAATTCTCTCGCGGAGGAACTTAACGTATTGAAAAAGGAGAAAAGCATTCGAATAATTCAGAAGCACTGCAAAGCTCTTATCCAAGGAAGAAGGGAAAGAGAAAATTATCGGCGTAAACGCGCCGCAACTATCATCCTACAGGCTGCCTACAGAGGGATGAAAATTCGTCAGTTTAATCGCCGGAATAAAGCAGCCTGTGTTCTTCAATCATTCTACCATGCCCGCATGGTACGAAACAGGTTCCTCATTATGAAAGGAGCAACTATAAAAATCCAGTCTCTGACTAGGATGACAGAGAACAGGATTCGCTATCAAACCCTGAGAAATGCGTCACTGGTTATCCAGCGGTACTTCCGCCTGAATAAATGTAGGCCTCAGGAAAGAGAGGCCCAAGGCTATATGCCTGCCGGCTGCAAAGGTAAAATGCCAAAGGGTACAGCCGGAGTTAGTGAGAGCCCCATCAAGGTGACTGGTGGCACCCACCCTGTGGACCGCATTGATCATTTGTGTGTGCAGCTTGTCCAGGACTTTCAGTTTTCACTGCTAGTTACCGGCGTTTGGTTACCAGCCACTGTCCCTTTAACTACACATGCACACTCGCGCACGGGCGCGCGTCTAGTGTCGGGAGGAAGGAGGAGGAAGGAAGGGGAACCAGCCGTGCGGTTGCAGCCTGTGGACCCCTGAAATACTATCTCCACCAACCGGCCTATGTCCTGTGTATACTGGAAGGGACTTTGGGTGTGGATACCGGCGGCAGAGCCTACATCCTGCCAGGACACTCTCCTGAGCTGTTAGGACTCTGCTGGTCATCGCTTGCCAAAACCTTGCTTGTTGTAAGTAGGGTTTTGATTTTTCCCATCTCCGGATGACGAGCTGCCCTCCATTGAACCAGTGTTGTCTCTTATGACAGAGTTCATTATTTTTATTAAATATATGTTTTAAATTTGTTCACTAGGAGTTTTATTTATTTATGGAGCATAGTGTATACTGTTATACCCACAGTTGTGCGCTATGGTGTGTGTTTGTTTTTTCTCTTTTCGTTTCATGGCCTGTCAAGCATTTATGCGGATTCTTTGAAGATCACAGGACTTTCCATATGAACATTTGGCGCCAGGTTTTCTTTATCTTCATGTGGTTTCTGTTTGTACTGGACAGTAGGTACTAGGCAGCCTACCTTTATTTAAAGGATATTGTTTGTAACTTGTTTTTTTACACTTTAGCGCTATAGTCACATTTTCTTTTGTTCGACAAACACACTCTGCAGTACCCTCTACACACTGTGCAGCCCCCTCCACTACACCCACAAAACACACTGCAGACCTTCTCCATCATCTACACTCACAAAACACAGCAGCCCCCCCCCTCTACACCCACAAAACACACTGCAGACACACACACCAACAAAACAGACTGCTGCCCCCTCTACATCCATAAAACACACACCAGCAGCCCCCCTCTACACCCACTGCAGCCCCCATGTAAACCCACACACAGCAGACACAGACACACACACAAAACACTCTGCACCCCTCCTCCACCCACAAAACACACACTGCAGCCACCCCTCTGCACCTACAAAACACACACTGCAGAGATACACACAAATCAACAAAACAGGCTCTGCCCCCTCTACATCCACAAAACACACCAGTTGCCCCCCTCTACACCCACTGCAGCCCCATGTAAACCCACAACTGCAGACACACAACAACAAAACACTCTGCACCCTCCTCCAATCACAAAACACACACTGAAGACACACACACACTGCAGCTCCCCCTCTATAACAACAAAACACACACAGCAGAAACACACCAACAAGAATCTGCTGCCCCCTCTACACCCACAAATACACACCAACAGAAGACACACACACTAATAAAACACTCTGCTGACACCCTTTAGGCCTCGGCCAGGGTTCCCGCTGGCGTGCTGAGGCTCGGGGAAAGCGGGTGCTTTCCCTGGCCTTGCAGTTGCTTTCCCTGTGCGCCGTCAGGGGGCGGCCGGGGGTTGGCTGGGGGCGGGCCGTGGGCAGGCCAGTGACGTCACGGAGCTGGTTGGCCCTCATTGGGCGAACCGCTCACGTGATCGGCCCTGTGCGCCAGCAAGCGGGGAAATGTTAAATTCTGGTAAGACCAACGCTTCTGCGCGCTTGCGGAAGCGTAGGCGAGCCCCTACTAAAGCCGCTCTAATTGCGGCTGTAGGGGTTCAGTGCTGAGCGGGAGCGAGCGTCAGCACGGTTCAGCGAGTAAGCGCTTACCATGGCCGAGGCCTTACACCCACAAAACACACTCAGCAGACACACAAACCTTTCCCCTCACTCTCCTGTGCAGAGCTCTTTGCAGACAGGGTGGGGGAGGAGTCAGTGCCTTGCTGGTGTGTTCTGTCCAATCACCTCCCCTGTCTAAGTACAAATTTCACTCTTTGTGAATGAAACCTGAAAGCTGATTGGCTGAAAAACTTGGCAAGCTGCCAAAAATTCCGGGCCATTACTGATTGGATAATACCCGGAATTTTAACCAATCAGAGAGCAGGGATTTCAATAATGCCCTGAATATTACTGCTTTAGCCTATAACAAATAATAATGCAAGGGTGATGAATATAAAATATAACATCCTAACCAGAATTCATATGTGTTTAAATATGGTATGGTTGAGATAAGGACATATATAAAGTTATAATAACACATAAAGTTATAATAACAAATGTAATTTATATAGATATTAATTTTATACAACATTCCTTATAAGGTGAATATAGAAAATAAAAGGAATACAATTATATAAAATGAAATAAAATAAAGCAGAGAATTGTGTATAGTGATTAGTAGGCATTCCAATTACTGAGATCTAAACAGATTGTAATTCCTGCATCTAAGATGGAATCTTTAACATGTATAATTACTGCATAAATGTACCAAGATCTATGTCTGTATTGAGACCAAGTGGAACCAACGTCTTCATGGTATGGATCCACTTGGTCTCAAGCTTGGAGATGGCATTGACATTAACGCCACCCCTCCAATTTATAGTTAGTTTATCAATTTCAATAAACTGAATGCCTACAGGATCGCTATTGTGTTCTTCACAAAAGTGTCTAGACAATGTGTGTTGTAGGAATCTTTTCTGTATGTTTGTGATATGTTCTGCAAAGCGTAGCTTCAGCTTTCTTGTAGGGCGCCCTATATACTGTTTTTTACAGGGGCACTGTACAAGATAAACGATATTGGATGAATCACAATTAATGAAATGTTTGATGTTACTGTATATTGTATTCCTGTATGAGATGATGAGAAACTCTAGTTTGTTTGGAACTATGCGGATTCAGTTTGCACATTTTGCACTTAAGGCAATTAAAGAAGCCCATAGGCTCCAGAAAAGTACCTTTTGAAATAACTTATTGAGATGATTTTAAACAACTGGGTGCTACTTGTTTTTTTAGGGTGTCAGCTTTAGTAAATAACACCCTAGGAAACAATGGTAAATGAGATTGTAGAATAGGATCTTTTAGTACTATGGGCCAATGCTTTTTAATCACTTTTTTGATCAGTGGGGCCAATGGATTGCATTGAGTAATAAATGGAAGTTGTCAGCACGTTCGATTTTCTTGCATTATATTGCAAAAGATATTTTCTATCAATATTACTTATTTTAGGGTATGCTTGATCCAATACTGATTATTTTTTTTATAGTTTTTGGATTTAAATTTATTAAGCATAATTTCGGCCTGTTGTTTATACACACTATTATTTGAACAATTATGCTTTATTCTTTACAATTCTCCATGTGGGATGCTGCTAAGCCAAATATTCAAATGGTTACTGTCCACCTCGATATAATTGAGGCAACTTACCGGTTTATGGTAAGTTTTGGTGCATACAGTATGTTGCTATTTTCTATATAAATAAGTAAGTCCAAATACTAAATTTCGCTAGTGCTAAACTTAGATGTGAAGTGAAGATTAAATGTGTTGTGATTGATGTAATAAAAAAAAATATATATATATATATATATATGTAGAGGTATCAGTACCGTGTTAGCCGAGCTTCAATAATCAAAAAATAAATAGATGATACCGTTCTGTGGCTAACGAAATGCTTTTATTTGTGCGAGCTTTCGAGATACACTGATCTCTTCTTCCGGCGATGTTACAATGAATGAAGCAAGGATAACTTAAAAACAGTGTCTCTTGGAATGTTATCTGTGCTGTTCCTTCCCCCGTGTGGATGTGTTTTATGGCTAGAGGTGTCAAAGGGTAACTGAAAGCAAGTGAAGAAAGAGTGTGTATGTGTATCAGTGGGAATAAAAATGAATGGAGAGCCCACAGTATAAACAGTGCTCTACACAAGGTGTGTGTGGAGTGAGAGGGATATAAATGGTGTGGGTGGGTGTGGAAATGTGAGAGTTTGTAGCACAACTAAAAGTGTGTGTGGATACTATGTGGTCCCTATTGGTGTATATGGATGGAAAAATAAGGAGTATTAGTATGTGTGAGACAGCTGTGTGTGCATACATATAGCACAGTATGTACAGACATGGCCTTTAGCGCTCATGGGAAGAGAGTTCGCTAGTGTCAGTAATGACTCATAAAATTTCGATCTCTGTTTAGGCCACTGCTAAGTGTCCCGAACAGTTGCATAAATTTGTATTCATGCAACCGTCTCTCTTTCGGAGTTTTAAGATTACCTTTGAGTATGGCAACCCTCAGATCGTTCATCTTATGGCCAGAGTCAGAGAAATGTTCGCCAACAGGACTGTCTCTTGTTCCGCGTGTGATGCTGTGGCGATGCAGGTTCATTCTCTTGTTTAGCCCCTGTCCTGTCTCACCTATGTAGTAGCAGCCCCCTGGGCATTTCATGCACATGATGAGGTACACGACATTGCTGGAGGAACAGGTGAACCCTCCTCTGATTTTGTATTCCCGATTCTTGTGTGGTATTTGTATTGTGTCCGCTGTGTAGAGCATTGCGCAGGTTTTGCATCTTGGGTCCTGGCATGGTTTTGTCCCGCATTCAGTTGTACTGCTGAATACTTTACTCCTCACCATAATTTTCTTGAGATTATGGGGTTGTCTGTATGATAATAAGGGTGCTTCAGGGAAGACCTGTTGCAGTCTTGTATCTTCCTGGAGGATGGGTTGTAGTTTCCTGGCGATCTTGCGTAGGGCTCCTAGGTGTGGGTTATATGTGACCACCAAAGGAACCCTGTCGCTTGTCTCCTTCTGTTTGTATTCAAGGAGATCACTTCTTGGTATTCTGGTGGCTTTGTGAATTTGCTGGTCTACAATTCTGTGGTTATATCCATGGTTTATAAAGTCTGATCTCAAGGCTTTAATCCGCTGGTCTCTGTCTGCTGTGTCGGAGCATATCCGGTTGTATCGTATGGCTTGACTGTAGATGGTTGCATGTTTGGTGTGTGTCGGGTGGAAGCTGTTGTCCCTCAAATAGCTGGCTCTGTCTGTAGGTTTGCGGTATACAGAAGTCTGTAGTTGGTTGTTCTTTATAGTAATGGTGGTGTCTAGAAAATGTACTTCATCCGTGGAATGGGTGAGTTTGAGGTTGATGGTCGGGTGGAAAGTATTGAAGTTGTCATAGAACTGTAGGAGGTCCTGTTCGCCAGAGGTCCAAATCAGGAGGATGTCATCGATGTAGCGAAGGTATGTAAGGGGTTTCAAGTGACAGGTGGACAGAAAGTCACTTTCCAGTTTTGCGCAGAACAGATTGGCATATTGTGGCGCCATCCGAGTACCCATAGCGGTCCCGGTTGTCTGGAGGTATGTGTCATTTCCAAATGTGAAGTAGTTATGGGTCAGAATAAATTCAATGCATTTAGTCACTGTCTCTGTGAGTGGCTCCTGCGATCCCAGAAAATATCTGCAGGCTGAAATCCCATCCTCGTGGGGGATGTTTGTATAAAGTGACTCTACATCCATAGTTGCTAGTAGTGTTCCTGTAGGGAGGGGGCCAATGGCATTCAGTTTGTTTAGCAGGTCGGTGGTATCCTGGATATAGCTGGGTGTGTTCCTGACAAGTGGTTTTAGAATGCCCTCCACCCAGCCAGAAATATTCTCGGTAAGTGTGCCAGATCCAGAGATAATAGGGCGCCCAGGGTTACCCTCTTTGTGAATTTTAGGGAGCATGTAGAATGTGCCAGGTTTTGGGTTAGCTGGTATCAGGTCCAGAATTTGTTCTCTTGTGCGGATCGGGAGTGTTTTAATGATCCTGTTGAGTTCTCGCATGTATTTTTTAGTTGGATCCTCCTGCAGTTGGGTGTAGTACTTTGAATCAGAGAGTTGCCTGTGTGCTTCCCGCAGGTAGTCTGTGGTGTTCATTATGACCACTGCTCCTCCCTTGTCTGCAGGTTTGATTGTTATGTTGTGGTTGGCCTTTAGCGATTCTATGGCTCTCCTCTCCATCTGTGTCAGATTATATGTTTGTTTCCTTACTTTGTCCAGGATGGTGGTTTTGGCGCTGTGTCTGAAGCTTTCAATGTACCGGTCCAATGTGGGGTTGCGCCCAGTTTGTGGGATCCAGTTTGATTTTTGCTTCTCCCTGCTCATGTGCAGCGGCTCTCCTTCTGCAGTGTTGGCATAATCTTGGTTGTGTCTGTCATGGAAGAACTCCTTAAGACGCAGCCTTCTGAAGTATTCTTCTAGGTCACTGCACAGCTCAATCTTGTCCATAGGCTTGGTAGGGCAGAATGTGAGACCCTTTGATAATACTGAGGACTCTGCTTGATTAGGTGTGTAATCTGAGAGGTTAACAGTGCAGTCCTGCTCTTGGTGACTGTCAATATTTGTATTATTAGTTGTTGTGCTGGCTGCTGCAGAGTATCTCATTCTTAGCCTCAGTCTGTGCAGTTTCTTTTCCTTATTGCTAATTAGACCCTTCAGGAGTTTATCATGGAATGTTTGGAGTCCTCTCCATGTGTCTGTGTGAATTTCTCCTGTCTCCAGGATGCTGTCTATTGTCACCTTTGTCTTTCTCCTGTTGCTGTAACAGATGCTGATGAGATGGTTCCTTAATCTTTCTGAGTTCCTGGTGCACAGTTGTTGGGAGAATTTTGTGTTGTATGTGGTAGCAAGTGGGTTTTTGAGGACGAGTCCTTTTGGGATCAGATGCTCCTTCTTGCATTTGCTGAGGAAGATGATATCGCTGTCTAGTTGTGCCTGTTTTTTCAGTAAATCCTTTAGCTTCATTTGGGTGCGGTACAATGTGGTATCTTCCATATTTTCATGTAGAGGTATCATGGATATAACCACAGAATTGTAGACCAGCAAATTCACAAAGCCACCAGAATACCAAGAAGTGATCTCCTTGAATACAAACAGAAGGAGACAAGCGACAGGGTTCCTTTGGTGGTCACATATAACCCACACCTAGGAGCCCTACGCAAGATCGCCAGGAAACTACAACCCATCCTCCAGGAAGATACAAGACTGCAACAGGTCTTCCCTGAAGCACCCTTATTATCATACAGACAACCCCATAATCTCAAGAAAATTATGGTGAGGAGTAAAGTATTCAGCAGTACAACTGAATGCGGGACAAAACCATGCCAGGACCCAAGATGCAAAACCTGCGCAATGCTCTACACAGCGGACACAATACAAATACCACACAAGAATCGGGAATACAAAATCAGAGGAGGGTTCACCTGTTCCTCCAGCAATGTCGTGTACCTCATCATGTGCATGAAATGCCCAGGGGGCTGCTACTACATAGGTGAGACAGGACAGGGGCTAAACAAGAGAATGAACCTGCATCGCCACAGCATCACACGCGGAACAAGAGACAGTCCTGTTGGCGAACATTTCTCTGACTCTGGCCATAAGATGAACGATCTGAGGGTTGCCATACTCAAAGGTAATCTTAAAACTCCGAAAGAGAGACGGTTGCATGAATACAAATTTATGCAACTGTTCGGGACACTTAGCAGTGGCCTAAACAGAGATCGAAATTTTATGAGTCATTACTGACACTAGCGAACTCTCTTCCCATGAGCGCTAAAGGCCATGTCTGTACATACTGTGCTATATGTATGCACACACAGCTGTCTCACACATACTAATACTCCTTATTTTTCCATCCATATACACCAATAGGGACCACATAGTATCCACACACACTTTTAGTTGTGCTACAAACTCTCACATTTCCACACCCACCCACACCATTTATATCCCTCTCACTCCACACACACCTTGTGTAGAGCACTGTTTATACTGTGGGCTCTCCATTCATTTTTATTCCCACTGATACACATACACACTCTTTCTTCACTTGCTTTCAGTTACCCTTTGACACCTCTAGCCATAAAACACATCCACACGGGGGAAGGAACAGCACAGATAACATTCCAAGAGACACTGTTTTTAAGTTATCCTTGCTTCATTCATTGTAACATCGCCGGAAGAAGAGATCAGTGTATCTCGAAAGCTCGCACAAATAAAAGCATTTCGTTAGCCACAGAACGGTATCATCTATTTATTTTTTGATTATTGAAGCTCGGCTAACACGGTACTGATACCTCTACATGAAAATATGGAAGATACCACATTGTACCGCACCCAAATGAAGCTAAAGGATTTACTGAAAAAACAGGCACAACTAGACAGCGATATCATCTTCCTCAGCAAATGCAAGAAGGAGCATCTGATCCCAAAAGGACTCGTCCTCAAAAACCCACTTGCTACCACATACAACACAAAATTCTCCCAACAACTGTGCACCAGGAACTCAGAAAGATTAAGGAACCATCTCATCAGCATCTGTTACAGCAACAGGAGAAAGACAAAGGTGACAATAGACAGCATCCTGGAGACAGGAGAAATTCACACAGACACATGGAGAGGACTCCAAACATTCCATGATAAACTCCTGAAGGGTCTAATTAGCAATAAGGAAAAGAAACTGCACAGACTGAGGCTAAGAATGAGATACTCTGCAGCAGCCAGCACAACAACTAATAATACAAATATTGACAGTCACCAAGAGCAGGACTGCACTGTTAACCTCTCAGATTACACACCTAATCAAGCAGAGTCCTCAGTATTATCAAAGGGTCTCACATTCTGCCCTACCAAGCCTATGGACAAGATTGAGCTGTGCAGTGACCTAGAAGAATACTTCAGAAGGCTGCGTCTTAAGGAGTTCTTCCATGACAGACACAACCAAGATTATGCCAACACTGCAGAAGGAG
The DNA here is from genome assembly GCF_040206685.1 of Ascaphus truei. Lineage (NCBI taxonomy): Eukaryota > Metazoa > Chordata > Amphibia > Anura > Ascaphidae > Ascaphus > Ascaphus truei. The sequence goes on from NC_134492.1 coordinate 51,272,379, forward strand.
AGCCGCTGCACATGAGCAGGGAGAAGCAAAAATCAAACTGGATCCCACAAACTGGGCGCAACCCCACATTGGACCGGTACATTGAAAGCTTCAGACACAGCGCCAAAACCACCATCCTGGACAAAGTAAGGAAACAAACATATAATCTGACACAGATGGAGAGGAGAGCCATAGAATCGCTAAAGGCCAACCACAACATAACAATCAAACCTGCAGACAAGGGAGGAGCAGTGGTCATAATGAACACCACAGACTACCTGCGGGAAGCACACAGGCAACTCTCTGATTCAAAGTACTACACCCAACTGCAGGAGGATCCAACTAAAAAATACATGCGAGAACTCAACAGGATCATTAAAACACTCCCGATCCGCACAAGAGAACAAATTCTGGACCTGATACCAGCTAACCCAAAACCTGGCACATTCTACATGCTCCCTAAAATTCACAAAGAGGGTAACCCTGGGCGCCCTATTATCTCTGGATCTGGCACACTTACCGAGAATATTTCTGGCTGGGTGGAGGGCATTCTAAAACCACTTGTCAGGAACACACCCAGCTATATCCAGGATACCACCGACCTGCTAAACAAACTGAATGCCATTGGCCCCCTCCCTACAGGAACACTACTAGCAACTATGGATGTAGAGTCACTTTATACAAACATCCCCCACGAGGATGGGATTTCAGCCTGCAGATATTTTCTGGGATCGCAGGAGCCACTCACAGAGACAGTGACTAAATGCATTGAATTTATTCTGACCCATAACTACTTCACATTTGGAAATGACACATACCTCCAGACAACCGGGACCGCTATGGGTACTCGGATGGCGCCACAATATGCCAATCTGTTCTGCGCAAAACTGGAAAGTGACTTTCTGTCCACCTGTCACTTGAAACCCCTTACATACCTTCGCTACATCGATGACATCCTCCTGATTTGGACCTCTGGCGAACAGGACCTCCTACAGTTCTATGACAACTTCAATACTTTCCACCCGACCATCAACCTCAAACTCACCCATTCCACGGATGAAGTACATTTTCTAGACACCACCATTACTATAAAGAACAACCAACTACAGACTTCTGTATACCGCAAACCTACAGACAGAGCCAGCTATTTGAGGGACAACAGCTTCCACCCGACACACACCAAACATGCAACCATCTACAGTCAAGCCATACGATACAACCGGATATGCTCCGACACAGCAGACAGAGACCAGCGGATTAAAGCCTTGAGATCAGACTTTATAAACCATGGATATAACCACAGAATTGTAGACCAGCAAATTCACAAAGCCACCAGAATACCAAGAAGTGATCTCCTTGAATACAAACAGAAGGAGACAAGCGACAGGGTTCCTTTGGTGGTCACATATAACCCACACCTAGGAGCCCTACGCAAGATCGCCAGGAAACTACAACCCATCCTCCAGGAAGATACAAGACTGCAACAGGTCTTCCCTGAAGCACCCTTATTATCATACAGACAACCCCATAATCTCAAGAAAATTATGGTGAGGAGTAAAGTATTCAGCAGTACAACTGAATGCGGGACAAAACCATGCCAGGACCCAAGATGCAAAACCTGCGCAATGCTCTACACAGCGGACACAATACAAATACCACACAAGAATCGGGAATACAAAATCAGAGGAGGGTTCACCTGTTCCTCCAGCAATGTCGTGTACCTCATCATGTGCATGAAATGCCCAGGGGGCTGCTACTACATAGGTGAGACAGGACAGGGGCTAAACAAGAGAATGAACCTGCATCGCCACAGCATCACACGCGGAACAAGAGACAGTCCTGTTGGCGAACATTTCTCTGACTCTGGCCATAAGATGAACGATCTGAGGGTTGCCATACTCAAAGGTAATCTTAAAACTCCGAAAGAGAGACGGTTGCATGAATACAAATTTATGCAACTGTTCGGGACACTTAGCAGTGGCCTAAACAGAGATCGAAATTTTATGAGTCATTACTGACACTAGCGAACTCTCTTCCCATGAGCGCTAAAGGCCATGTCTGTACATACTGTGCTATATGTATGCACACACAGCTGTCTCACACATACTAATACTCCTTATTTTTCCATCCATATACACCAATAGGGACCACATAGTATCCACACACACTTTTAGTTGTGCTACAAACTCTCACATTTCCACACCCACCCACACCATTTATATCCCTCTCACTCCACACACACCTTGTGTAGAGCACTGTTTATACTGTGGGCTCTCCATTCATTTTTATTCCCACTGATACACATACACACTCTTTCTTCACTTGCTTTCAGTTACCCTTTGACACCTCTAGCCATAAAACACATCCACACGGGGGAAGGAACAGCACAGATAACATTCCAAGAGACACTGTTTTTAAGTTATCCTTGCTTCATTCATTGTAACATCGCCGGAAGAAGAGATCAGTGTATCTCGAAAGCTCGCACAAATAAAAGCATTTCGTTAGCCACAGAACGGTATCATCTATTTATTTTTTGATTATATATATATATATATATAATAAAAAAAGGCGGGGTTGCAGACCTGCCTAAGACATGCAGATGAGCATACAGTTATATTTGCATATATATATATATATATATATATATATATATATATATATACCATACGATACCGGTTGCAACACGACATACATATATATATACAAATGGATGGAAGGGAAGTAAACATAATTCTGCCCCTTTATAAAGCATTAGTAAGACCACACCTTGAGTATGGAGTGCAATTTTGGGTACCACTCCTTAGAAAAGACATAATGGAAATAGACAAAGTGCAGAGAAGAGCCACCAAATTAATAAAGGGGATGGATAATCTAATTTAGGAGGAGGGGCTGGCTAAATTTGAGTTATTTACATTAGAAAAGAGGCATCTAAGAAGGGATATGATAACTATATACAAATATATTTGGGGACAGTACAAGGAACTTTCAAAAGAACTATTCATCCCAAGGGCAGAGCAGAGGAATTGGGGGCATCCCTTAAGGTTGGAGGAAAGGAGATTTCACCAGCAACAAAGGAACGGGTTCTTTACAGTAAGGGAAGTTACAATGTGGGATTCATTACCCATGGAGACTGTGATGGCAGATACAATAGATCTGTTAAAAAAATGCTGGACATCTTTATAGAAGAAAAAAAAAAGGTATACAGGGATATACCAAATCGGTAAACATGGGAAGGATGTTGATCCATGGAGTAATCTGATTGCCAATTTTTGGAGTCAGGAAGGAATTTCTTTTTCCTCTTATGAGATACAGCAGGGCCCCGCTTCTCGGCGCCCCGCTTTTCGGCGATCCGCCGATACGGAGGCACCGAGAAGGGGGTCGTCATCTTGAATCTTAAGTCGCACATGCGCAGAACGGCGGTTGCGCCTTGTGCGCATGCGCAGACCGTAGTTTGCACGCGCATACCGTAGAACGACAAAAATGCCGATTTGCGCATGCAAAACAACTGAAAATCGCCGGATCCGCTTTCTGGCGATTTTCACTATACGGCGGGCCCCATGAACGGAACCCGCCATATACCTGGGGCCCTCCTGTATCATTGGATATTTGGATATTTCACTGGGGTTTTTGTTTGCCTTCCTCTGGATCAATATACTGTAAGTACGACTATAGGATATAGGATAAGTATCAGTCATCTAATTTTAGCATAGGTTGAACTTGATGGACGTATGTCTTTTTTCAACCTCATCTACTATGTAACTATGTAATATCGACAAAGAGCAACCCAACAAACACCCTCCATCAGGCCACAAATGGAGGGAAAAGGAGGAAAGGCAACAAAAAGGGGGTGCCAACAAACAAAAGTAAGGAGTATGGAGGTACAGTGGAGTCGAGAAGCTGAAACAAAGATAATGTAAGATGATGACAAGAACTGCTGACTATATGCACTGACCACAGGCAAAATTAACTGACCAGAGACAACAGCCACTAAACACTAGGGTTGCCAGGTGTCCGGTATTGAACCAGATAGCCCGGTATTTGGTTACTCTGTCCGATAAAAAATGAGAGATAATACTGGACACGTATGTGTGCGGTATTATCTTTCTGGACTTACTAACCAATCGTGGGATTTCCCCAAGAAGATATAGAGCAGGGCAGCTTCTGCTAGGGGGCTGGGCAGCTTCGTCTATCCTTATTGGCTACATTACATAGCAGCAGCCAATCAGGATGGAGGTGGCAGGAGCCGGGGGGTGGGGCCAAAGAGTGGAGGAAAAGCATGGAGAGCAGAGAGAGGTGAGGCAGTGTCATGGCTGTGTCCGGGCTGTGTCCTGTGTATATTTGTTATGTTTTGTCATGGTGTGTGTGTGTGTTTGTATTTGTACTTGTATTGTTTCCGGTGTGTGAGTTTTCTCTGGCTGTCCTGTGGGGTGATAATGACAGGAAGGGGGGGGGGGGGGGTTGAGAGGATGAATGGAGGGGGGTGAGAGAGGATGAAGGGAGGGGGCTGAGAGAGGATGAAGGGAGGGGGTGGGAGAGGATGAATGGAGGGGGAGGTGAGACAGGATGAAGGGAGGGGGGATGAGTGGATGAAGGGAGGGGGTGTGAGGATGAGGGGAGAATGAGGGGAGGGGGGTGTGGACGAGGGGTGTGGGAGGGTGAGAGGATAAGGGGAGAGAGGATGAGGAGGTGTGCAACAATCTTGGAATTTGTGGGAGGAGCATTAAGATCAGTATTGCTCGCTATGGGCCTGTATGACTGCAGGTCAGTTATTTATAAATGATCTGACCATTACATAATTTGTTCCAACTTTCACTCCAAGCATGCACCAATTTGCACTATTTCATATTCTATTTCCTAAAAAAATCCACAGAGGGGCGCTCCCTCCCAAGACTCCTCCCCAAATTTTTTACGAAACAAAATATAAAGTCAGGTCATTTATAAATAACATTCTTGCTCACTAGCGATTCTCGCGCGCGTCGCACCTTTCACCACTGTGTCCAGTATATTTGGACAAGCCACCTGGCAAACCTACAAAACACAGGCAGCACCCACTAACCACAGGTAGCACGCACTGACCCCTCTCCACAATTGCAGGCTTAAACCTTCCAATTCTAACCTTCACCCAAAAATACTGATAAGGAGTACAGTACTTAGATATTGAAGGAACTCACAAACTAAAGAAATTACATGAACTCCTGTTCTTTAATACCAACTAAAACTGGGCATTTTAAATACAACTTTGTAGCAAATATATACCAGGGAAAACTACATCATCTCTCCAACCGTCATCTCATGAATTACTCTTCAACAAATAGATATCCAACATCCCCCCCTGAGCATATGTAGAGATTGAACACTAAACTTAAAAGTATATGCAGAATAGATTCTAGAAGGATAAGAGACGGCTCCGAAGACCACTTCATCAATAAAATACGAGATACATGAACAGAAAGAATCATTTTCCCTGAAGAGGAAGAAGAGCAAATTCCCAAGTAATTATCCATATTTATAGGGGGGGAAGTAATTTGTCCCACTGCTTCTAGTACTTTTTTACCAACACAAATTACTGAAACATAAATTAATACTTTTATAGGATTAAACGTAAATATGGAATCACTCACTTTTTAATATTTAAAATGCACATTCAATTGTAGTTGGCTATCATTTTGGTGTGTATGCGCAGTAAGTATTTTTTATTTCTTTATACAAAATAGACATTAGAACACAGAGGAATTGAATGCTAATGCTAAAACCACAAGTGCCCATATTTACTACAGTAAGTAGTCTTCTGCCGTGAGACTTATTTCTGCCCTGGGAGAGAACTTACAGAGCACAGACTGCGGTGCGGAGTAATTAGTACAGTAACTACTGGAGAGATGGGCACATTTTTTCTGGCAAATTTGGATCCGCAGCGGATCGGCTGGTTCCTTTGGCCTGTGGATTTCAGCGGATCAATGTCAAAAAGGGCGATTCGCGTCTTGCAGATTTTTTTGTCATTATTACCAATATACTCCACGGATTCCACAACCCATGGTCGGATTTGTAGAATCCAATCCGTGGATTCAGCAATCTGTTCTTATGAATCCGTCCACGTATTGCTGAATCCTCGGATTAGATTCTACAAATCCGTCCACGAATTGTATTGTGTTGTATTTTATATCTTTATTTATGTAGCGCCAAAAGTGTACTCAGCGCTTCACAAAGAATACAGTACAGGGAATTATAATAATACAATAAGTGCAGCAAAAATCAGACAATAGGTTTGGAAATCCCTGCCCCGAAGAGCTTACATTCTAAGTGGTATGATGGGAAACTTACAGAGTGTAAGGTTCGGGGAGCCACGGCGCCCTCGGCGTGCTCCCCGCTCACCCGCTCCGGTGGCAAACACTCCTCCGTGGCCATCTTCCTTTAGGAGCGCGTGCACCCACTCCCTTAAGCCGTCCCTTCGCAAGGACAGCGGGCGCGCAAACTCATGCACGCATGCGCGCATGAACGCGCACGCAACTCTCACAGGCTCCATCCCAGGGAGCTCACCTGAACCTGGTTACCTTGCCTCCTATCACAGCCTCATCTTTGCACACACCTCCACACTGCAGTTTTTCTATTGGACGCTCTCACCTACATTTGCTCAGCTGTGCCACTGGCACTTTGGCTGAGCATAGTTCTAGTTGTGTTGAACTCACCTCTTCTCTGCCTCCACAGTCTTGTCCTGTCTTGCCTTGCTGCCTCTTCCTGTGTACCTACCCGACTTCCCACGACCATCCGCTCTTCTCCAAATCCGACCTCGGCATCCGGACCAACGGTCATTCTGTGCTCTCCCACCCCGACCTCGGCAAACGGACCACGACGATGCAACTTTCTACATACCCGGACCCGGCTAATAGTACCTGCAATGCTCCTCATCTCTCCTCCTCTGACCCCAGCAAGTATAATGATGATCCGTACCTCTCCAACCCTGACCCGGCTATTCCGACTTACTCTACACGCCAGACACGCCCCCATGGCTGTGGGTGGCGTAATATCCATTCCCACCTCAGCACCATGGTCCCGCCTTGTTTGTGGTGAGCACAGCATGACACAGAGACAGCAGGTGAGGGAATAAGTGCTGTAGATGGCAGAGCTTGGCCACAATGGGTGGTAGGAGTGACTGTGGGACAATAGCCATGAGTGCAGGCAATTGGGATGCTTGATTTGTGGGGCGAGTTTTAAGGTTAGTCAGTATTAAATTAGAAGGTTAACACCATTTACAGGGGAAGAGATGGCAGGGAGGTGTGGGTGAGAGCAGGTGTGTATGTCTGGGTTCAGGTATAGGGGATATCCCCAGCAGCAGGAAGGAGTAGATAGAGGGTGTTAATAGAGGATTTGTGTGGGTGTTTTTTTATTGAGGGGTGAAGAAGTTGTTGGGAGAGAAGTGTATAACTAATGGTGCAGTGTGTGGGCACATGCATAGGTGGAGGGGAGGAGTGATTAAGAAATGTGGATAGGAGGGGAGTGGGGAAGTTGGAGAGAACAGAAACGTTAACAAAGGAGTGAGGAAACAGTAAACAGAAAAGGCAATAGGGAGGGCATAGTGAAATGCAGGAAGAGAGACTTCCCAGTTATTGGAGGATATTAAGAGTACAAATAATCAAAGCATATAGCAAGTAAAGTTCTCCCAGTTGCAAAGTTGTTGTTATGGTGCAGAGTCCAGATTTTCTTGTAATGTTCAACTCCAATTTCAACTCCAATATTATCTCCACAGACACTTTATATGTGACAATTTAAGATGTTACACACAGCCAAATGGCACACAGCCAAACTAGAGGGTCTTAAATACATACACTTGACTAACAATTAAGGGACCGGTTTGCCTAATCAGCTCACACAAACAAACCAGACAGTTGTTAATTAGATTTAAGTTATTTAAATTCATAGAAGAAATCAGCTCACAGAAACATACTGTACCTGTTTAAAGAAATGAACTAGAATGTTAGCCCAGATATTCAGAATGCATCCATGATTAAAGATATAGAAAGAAAACATCCAGAGATGATAACTCTAAGATTAACTCCACAGACACTTTACATGTGACACTTTAAGATGTTTCACACAGCCAAAATGGCGGTTTTGATGAATCTGCGCGGATTTAAACCGGCCAAATCCAATTTGCAAATTTTACACCGCTAAATGGATTTTGGGGGTAAAAGCAGCAAAAATCCAGGAACAGAATTTGGGCAGATTCGCCAATTTCTAACAGTAACCCAAAGTAATATGAAAATAAATCTCTGCCCAGGAGAGCTTACAATCAAAGTGATATGTTGGCTTACAGAGACAGGTAAATAAACATAGGCAATAAACTGAAACTTAACAGTTTTAAAATCATATCCTAATATCAGAGGTCGAAGTGTGACAACTTTTATTTTCACACCCAAGGTAACACTCTTTTTTTATTTTTCAAACTTAGAATTCTACTTTTTTGTGGGGTCCAAAAGTTTACTGGGTGGCTGTTTGGATATCCTATTTTTTGCTCAGTTGTGTAAATTAGTAGTACATGTTTAGTGTTCAAGAGAGAGAACCAAAAGACTTAGGGGCTTATTCACTAAATTACGATAAGTGACTTAACACTTGCACTATGTGCATATTCCAAGCGATTTTGTCTGTGTTGCTGTATTCACAAAGCTTCGATAACATGTCAATATCGCTTGTAAATGGCTTTTTAACAAGCGTTGGCACTCTTGCTCTGAAATGTCGTGCGGAAGCTCCAAAAATGCCCAAACTCGCTTTTATTTGCCAGTAACTGCTATTCACAAAGCTCCGAGATGCAAATCGTGGCTGAAATACTCACTTTTTTTTATCATCACCTAAAGGATGGCGAGATTGGAGTCGCGATTTTCATATGACGGAGTTTATTTTACTTTTACTAAATAGGATTGAATCCAGGGGTCTCTTGAGCTGACCCGCATTCATTTCAGCTTAGGAAACTGGAAACCCTGGCTTCAATCCTAAGTAATACAAATAAAATAACCAGCAACCTTCATTCTTAGTAAGCTAACTGCTATGGTAATTAAAGGTTAAATAGCAGTGCCTGGTTTGTTGGTGGTAGAGGACGTGAGTGAAGGTTGTAGTTGACCAAGAGTGGGTGTTTAGACCTCCTGGGAGGGTTGACTTGTATTTTTTTTTGTACATAGTACTGACACAGGGGGTATCTGGAGCTGAACCACGTTACTTTCAGGTCCGGGGACCCCCCTTTTTCCCGAGGTACAGGCTCCAGTATGGAGTGACGTTATCTCCTGAAAGTTTAAATGTCCCGGTCACGGACATCATCTTTCATCTCTGTGGTTTTTGAACACTCCGGAGAGCTTCCAGGAGGATCTGGGCTTAAAGCTACTGCAAAACAGGTCACATCTTACAGCGAGATCGAGGGCGGTAACATTTTCCCAATATATTTTATAGAACGAATTATTTGTGAGTGTACCTTCATCTGTTATACTATCCCCTTTTAAATATACTATTGATCTACACAATGGCGCATGCACTTTCTTCTTTACATTTTACATCTCTTTGGAATCTGGTTCCTTCTGAAAGCTGCTGTATCTCCATCCATAGCCCAACAGAGACACAGACACACACACACACACACACACACACACACACACACACACACACACACACACACACACACACACACACACACACACACACACACACACACACACACACACCTTAAATAAAGATACTCAAAAAAGCCATGTGCACATATGATAATCTCAGTACTAGACCATATATTAATGCTGATGAAGGCACGGTTGCACTAAAAATCCCGTTAAAGTCTATGAGAAATTCCGGGTGATTGTGTTTTGCGATTGGCACTATGGCAATTCAATGGATATCCCGCCTTTGAATGAAAGTTCCTTCTGGTTTTTAACGGTGATCTTATCTGCACTCTGCTGCCCCCAGATATATTCAGATATATTTTATTTATAAGGATATTGATAACAAAAAATTATAGCTTTGAAGTAAAATTTCAAGTGCTCTCCACTCTGTAATTTTGTAAATTATCCAAGAATTTAATCAAACAGCACAGATTTCTATGCAGACACGCGGCTGAAAGAACATTTACAAAGTTGCACAAAAAAGCATAGTTATTAGCATAATTGCATACATAACGGCTGTGAAGATTCCACTTACAGTACTTTGAGTAAATCATTACTCATTGCATGTGTATATAAATATATATTTTGGTACAGAAATTGGAAAATAAAGTGGGAGAAGTTTCCAAAGTGAAACCACTAATGTAATGTAATTTTCACTGTGTGAAAAACAAATAGGATTGCAGTATTTTAAATGCTTCGCTTAGAAATCGTTTGTGTACAAATATGTAAACCTCACCCAAAAACAAAGCACGGACCCCCAAACCCCCACCCCACCCCCCACAGCACGACAGCGGCAGACACTGTACCCGGCATCGCAGACTTTTGCATGTTTGGTGGCACAATTAGGGGTTTATTCATTTTCGCTGAAGTTCCTGCGCTGAAGCAGGGATATCCTTAAAAACTGACCTGCTGGGGGCTACTGAGGACTGGAGTTGTGAACCCCAGCATTAGAGGATTATGGGGTGAATGAAGCAGGTTTGTTAACCTGTGGAACATATGTTCGGATGTAACAGACATTATTGCACCCGCTACCGCGATGCGTAAAAGCTACCGCAATATTTATCGCGAGAAGTACCACTGCTCCAATGAAAGCCAGAGTAACGCGTGTTACCTCTTTAACGTTTGCAATATCTTCTGCGTTGCAGTATCTATCACGTTAACGAGGGTAGTAAGGACGGCTACATCTGTAGTGTATATGCATAGATTTTCTGGCGCATATGTTTACTAAGCAGTGCTATGCCATAAGACACCATCGAGCACCTGTTCTGGATCATTAAAGTGAATGATCTGTTCGGTATCGCCTGGCGCCAGTTAGTGACATATTAAATATTGGCCTATACCTTTGCTAATTATATTTCAATTTTTTGGTGTGTCTAGGTCAGCGGTGCGCAAACATGGGGGGCGCGAGATTTTCCGGAGGGGGCGTGGTGCTTACAGAAGCCCCGCGCTCTTCCCCAGAACATTTAAATAAAAATGCCGGGGAGCGCGCGACACCTCTGTGTGTCTCTTACCTTCTCTCCGGCGGCTTCTGATGACACGTCTCAATCACAACGCGGAGTCAAATGGCAACATGACATCACATGACGCTGCCGAGGCCGGGGGAAAGGTAAGGGGGGTGGAAGGGGCCCAAGCAGCGGGGGGGAAAGCAGGCGGGGGGCACAAACAAAAAAGTGTGCGCACCCCTGTGTTCATTTATTAGGTGCACAACTCCAGTCCTCAAGACCCCCAAACAGGTCAGATTTTAAAGATATCCTGCTTTAGCAAAGGTGCTCAAACCATCTGTGCTGAAGCAGGGATATTCTGAAAAGCTGACCTGTTGGGGAGGTCTTGAGACCTGGAGTTGAGCCCCCCGGGGTAAGGAGTGCATGCAGGCTGAGCTCTTCTCATTATGAACTTCTTATTCTACCTTGGAATAGGAAGGGTGGAATTTCTCGGAGATTTAATCTACGCCCGCCTCCCCCTCTATTGAATCAGCTGAGAAACCTGCTTAGGTAAGCAATAATTTTATTCCAAGAATTCAGCGCTTTTATTAGTATCTGTCAGTCAAAGATAAAGGAGTCCTGGGGGCACCAATAAACCAGGAAAGCATCACATTTAAAAAGCAAAAATGGCCCTCTCGTCTGTTCAGCTAAAATTTATAGTACATTTAAATTGATGGCACCCCTTTATGTCTATTGTAAGGGGGATTCTTTTCTTTAAAAACATACGGTAGCTTCTTCTGAAGATCAGCTTTTTATTCTACAAACAGGCTGGGAAGGCAGCGCGTTATGCGTTTGTTGTACATCATTCAGAATCCATGTTGAATACTCAGTAACATATCAACATGAAACCTGACTCCTAGATTCATGGTGTACTGTGTTCTGTTGAGAAAGAGGAACCCAGAAAAGGACTGTCTTGCTTAACTCCAGGCCCCAAGACCCCCCAACAGGTCAGGTTTTAAGGATATCACTACTTCTAGCCCAGGCTCAATCTCCACTGGTTGAGCCACCTAATTGAGCCACCTCTACTGAAGCAGGGATTAATTGAGCCACCAGTGCTGAAGCAGGGATATCCTTAAAGCCTGAAGAAAAAACGAATGGCGCACAGCCAGGGAGCCAGGTGGTTACAAAAAAGTTACCTTTATTCAGTGCACGGCTGAAGACATATTCACCCCTTGGGGGACAAAAACAAGCACCTCCTACACGTTTCGGACCGGTGGGTCCTTTATCAAGGATATCAAGCTTTATCAAGCTGCTTTGTACACCCATGAGTGAACTTATCAATAAATAACCCTCGATTTTATTCTGGAGTTTGCCCGGTATTTTTTCATACAGTGATCCAGTTTGCAGTGCATCCTTTGCTCTCCATCTCTATGGCAACCTCTCTTCTCCCAATATTATCCAAAGATGGAAAAATGTGTCCACTCCCAATTAAGCGATTACGATACCAAGACAAATTTCCCTAGCCAATTCCAATCTGGCTTTCGCCCCAAACACTCCACGGTAAATACCCTGCTAAAAGTTTGCAATGAAATTCAGTGTGGAATGGACCTGGGACAACTCACTGGTGCAGTATTCCTAGATTTTGCAAAGGTTTTTGATACTGTTGATCATGTTATCCTGCTTAACAAACTCCAGTGCTCTGGAATAGGGAAGCATGCTTTAAACTGGTTTCATTCCTACCTAGCAGGTAGATCCCAACATGTGTCTATCTCAGGCTCTAACTCCAACCCCTTGGATATCACCTGTGGCGTCCCGCAAGGCTCTGTTCTGGGGCCCCTACTCTTCTCAGTGTTCATCAATGATATTCCTACAGCTTGTAAGGGAGCTTCAATACACATGTATGCAGATGACACAATCGTATATGCACACAGCACTAGCCTCTCTGACCTTGAACAGATACTTCAATCTGACTTTATGAGACTTGAAAATTGAATTTCCCAAAACAAACTGTTTTTAATCATTGACAAGACTGTAACAATGGTATTTGGGACCAAGGCTAAATTTCTAAAGCTTCCAATGACTGAGCTACAGATCAGAACCAACGCTAAAACCACCCTAAGGCTAAGGCCCGCTCCCAGAGTCAGCGCACCTGCACTGCTGACAGGCGGTGCGCTGAGATACACAGACCGCGATATGCGGTCTGTAGGGAGCGGGAGCCGGAGCGGGAGGTGGGCGGGTGGTGGGCGGTTTGACAGGGAGGGGGGGCGTGGCTTGAGCGGAGGGACCCGCTACTCTCCCCCCCCCTCCCTCCACGGACTCGGGCTGGAGCTTCGGTAAGTATTAAACACACACACACGCAGGCACTCATACATACATACACACACACACACACACACGCAGGCACTCACGCACTCATACACACACACGCGCGCACACACAGGCAGGCACTCACGCACTCATACACACACACACACAGACAGAGGCAGGCACTCACGCACTCGGGCACACACATACACACACAGACAGGCACGCACACACACAGACACACACACAGAGAAAGGCACTCACCTGCTTTCACTCCACACTCCTCCCCGCTCCCCGAAGCCTCTCCTCCTCCTGAAGCCTCCCCTCCCCATTGGCTCACAGCCACACACGTCACGCGTCAAAGCTAGAAAACACCATTCTCTGGTGTCTCCAGCGGCTGACGCGCGACAGCGTGTAGTCAGCTGTGCCGCCAGTGGGGACCGGGACCGGCTCGCGAGGATTCCCCTGCTGGTGGGGAACTCGCGACATTGCCGCCCGCGCCAACGAGCGCAGCGGGACCGAGTCCTAACTCCTGTTACTAGTTTTAAATACTTGGGCATCTGGTTTGACTCCCATTTAACATTCGGGATGCAGATTTATACCCTGACATCCAAAACCTATGTCAAACTAGGTGTATTTTATAGGAACAAATACTCCCTAAGTCTGCAGGTCAGAAAGCATATCGCACAGCAGATGCTAATGCTAATTATCGACTATGGGGAATAGTATATGGCTTGGCACCCCAAATCAACATTAGCAAACTCGTTACCCTCTACAATTCAATTAACCGTTTTGTTCTCCAATGCAACTACAACACACATCACTGCGAAATGCTCAAAGAACTAGATTGGTTATGACTTGAGAAAGGGTATTATGGTGCTCAAGCATGAAATCCCATCAATAATAATTACAGAGGCAAACTCCTGGGACATGACTAATGTGCAACCTAATAAAGGGCTCCAGTTACCCTGAAGGCAGGGGTAGTTGCATAAGAACACCCACCCCTCACCTCATTGGGCTGGCCCCAGGTATTACTCACAAATGGTTTGAAGTCACCAGGGATCCTCTCAGTTTGCGTGCTGTCGCCAATGGGAAGAATCCAGTACAGAGTTTGTTGATGCAACGCACAGCAAGAAGGTGATAGCAGGTCTGGCAAAAATCTTCTTTATTGGAGGAACATTAAAAACGGAAGGCTGCAACCTTCTACGCGTTTCGTGCAGTGAAAATTGCACTTTATCAAGAAGTCAGTTAAACATGGTACACTACACCCTATATATAGGGACAGTCTGCCGTTTGGCGCCAAAAAAGCTAATTGGAATTTGCATAATGACCTAATAACACAAAGCTGTGCCAGCGCTATACCAGAAGTGGCTGTTTACCTGTTTGGCCGCCGAGATATCCGCCTCCCATATACACCTGCTCCATGGCACGCAATGCAGGGCAATGAAGGGCCAAATCTCGCGAGATGCGTTCCAGGTTAGTCACGTCTGACCGCGCAGATTGTGCTAAATGAAAAAGACAGACCCTGATCCCGCAGGAGGGAACCACTAAAGTCCTCAATACTCGCGCATGCGCATGTATGGCTCTCTGGCATTGCATGCAACAATAATGGCCAATAATTAATGTAACCGACCACCCTGAGGGAGATAACCATGGTAATGCCCCATAAACCTAAGGAGACATCCATAAATGTACCACACTAACGGGGGAAGGGACACACCAACCATATAGCACATAAAAGGATTCTAAATTGATGAGCCTTTTCAGGCAGACTGTACCATATATATACAAAAACATATAATAATTGTAAAATTAAAAATTAAAAAGTTAAATCCAAAAAATAAGAAAATCTTTAATTCTAACTTATACCTATATTAAAAACATTTGTACAGCCCTCCAAAGGAACAGAGGAGAACTTATTCAATTATTTTACATAAACTTTTTTACACAAAAATCAGAAAAAACAGTCATGGGCATCAAAAGCACTTCTCCTTAGTTAACATATTAACAAATTTCATAAATCAATAAAGCTGTTTTTATTGAGGGAAATGTGTTGCGCCAAATAATTATTTGTAAGAACTTACAAAGGCTTGTAGATACAGTGTTGCTGACTTATTATGAGATATATTCACTTCTTGTATGCTATTTGGATACGCTTATATGATCAGAACAAGGATCTTGGTTTTGTATTATTTACTATGGAACACTGGAACCACCATAACAAGTCCTTGAGTTATAATCCCAAAATTGTACATGTCTTTGTTTTGCTTTTATTTTATATGGAGAGAGAAACTAAACAGTCTATTCATTAACATTTTATTTCAGAAAATGATTTATGCTCCATTCAATATTTATTCCATCTGGAGAACAGGTTTTAAGCGTGAAGATCCAATAAGACTCTCTGCAATCTAATCTTTTTACTAGATCTCCTCCCCTCATTTTGGGCAGAATACTCTCAATTCCCATAAATGAGAAGTTCTCAGTGCCACCCCTCTCACATTCAGAAAAATGCTTGGAAACCGGATGTGCCAGGTCTCCTCTTTTTATTAATCTAAAATGTTCTTGCATTCTGATTTTAAGGGACCTTGTTGTCCTTCCGACGTATCTTTTCCCACAGCCACAGTTGATCAGATAGACCACGAAGGATGTATTACAGTTAATGAAATCTCTAATTTCGAAACGTCTATAAGGGCTGTGGGAAAAGACATATCTGGAAGGTTTCATGTACCTACACATATTACAATTACTGCATCTGAATGAACCCTTTGTCCTAAAAGTGTTGGTATTGATGTTAAGGTCTGGAATAACACTAGGGGATAGATAATTAGCAATAGTCTTGGCCTTCCTATAGACAATCTTAGGACCCATTTTGGTGTACTCTCCCAGAATGGGATCCATGCGTAATAGGCCCCAATGTTTGTTAATTATCTTATTCACTTGGCCACTGGCCTTACTGTATTGTGTAATAAACAGGGGGGGGTGTACATCCCAATCTATTCATATCCCTCTTCTGACCAACATCCTTCACCCTTGACTCTCTGGTGGGGAGTAATGTACTTCTATCTTTTTTAATTATTCCCTCCACTATAGATTGGAGGGTCTCCCTGTTATAACCCCTTTCAATGAACCGATTGGTAAGAGCCTCAGACTGAGTTAGGAATCCATCTAGTGTGGAACAATTCCTCCTCAGTCTGAGATACTGGCTTTTGGGGATGCCAGTAATCACCGATCTGGGGTGACAACTGTCCGCCCGAAGAATTGTATTTCTGGAGTTACTTTTCCTAAAAGTGTCTGTTTGAATTTGCTGGTTCATATCCACATATAATAAAATGTCCAGGAAGCTGATGTGATGTGCATTAAAGTTGGTGGTAAATTGAATATTAAAATCATTATTATTAACATATTCAAAAAATGATTCCAATGTGTCTATGCTCCCGTGCCAAACTATAAGTAGATCATCAATAAAACGCTTATAAAAAACTATATTGTGTCTAAATTTATTAGTGCTGTTGTAAATGAAAACATGCTCCCACCACCCCATAAAAAGGTTAGCATAGGAGGGGGCAAAACTTGTCCCCATTGCTGTCCCCCGTTGTTGCAAATAAAACTGGTGCTCAAAAAGAAAATAATTGTGTGTGAGAAGAAAAAGAATAGATTCAGTGATAAAAGTGGTCATTAACATTGAGCTTCCTGGACATTCAATGAAGTGACGAACAGCTGACAACCCCAGATCGTGCTCAATAATTGAAAAAACGTCCCGGTCGTCCAATTGTCTCTAGTATTGGATCTTTGGGAGATGGTTTATCCCGTTATGTTAATGCTTATTTGCAGCCCTTTGTCAGGGCTTTACCTTCCTTCATCCTTGATTCTGGTGACTTGTTGGTACAATTACAAAAGGTCACGTGGAAACCTGACTATCTATGGGTAACTATGGATGTGGTCTCCCTGTACTCAATTATTGAGCACGATCTGGGGTTGTCAGCTGTTCGTCACTTCATTGAATGTCCAGGAAGCTCAATGTTAATGACCACTTTTATCACTGAATCTATTCTTTTTCTTCTCACACACAATTATTTTCTTTTTGAGCACCAGTTTTATTTGCAACAACGGGGGACAGCAATGGGGACAAGTTTTGCCCCCTCCTATGCTAACCTTTTTATGGGGTGGTGGGAGCATGTTTTCATTTACAACAGCACTAATAAATTTAGACACAATATAGTTTTTTATAAGCGTTTTATTGATGATCTACTTATAGTTTGGCACGGGAGCATAGACACATTGGAATCATTTTTTGAATATGTTAATAATAATGATTTTAATATTCAATTTACCACCAACTTTAATGCACATCACATCAGCTTCCTGGACATTTTATTATATGTGGATATGAACCAGCAAATTCAAACAGACACTTTTAGGAAAAGTAACTCCAGAAATACAATTCTTCGGGCGGACAGTTGTCACCCCAGATCGGTGATTACTGGCATCCCCAAAAGCCAGTATCTCAGACTGAGGAGGAATTGTTCCACACTAGATGGATTCCTAACTCAGTCTGAGGCTCTTACCAATCGGTTCATTGAAAGGGGTTATAACAGGGAGACCCTCCAATCTATAGTGGAGGGAATAATTAAAAAAGATAGAAGTACATTACTCCCCACCAGAGAGTCAAGGGTGAAGGATGTTGGTCAGAAGAGGGATATGAATAGATTGGGATGTACACCCCCCCTGTTTATTACACAATACAGTAAGGCCAGTGGCCAAGTGAATAAGATAATTAACAAACATTGGGGCCTATTACGCATGGATCCCATTCTGGGAGAGTACACCAAAATGGGTCCTAAGATTGTCTATAGGAAGGCCAAGACTATTGCTAATTATCTATCCCCTAGTGTTATTCCAGACCTTAACATCAATACCAACACTTTTAGGACAAAGGGTTCATTCAGATGCAGTAATTGTAATATGTGTAGGTACATGAAACCTTCCAGATATGTCTTTTCCCACAGCCCTTATAGACGTTTTGAAATTAGAGATTTCATTAACTGTAATACATCCTTCGTGGTCTATCTGATCAACTGTGGCTGTGGGAAAAGATACGTCGGAAGGACAACAAGGTCCCTTAAAATCAGAATGCAAGAACATTTTAGATTAATAAAAAGAGGAGACCTGGCACATCCGGTTTCCAAGCATTTTTCTGAATGTGAGAGGGGTGGCACTGAGAACTTCTCATTTATGGGAATTGAGAGTATTCTGCCCTAAATGAGGGGAGGAGATCTAGTAAAAAGATTAGATTGCAGAGAGTCTTATTGGATCTTCACGCTTAAAACCTGTTCTCCAGATGGAATAAATATTGAATGGAGCATAAATCATTTTCTGAAATAAAATGTTAATGAATAGACTGTTTAGTTTCTCTCTCCATATAAAATAAAAGCAAAACAAAGACATGTACAATTTTGGGATTATAACTCAAGGACTTGTTATGGTGGTTCCAGTGTTCCATAGTAAATAATACAAAACCAAGATCCTTGTTCTGATCATATAAGCGTATCCAAATAGCATACAAGAAGTGAATATATCTCATAATAAGTCAGCAACACTGTATCTACAAGCCTTTGTAAGTTCTTACAAATAATTATTTGGCGCAACACATTTCCCTCAATAAAAACAGCTTTATTGATTTATTAACAAATTTCATATGTTAACTAAGGAGAAGTGCTTTTGATGCCCATGACTGTTTTTTCTGATTTTTGTGTAAAAAAGTTTATGTAAAATAATTGAATAAGTTCTCCTCTGTTCCTTTGGAGGGCTGTACAAATGTTTTTAATATAGGTATAAGTTAGAATTAAAGATTTTCTTATTTTTTGGATTTAACTTTTTAATTTTTAATTTTACAATTATTATATGTTTTTGTATATATATGGTACAGTCTGCCTGAAAAGGCTCATCAATTTAGAATCCTTTTATGTGCTATATGGTTGGTATGTCCCTTCCCCCGTTAGTGTGGTACATTTATGGATGTCTCCTTAGGTTTATGGGGCATTACCATGGTTATCTCCCTCAGGGTGGTCGGTTACATTAATTATTGGCCATTATTGTTGCATGCAATGCCAGAGAGCCATACATGCGCATGCGCGAGTATTGAGGACTTTAGTGGTTCCCTCCTGCGGGATCAGGGTCTGTCTTTTTCATTTAGCACAATCTGCGCATGCGCGGTCAGACGTGACTAACCTGGAACGCATCTCGCGAGATTTGGCCCTTCATTGCCCTGCATTGCGTGCCATGGAGCAGGTGTATATGGGAGGCGGATATCTCGGCGGCCAAACAGGTAAACAGCCACTTCTGGTATAGCGCTGGCACAGCTTTGTGTTATTAGGTCATTATGCAAATTCCAATTAGCGTTTTTTGGCGCCAAACGGCAGACTGTCCCTATATATAGGGTGTAGTGTACCATGTTTAACTGACTTCTTGATAAAGTGCAATTTTCACTGCACGAAACGCGTAGAAGTTTGCAGCCTTCCGTTTTTAATGTTCCCCCAATAAAGAAGATTTTTGCCAGACCTGCTATCACCTTCTTGCTGTGCGTTGCATCAACAAACTCTGTACTGGTTATGACTTGAGTCTAAGCGCAAAGTTCATCTTTCCTTCAAATACTTTCTGGGCAAACTACCCGCCTATCTGAACAAGCTCCTCACCCCTAACAAATGCAGCACGTATCATCTGAGATCTGACTCCAAAAGACAGTTCATGGTCCCAAGGTTCAACAAAATATTCCGGCTGCTCCTCCTTCTCTTACCGTGTACCCCAAAACTGGAACAACCTACCAGAGACTCTCACATCTGCCAGCAGTCTAAGTTCTTTCAAAACTAAAGCTGTCTCACATTTTAATCTGGTCTGTAACTGGTTCATACGCCTATAACATATATTATCTCTAACTGTGCATGCAAGGTCTGGTACATAATATATACCCTGTTCACTTATGTAACTGTATTTGTAACCATGTATTATTTGTCATCTTAACTTCATGCCCAGGACATACTTGAAAACGAGAGGTAACTCTCAATGTATTACTTTCTGGTAAAACATTTTATAAATAAATAGTGCATTGTTACATAGTTGCATAGTACACAGTACACATTGCATCGCTGCATACAGTAGTTGAATACTGTAGTTGCATAGTTGCACAGTGCACATTGCATAGCTGCATTGTTGCATAGTACACAGTAAACGTTGCATAGCTGCATAGTTGATGAGGTTGAAAAAGACATATGTCCATCAAGTTCAATCTATACTATATTTAGACGTTGCCTACATCTGTATGTCTGAGATTGCACAAGCAAACACCCCTCCTTATCTATAATGGCCATTCAACAGGCATCGGGTAGCTATTGAAAGACTCTATTGGAAAGAATATCTCTCTTAGGCCTATATGCATCAAACTCCAATAAAACTGATATTATATCGCACCTGGAAAAAAAGCAAATATTGTGTCTTATTACTTCAATTTCGCGGTAATACCAATTGCAATATTTTTTACTTGGCTGCAGTGCGGGAATTAATGCGACCGTTAATAACATATTAATATCAATTATTACAGAACCCTATGGTAGAAATTACATTAACCCGTTGAATGCTGTGGCTATTAAGGTATAACACAGACATCAAAGGGTTACCATACAGTTAAACTACACTACCTTCACCCCTTGGCTACCTTAGTGGCAAGTAAAGCATTAGTTTGCAAACTCTGACATCTTAAAGGGTGGGAATCCCAGGAACAATCAAACCATCGGATTATTGACCAATTGCCAACACCAAAATCAATGATGTTATCTTAAAGAGTGGGAATCATGTGCTATATCAACATGCCTGAGTGGTTAATGTACCAGGTGACCTCCCTGTCAGGTGTTCAATGATGTCCCAGGACACTGTAAAAGGTCTGGGCCCACCCAGAACACCGGAATTTAGTGTAGAGGCCTGCCACACCCAGTGGTGAGGATTATAGATGAAGACAGAAGACGTCTTTAAAAAAAAAGAAAGAACAAAAGAAGACAGAAGAAAATAAATAGTTACAGAAGAAGACTCTTCAATTAATAGAGGGTCGAAGGCTTTGTGTCAAATTGTGAATCAAACGTCAGAGACCATGCATGCTAGTGGACACGCAATTTGGGTTGGATTTTCTGTGATGGCCATCGGGCCTTAGATTATTTTTTATATTTTATTTTATTTTTTACGTGGCATAACATGTTTTGGTACAGTATATATATCATTCCCCCATTGTATTGCGCTGGGGAATATGTTGACACTTATAATATATATAAAAAAAAATATTAATAGTAATTAAAGTCGTGTTCCAGTACCGAAAAGTGTAAGGCTGCGCTTATAGTGCCGGCGATGGCGATGCGACCGTCACGGCAAAACAAATGCATTGTCACCTTCGTCAGCGCTTTATAGTGCATGCGACGGCGACAAAGCGACGGAGCGACAGACCTACCAAAAATCTGGTAGTCACTGATATTTGATTTTTTCGGCGACGGACTCCCCTTGCGGCCAATCAGGATCTTCTCCGTGCCTCTGCCCTCCCCCTTTTGTGACATCACTGGCCTTGTAGCCAGCGACATCGCCTAAACTTAAAATATAACTTTCACTATGGTGACGGGTGACATCATTGGTCGCGTCGCCGGCACTATAAGCGCGGCCAAATATGGTAGAAGACTCCTTATGTAAATATCGATCTTATCTTCAATAATTAGGTCCCACTCCTAAACTGATAACGTTTGAATTTTTCTTTAGCAATATTAAAATATTTTCAAATGTAACATTTGGAAGATATAATGAATTGATTTATTCACTCTTTGCCCTAAAAAGCAATGTGTGAATCTCAGATATAATCTGTTACAATTTTTACAATGTGTTTATTACATAGTTACATAGTAGATGAGGTTAAAAAAGGCATATGTCCATTGAGTGAAACCTATGTTACATTTAGTCAACTAAGATTGTTATCCTCTATTTGTATTAATATTTTTATACTTTTTCCAGAAGAAAGCAAACAAAATAGGAAGTTAAACCAATTATGTACTATAAAAGGGAAAAAATTATTTCTTCCTCCAGTATTCCTTCTTGGATGAACATCCTTCCAACGTTTAACTTATTTGGTATATGCCTACATACCTTTCATTTTCTACCATTTCTTAAAGATATCTATTGTATCTGCCATCACAGTTTTATTCTTAGTAAATTCTACATTTCAACTGCTCTTACTGTAAAGAACCTTTCATTTGAAGCTGGTGAAATCTACTTTCCTCCAATCTCAAGGGACGAGCCTTTATTATTTCTGCTTTCCATGGGCTGAAAAGTTTCCATAAAAGTTCCTTGTATAAACCTTGAATATATAGGTAAATACCTGTTGTTCTTATATCCCCTCTTAGTCACTTCTCTAAAATAAGCACACCCAATTTGGATAGCATTAATTCATAACATCTTCCATCCCTCTTTGTTATTTGGAAGTTCTTCTCTGCATTTTTAGTTCCATTATGGGTTTTTTATTGAGTGGTTACCAACACTGTACTCCATATTCAAGGTGTGGTCTTATAAGAATTTATACAGTAGTAGAATTATGCTTTGTTCCCTCCATCCATACCTATTTTATTCATGATTATATGACATTAGCCTTTGCAGCTACTGCCTGACATTGAGCACTCTGCTAAGCTTGCTGTCTACAAACACACCTAAATCCTTCTCCATTATGAATTTACCAACTTTTTACCCATTTACTTTGTGTGTATATTACAAATAGAGAAAAAGGTGTGTTAGCATACCCTTTTCTCTATTTTTGGATAAATACTTCATTTAGCTGATCAGTTGCACCCAATGCCACTCTAGGCATTCGTGGGCGCAATTCATATTTACAAATCACAGACTATTTTTCTTAGTGAGCAGTATATATCTTCTTTTATATTACAAATAGAAGCAAATAAGTGTGTGACAATGACTATAATGCGTAATCATTAGTTTCATGAGAAAGATCAGGCTTCTGTTAAAGCTATATAGATATACTGGGTAGATATGGAAGTATGCCAATGTTACACTAAAACCACATGTAAAGAGAATGTTACTGTTTCAAAAAGGTTATTAACACATCCAAATCTAATTATCCATCTTTTTAAAGGCAGAGATATTCCTTCATTCAAGAAACATATTATTTGATTAACCCCGTCACATAAAATCATAGACTGTTTTATGCAGTTAGTTGAGAGAAAAAAGATCAATCACTTATTAATTGCAAAATGCAAAAAGTCCAAAATCTTTGTTGATGAGAGTAAAGTACAGGTCATTACCACTGCTTGATCTACTGAGTATTGTGTACACTGACAGGTTTATTGCTTACAATACAAGGGCAGATGATTCAGCATTTGCGATTAGCTCTAAATTGAGCAGACCCACCCCCTTACCCACCTCAACCAACCCCCCCCCCCCAATTATTATTTTTTTGCTCTGGATACATTTACTTTTTCCTTTTTGGAATTAAAAGAAACACGTTCAATATTGGTATGTAAATGTATTGTAACAATGGATGTATATAATGTACTGGTTTTACATTGAAAAACCAATAAAAACCAAAGTTATAAAAAAAAAAGTGATGTAACAAAGTGCACATATGTGAAGTCCAAGGTATAAGGCCTCGTTCAGGGTGCTGGCTTCGGAGGGAGGGCGTGCTGCCGTGCGTGCTGCCGTGAGAAACAAAGTATTCAATTTGAATACTGGTTTTCAGGGTAGCAACTGCCCTGTCTCCGAAGCCAGGAGTTGAAGCTGGCTACAGTTTCAATAAACAAAAATTTCGTTTTTTGGAGCTGCAGCAGCGTCACAGGGACCTAGGCAGCCAATGAAATCATTCTTGAGAATGATTTCATGACTGCAACCTCGATACTTAACCTGCCGTGTGTAACTCCGCCCCCTCCTCAACGCTGAAAAGTCTGCTGGGGGATAAACACAGATCGCCCAGCAAACTGCCGCACTGCCGCCCTCCCGCCCTCCCTCCAACTCCTGCAGCTGGCACCCTGAACGAGGCCTAAAAATGAGGTTTAAACCAAACTGGAACAAGGTCCCGTGATCACTGAGAAAGCCACTTCCATAGGGAGGGGGGCTGCTCTTCTAGGGAGTATCACTTCCAAAAATAGAGATCTATAAAACAAAATGAAAAAAGCACACATACCCTAGTGCATTGCCCTTTAAAAATAGGACAATTTATTAAGAAGGGGGAGAGAAATGCCCACTTACAAAACGAACAATAAAATCAAGCATTGAATAGAACACCCGGTTACCGGCAACCGGCTGGAGACTCCACAGTCACTGGAGGAAGATCTCAATCTGGTCTGAACTGCAGAAGCAATGGGGATCCACGAACCTCAGCTTGAATGGTCCGGGTAGACCATAAGTATCCTCATAGGTATGTCCGCATGCATCACTACACATGCAAGCATGGATTAATCATCTGCATTTGGAGGGAATCCCAATCATGAACGTGTGTGTGTGTGTGTGTGTGTGTGTGTGTGTGTGTGTGTGTGTGTGTGTGTGTGTGTGTGTGTGTGTGTGTGTGTGTGTGTGTGTGTGTGTGTGTGTGATTTAAAGGTTAGTTATATATTCGACTCCATATATACATTATTTGCCTACACACTTATTGGTTTTATGGAAACAACGCCATTTTAATGTCAGTCTTGTGAAAAGAAATCTTATATTTTTATGAAGTCTTATTTTTAGATTACGAATGTATGATTTAATAATGTTCAATTAATTCAAAATATAATCGTGTAATGAATGATTTGTAAAATATAATTATTCTTTCATTAATTCACAATATGAAATCAGTTAAGTGTTTGCTCTTTCCTACTACAATATACAGAATGAATAAATGAATTTGCCAACTAGTTATTTTCTTGGGGGATAAATATTGCACATCACCGCTGCAAACAGAAGCCAACAGTTCTGTCATTTTACCAAAAGGGAGATTTGCAAAGATTGGCATATGAAAGCAATATTTTTTTTTGCTTAACACAAACATCCAGCAATTTGCATGTTTATAAGAATTTTATCCCCAAACAAATTACACTAAAGGCACCTAAAATGGAGAAAATGTAACGTGTGTCTGCTTAAAAAATAAATGCGAGATACTTCCACTAAGCATTAAGGTTATAAATACAATAACAAAACTAAAATACAGACATACCCCGCATTAACGTACGCAACGGGACCAAAACATGTATGTAAAGCAAAAATGTACTTAAAGTGAAGCACTCTCTTTTTCCACTTATCGATGCTTCAGTACAGGTAGGGAGCCGGTATTGCTGTTCAGGACGTGCTGACAGGCGCGAGCTGCCGTTTGCCTATTGGGCGAGGGGAATCAGCGCGTCACTACTACGGCGGTCTGTAGGGCAGAATAAGTGTCCATACTCACGAAGCGAGGGTACGGACACAGGGGTATGGTGCTATTGAAAATATGTCCTTACTCGCGAGTGTACTTAAAGTGAGTGTCCTTAAAGCGAGTGTCCTTAAAGCGGGGTATGCCTGTAGGTCATTACGTATGTAATTAATCATAAGACTATGAATTACATTTGGAACTAGATATATTTGACATGTTTGCGTACGTTCATGTACAGTAACTGGCAAAAAGTAGCCAGCGTTTGCAAAAACTCGCCATTAGTTTTGTTCTGTAAATTCTGGTAAGAAAAGTGCCCTCTTCATCAAAAATAAAAAAATCAGAAAATATTATTTTAGATAAATGCGATAAATATGGCACAGACACAGAAATACACCAGTAGCACCTGGGAGATCGAGTTGCTAGTGATATTGGTGGTGCCCAGAGCCAGATTACGATCCTGTGGGGCCCCCAGACACCAAGACTTTGCGGGACCTTTCCTCTAGAAGCGGCTCTCCTCCTGCAGCGTCATGGTGAAATGACGTTGCGGAATCGTGTGACATCACATTGCCATGGCAATGCGCTGCTGCAGGAGGATGGCCACTCTGGAGAAGGTACTGTAAGAGCCACCCCCTCTCCCTTACACACACACCACCCTCCCCCATATACCTTACCCTGAGTAAGGTCCGGGGACTTTGCAGCTCCCTCCTCTGGTCGGGATGTTTAATCTCGGCGCCGACAGGAGGTGGGAGAGTATGGCAGACAGTGACTGACAGACCTACCGAAACCAATAGGACCCCCTAACCTAGTGTGTATAATGGGTAATATAGCACTATTAGTGCCTGTGGATTGGGAATCGAGTGTGTCTCATTGCCTGTGGGGAAGCTGTTTGCGATTAGTTAGTGCTTTTTGTTACTACCTATTAAGCAAAATCATCTAATAAAGGTACAATCCCATCAAGCTCGTCAGAAAACAACCCTTTGTAAAGAATGTAAAAGTCTAATTGCCGTCCCTAAAAAAATCTTATCATAGCTACTTTGTGGGGATGATTTTTTCAGGGACCTGCAGTATGAATTGGGGAGTTTTTGTCAATGAAGTGTTTTCTTTAACCTTGATTTTTAATTGAAAATATGTAACATTAAATACTGGTTAGAGATGATTCCCAATAAGGATATTTCCGCTTCCATTAAATTGAAATAATATTTTTTAATGGTATCAGATAGAACATATAATGATTAAATCCTAAATAAGCGCTTTACTACAACAGCTCACTAGTAAGCAACTCAGGGTTAATACCTTTGCTGCAGCTGAATGGTGCATGTACCTTTCCAACTGCTACTTATGTACCACACGGTGTAATATACCATGGAATCCTGGTATGTGAGGATGAGTCTAGGATTACAATCCCACGAAACACAAACTTTTTACGTACTGTATATGGTTTATAAATAGTTAAACCTTAGGAGCCCAAAATGCTGCAGAAAAAACCCTGATATCATTAGTGGCAGTGAAACACACGGCATTGCTAATCTGCAAATAAATTCACCACAGCCACCTTTTAAGTGCAACAAACTGACGTAAGAGTTGCAATGGCAACAAAATAACAAAAGTGAAAATTACTGTATATATCACTCTCCAAGAATGTGGGAGTGAGCGCGCTCGTGACCTAAAGAAGAGGGTTTGTATCCGGTATAATCTGACTGCTAGTGGCTGCCTCAGTGGGCCCACAACTTTATTAGCTTGCTAGACTCAGTAATAATGTAATAAACTCGTTGATAGAGCTGTTTGTATTAGGCTACAAATCCAATAACATATTCGGAAAGCAAAGCACTATTTACACCATGAGGTAAAGAGAATACATTCCAAGAGAGTGCGTACCCATGAAAATAGAAAATGTATTGGATCCTCTGAAAAAACTACATTAGGGAACAAGTCCCCCACCAACGCGTTTCGAGCGTGAGCTCTTTCTCAAGGTGACTCAGTAATAATGTAATAAACTCGTTGATGCAGCTGTTTTATTAGTCTACAACCTAATGTTGGAGTCGCGCTACTAGATAGCTGACCGTGACATCATCATCACCCAGGTATTCGCTGCCTCTAATGATATCATGAGGATTTTTTCTGCTGCATTTTGGGCTCCCGAGGTTTAACTATTTATAAACCATAGCCGTAAAAACTTTGTGTTTCGTGGGATTGTAATCCTAGACTCATCCTCACATACCAGGATTCCATGGTATATTACACCGTGTGGTACATACCTGTAAGTAGCAGTTGGAAAGGTACATGCACCATTCAGCTGCAGCAAAGGTTTTAACCCTGAGTTGCTTACTACACTGGCGACACACTTTATTCGAGCTTGGCTAGTCCCACGAATTCGGGTATACCCGGGTGTATTGAGGTTTGTGACTGTTTTCTGCCCGAGTGCATTGAGGTATTTTCTAAGCTGGGATTGAAGCATTTTATTCCCGCTGGCTGCAATACTGCACAGTATATATATATATACTGCATTACAATTCATGAATTTATGCCATCTGGTAGACACGCGAAGCATTGCAGCCTATTAAATCCTAATCATTATCATTTAACAGATCAACCGCCTGTCAGCCAGGCATGAACCCAGGTTTGGAAGGCAAACACAACGGGGCTTGTCAGAGGTGAGGAGCGGCGTATTCCAGGTTTCTGCCAGGTACATACTGGGTATTTGCTCGAATAAAGTGTGTCGGTGCAGTAGTTAGCTGTTGTAGTAAAGCGCTTATTTAGGATTTAATCATTATATGGTCTATCTGATACCATTAATAAATATTATTTCAATTGAGTTGAGATGGAAATACCCTTATTGGGAATCCATCTCTTACCAGTATTTATGGTTACATATTTTCAATTATTAATCAATGTTGAGTACATACAAAGGAACCTTTTTTCGTTTATATCTTCACAGTTATCCCACCTGCACCCCTGTAGTGTACTACATGATTATGCTGCACATGGGGCATTTCTTCTTTTCTGTACAAGTGTTTTCTTTAGCCTTAACCCACCTGCCCTTATCAGAGAGCCAATACAGATAAGGGAGTGGGAAAGAGGGGGGTTACGTATGTAAACTCTTGTTGAGCACACAGTGATAATCCGTCAAAATGGAGAAACCAGAGGAAATCAAACCCCTCCCACGTCTCAGCTCATCGTGTTTACAAACTCACTTTACAAAAATAATAGAAAAATACTGGTGATGAGGAAACCTGGGTGTGTGGAATCAGAACCTACCAGAACCTTACATTCCAAAACAAATATAAAACCCCTAAGGGCTTATTGTCATAGCTCTGAACGTTTCATTTCCAAACCACACAATTTGACATGTTCACAGGAAGCGGAGAAAAAAACTATTCTCTATTGCAAATTGCATCTTCTAAACTGTGTCTATAAGAAGTGGCCGCTCGGTGTTACAGATAACCCCCCTTCCCCCCCTTCCCGGATTGTACGTGCTTTAGAAGCGAATGACCTGAGGTTGTGCTAACTCCCTCCAGAGCCGTAAATAAGGCATTTGCATGGCTCCTCCTCCTCCCAAACGCCCTATTTGAGGTTCTGCAGGGAGCTCATAATTGCTATCTCACTGGCGTTGAGGTGGCAAATAAATTAAATATGAGTTGTTAGATGCGATTTAGCCTTTTGCACTTTTCGGAGCTACTAGAATACAGAGAGTTGGCAAAAAATGCGAGTTTGGTCATTCCACCGGATTGGCAGAGCCGGAGTGCAACCTCTTCTAAAACGCTTTTAGTCACAGATTGGACATGTGAGAAGGGCTTACAGAATTGCAAAGCGGGCCAATACACTTCTAAAAGGCACTTTTGTTACAATTCAAAGCTACAGTATTAGAATAGGCCCCTTAAGGTTTTTCCAAGAGTTATTTAGAACCAAGACCAAACAAGAACACCTGACCCAGTGCCATGTATAATAAAAACTTGGGGTCTTTCTCACCATATATATATATTTTTTTACTTTTGTATATTTTTCAGTTATATTATTTTAGTTTCTATTAATGTTATGATGTTGTTCCTTTTTTAAGCATTTTCTCCCTGATTTATTATGCAATTTAAACATTTTCCTACTTATTTTGATTTTTTTTTCTAGAATTTGGTAAAAATGCAAAGCTACAACCAGAACCAATGCCAACATCTGCAAATAATTTTAGAACCTAAACATGAGTGAAAGTGCCCATCCTTGAAAAATTTATTTATTTATAAAATATTTTACCAGGAAGTAATACATTGAGAGTTACCTCTCGTTTTCAAGTATGTCTAGGTTCCAGATTTCTGTTATCAATCACCAGATAACCCATTAAATATGTCACTGCTATAAGTAGACTTTGGTCCTAAGAGGGACTGACCCTTTCATGTGACGGTCAATCATTATCAATAAGCTAATCACAATAAAGTCCACTGTATGGAGAAGTACACACCACAAGTGCTGAGGCTTTTGATGCCGTTCCATTCCAGCCTGGGGTTAATGAGCTTACAGCATCGACTGACTTTACAGTGACAGGAGGATTATCTTTAACATTTAAGGGGCAGATTCATTAGGTGCAGATGTTGGGAATCGCACCCCGATCACGCATTAACTACCATTCAAGTCAATAGCAGTAAATGCCGGATTGGGTGGCTACTGCATTAGTGTTACCCCGCATTACCCCTCATTAATGTAATGACAGACATTGGTATTAGTAGTGGTACTGTCACAAGTCTTTCAAAGTAAATATTAATCATCATCATCATCATGATCGTCATCATCATCATTATCTTCATCGGCACACTCATCATCACACACCCTCATCAGCATCAGCAGCACCACCCTCGTTATCATCATCATTATCTTCATTGGCACACTCATCCTCATCACCACCACCATCATCAGCAGCAGCAGCAGCAGCACCGTCATCATCACCCTCATCATCCTCATCAGCAGCACCCTCATCAGCAGCACCCTCCTCATCATCATCCTCTTCAGCACCCTCATCCTCATCGGCACACTTATCATCATTCTCAGGGTATTTTAATTGAATGCAGCCACCAGGACAGCAGAACCACAGCTGAATGCAATCACAGTGGTACAAACAGAAAACAAACAAATTTGGAAGTATGGAATCTCTCTATAAAATATAGTCTTTGCAATAAAGCTCCTGGCATTTACTTAGTTTTATATAAGAACATACAGTGGTTTATGTAACAATGTGATTGCATACTGTAAGTACTAGGTTGGAGAATGCTCATTTTGCACACAATATTACAGACTATTCTACGAAATAAACCATGACTATACTAAATCAAATAATACCTTCCCATGTCAATTGAAACCAGATTGTGGCTTCACCAAGCCAAACAAGGACAAATAGTATCAGGAGGTATGGAATAGTGGTTAAGGTTTTAGTCTTTCATTGCTGCCAGAGCCACTTTCACACAAGGTGACCTTGTCTTGAGCACATCACGTTGGTCCTTATTCATGGGGAGAAGATGCCAGTATTGTTAACTGTGTATTATTCTGCTTGTCAGCAGATTGAATAGAGGTTTTTGCCTTCCCAGAATAAGTGTGAAACCAAAACCCTTATAGAATATGCTGTGAAGCGTCTTCTCTGTGCTGGAAAACACTGTTGTCCCATTGATCTAAACTCTTCTAGAGCATGGCAAAACCGCTTCAGAGCATACTGAACAAGGGACCAAGATGCAGATCTCAAGGTACCACTGAGGCTCCTCAGCAAACTGTGAAGCAGATTCTCCATGGTAGTGGGGTCAGGTAATCCACTGTGTTGCCATGAAGAAACTGCAGCACAGCATAACGGCCTAAGAGGTGAAACACTGGCACGTGCTGTATGTTTAAGAAGGACATGAGGAATCTCAGAGTTCTACGTGGGATAGAGCTGTAGATGTACAGTAGCTGTAGATGTAGACGTACAGTAGCTGCAGATATACCTTTCAACAAGGGAAAATGCATAATAACCAATGTAAATGCTATAATAACACATCATGGTTATGGTCTCACCATAGGAAACAGTCAACATTTTACAAAATGTTGCAAATATCCACCACTAGATGTCAGAAGTGAGCCAAAATACAAACCTATATACATACAGTATGAAGGCGAATGCATTTCACCTTAAAAACAAATACAGCAGGACAATGCTGATCATAATGATTTTAATTGATCAGAATGAGAAATTGCATGTGTCTGCATGTGTTTCTTGCTATCACAAAGGGCCTAGGGCAAACATATTCATCCAGCATAACCCTACATAACAGATACCACAAATGAGTATTGTGAACAAATATTTATCTCTCAGAGCAGAGCGTTTCCTTTTCTATAGCATTCTTTATCTTTTGGGGCTAAGCTAGTGATGATAATTTGATTAAGACCTGGAACTATATGCCATGTGTCTCATGAGTCGTGTGATGTATACAGTATGCATAGCTATGTGACTTAACAATATTGTTATTCCATGAGAATATCACATTATAGCCACTGTACATGTCATGGTGCTCATGCATGAATGAAAGGTGCAACATGTTCTAGTGATACAGTAGATCTTAAGAAAAAGATACCATGAGTTAGCTCCTGAATCAAGATTTCTGATTACATTCTTTACTCACCATGGTCTTCGGAAGCATGTTGATTTGAGTATGTGCTGCTGTACACGTGTACTGCTATTGTGTATTGTGGCACATCCAGTAAAGGCATGGCTTCACCCTTAAAGCAGTATTCCAAAGACACAAAAAGCACAAACGAGAAAATAATTTAGAACTAAACAAAATGTTAGTAAATCAGACATGTATTTTATGGCTGCACTATGTTATTTCCAAAGAGGAATTACTCCAGATCCAAAGATCTACTTCAAAGGTCTAGTAACCGTATTCGGCCTAGAGAAATCTATATCCATTGTAGGTTTTTAGACGATGAGCATTAGGGCTCTTCATAGGCGAAATAATATAGTGTTGAAGAAGAAGGTTATGAGCCTCCAAAATCTCAGTACAATACAATTTAATCTATTAAGAATCCTAGTGCTGGTCCCCTCAAAAGGATCATGACCTGGAATCAATTCAGACCCTAATGTTTTAATGAACCATAAAGAGCCCTAATAGACTTGGAATGGCTAATTATTGTGACAGGTTTTATTCCGAATTTAATTTTAGCTACTATGCTTAATCTCTAAGAAAGCTCACCCCAAAAAACATACGGCTTCAATCTAGTAGCTTCGTGAGTTTGCTGCTACATCGCAAGGTATGGCGTGTTCCTGCCGTACGGTTTGAAATTTGAGTTATCGCGGTATTCTGAAAGAATCTGAACCCCTCTCAAACCGTGTGGTGAGAAAATGGAGAGAAAATGCCTAAACCGCTCAGCATAACAAAAAACTAATCTCCGTCTCTCTCAAAGTTCCCTCCGTGCGATCTGGACCAGCTGCATAGAGAGCTGCAGAGAGAGAGCCGCCTCTCCCTGTATAACTCTCACAGGCGATCGCACTGCTTTAATACAAATTTTAATAGTAGTGTGCGTGAGCAGGGGGTCTCTGGAGAAGAACTGCATTGATTTTAGATCCGTGGACCCTCTGCTTCCTGAGATACAGGCCCCGGTATGGGGTGCCGGTATTTCCTATGCGGTTAAATGTCCCGGTCACGTGACGCGGGACATTTAAACATTGCATGGCGATATCGGCACCCCATAACGGGGGCCTGTATCTTTGGAAGCAGGGGATTACTGGACCTGAAATCAACACAGTTCTTCTCTGGAGACCCCCTGCTCCCACACACTACTATTACATTTGTTATTAAAACACAACAAAACAGGGGTATCCGTGCAGAGCACAGACACACCGAGCGGACAAGGTCGCTATAGCATGAACTCAATGCTTGTTAGGGAAAAACACATACCCTGTCTATAACTGTCACACTCTAGAAAATTGGTGATAGAAAAACGGTCCGGTAGTATTGTGGTTTTGATAATATAGTAATATTAAAATCCGGTTTATGGATATTCATTAAAAAGATGAGGATCCAGCAATGAGACTAATGAAAATATCTAAAAATATATTAAACTGATAAAGCCATGTAGTGCTGTATGCCTATAACAAGCACTACCAATGTGTGCCTGTATATAGGGCAGTCACGCTAGTCCAGATGGCTATGGGTATGGTAGACAAGCTAAACCAACAGGCAGCAACAAAACCGCATGCAAAATTCCGTATACGACTAAAAGGACTAAAACATGGTATGTATATTACGCTCTGCCCGCTAAACTCTTACCCTCAATAACATACCCCTACACACAGAGGGGGGAAGAGGGTGGGGAGCGAACAGAGCCGCCAACAGGGGGGGTCTGGCGGGGTTGGCATCCCGGGCCCCGGGAGTCAGGGGGCCCGGCTGCCTGGTCCCCTGCACGGCCGGGACCGTTATATTAAAAAATGGTGGTGATTCCCCATGCGCATGCGCAGAGCCTAGGTCCCGGCACTCTGCGCAGGGCAAGCAGGTGTCCGGCCTGTTGCCTAGTTCCCTGTAGACTAGACTATGCTGTCCCTGCGGGGGTGTCAGTAAACGCAGAGGGTATTCTCTTAGACAGCAGATGCACACGTTGTCCGGTTTATAAGTCTATTAATGGTGGGACTATAGCATAGTGATGCACATTAAACTCCTCCTGCTCAAAAACAT
This sequence comes from Ascaphus truei, assembly GCF_040206685.1. Taxonomy (NCBI): domain Eukaryota; kingdom Metazoa; phylum Chordata; class Amphibia; order Anura; family Ascaphidae; genus Ascaphus; species Ascaphus truei. The sequence continues at coordinate 51,306,802 of NC_134492.1, forward strand.
ACACCTACACACGGGGGGAGGGAGCCGGTGTGGGGCAGAACTGGATTGAAGTCCCTGTAGACTAGGCTGTGCTGTCCGTGTGGGGGTAAAACAGTCTTAATAGTGTGTCACAGGTGTGGGTAGAGGTCTGTGTAAACTAGGCTGTGCTATCCCTGCGAGGGTAAAAGAGAACCTGAGTGCCTTTATGAAATGATTTAAAAAAAAATGTTTTTGCTTGCCCATTGACTGCTAATGTATCAATCTGTGCCCCTTTAGGGTACATATAAATACAGTGACAGGCCATGCATTTTTTGGCAGATGGTTGTTTCGAATGAATTGTTACAGCTGCAGCGGCCTTTATTCAAACACTTCACGCGCTGTGTACATCGGAATACCGATGTCATGGCGCGGGATGTCTTCCAACCTTGCCGCCTTAAGATGCGAGTGCAGGCGAGTGCAGAAAATGGCATTTTAGTGTTCTGGTTTTTAAACACCTTAAATTGACACAGTAGCACAGTACTGTACACATTGCAATTCATTCATTTCATTGCACACAAAGAAACAGAATCCATGAAATTCAACAATGCAATCGCGATTAGCGCGGATGCTTGGGGCAATTGGCCGCATTCATGCTGCGTGGAGTACAGAAGAGCACACAAAATTGGCGCCGTGATTTGTTTGAATAACGGCCGCTGCAGCTGTAGGTTGCCCATTGACTGCTATAGTTGCTTATCATGCCCATATTATATGGGCATGATGGACCACTGTGCCAATCAATGGGTAGAGGGTGGGGATAGTTACCCCAGGGTGGGTGGTTAGACCTCCCGGGTGGGTAGCGGGGGAGTGGGGTTAACCCCTTAATTACTTTAGCGGTTATTAACCGTTAAGGTGATTAAGGGGTTAGGGGCCATTAGAATGTATTTTGTATTGTTGTGTTCCTGCCAACGGAGGGCATGGACATAGAGATCAGTGATGAGGACGTCCTTCATCCTGGCAGGGGTAAGTATAAGTTTTATTTACTTTCTGCTGGCTAATGTTTTATTTTGAATGGGCAAATGAGCTATTATTCATATCTGGATAATAGTAATTTTGTCCATTACTGTACTGTATGTGTTGGGGTGGTTGTTGGGGGTAGAGGAGGTGGGTATTATGGGTTTGTTGTGTTTTTTAATGTGTATTGGGGGTAGAGGGATTGGGTGAAGGGAGTAGTTGCCCCAAGGGTGGGTGTTTAGGCCTACAGGGTGGGTAACAGGAGTGGTTAACCCCTTCATTACCATAGCAGTTCCCACTGCTATAGTAGTGAAGGGGTAAATAACTCCCACAGCCTTCTCTGCAGGCCTAACCATCAACCCTGGGGCAACTACCCCCTTCATCCACCCCCTCTGCCACCAATAAACAGGCTATTCAAGTTTAACCCCTTCATTGCCTTAGCTGCTAACATTTTTGGAAACTGATTTGTGGAAATCCACAGACCAGAGGAACTGCCCGATCCGCGGCAGATCCAAATCCACAAAAAAATATTCACCCATCTCTAACTACGAGCTCTGGTGCAACATTCAACATTATATCTAGTATGCACCACATTCATTGACAAAAGGTCATTTACTGTAATCATGTTGAATGTTTTCAAAATACACAATGTGCTGATCTATCACCCTTATAAGTACCGAACATTAAATTCCAACATCATTTCAGGATCAAGCTCTATTTGTAGCATATGAAAGCCATTTAATAATGGGTAAAAAAAACGGCTTTCATAAAGGAGATTGTGTCACTTACCCTGGCCTGTAACAGGTAATTTATATGTTTAAGTCATTGATATTTATATGTGATCAAGTTTTTTTAATACATATTGTAAGATAATGGGACATTGGTGACATCAAATACAAACCAGGATTGCAGTCAGTTTGGTGCTTTCTAATTATTATTTCATTCATTATTATATTGTATAGCTAATGAGTGAAAGGTAAAACATCTTGTAATGAACGTGCAATCATCTACATTATGCACATTATGCATTATTTTACTGCTTAATTCAGAGTTGCTTTGAAATACTATTGTGGAGCAGTGAGACACCCACAGTAAATATAGATAATACTTGAAAACTTCTAAAGACTAAACCAAGTGGGCGCAGAAAGGAAGGAGCAGATAAGATAATAGTACAGGCTGAAAAAAAACTTAAATGCATGCTTGCTAATGCAAGAAGCCTGACAGATAAAATGGGGGAGCTTGAATTAATAGCTGCAAGGGAGCAGTATGATATCATAGGCATTACTGAAACATGGTGGGATGAAACTCATGACTTTACAGTTAATTTAGAGGGGTATTCTCTTTTTCGGAAGGATCGAACAAATAGAAGGGGAGGTGGAGTATGTTTATATGTTAAACCGGATCTAAAACCTATTATTAGGGATGATGTATATGAAGGGAATGATGAAAATGTAGAGACTTTGTGGATAGAAATTAGCAGTGGAGGTAAAAGTATAAAGAAAATGTTTGTGGGTATATGCTATACACCACCAAATATCTGTGAGATTGAGGAAGCTAAAATACTTTTGCAAATGGAGAAGGCATCAAAACTGGGTCATGTTTGCATAATGGGGGATTTTAATTATCCAGACTTAGGGGGCTATGCACTAAGCAGTGATAAGTCGTTTTAAGAGCGCAAAGTGCTTTTAGAACGTGAAGTTCCGCCGAGCGCTATACACTAAGCCGCTCTAACAGGCACTTTGCGCTCTAAAACGGGCTTTTCCTTGAAATTTTTTCTAAGTCCAACTTTGATCGTACGATCAGCTGTTTGCTCTGAATCCTGCCCTTCTGCGGGATTCACTAAGCAACGCAAACTGATCGTACGTTAAAGTTGCGCTGAATAAAGCTCATCAGCTAAAGGCAGGTGATAAAAAAAGCTGGACTTAGAAAAAATTATTTGTTTACCTTTTTGCATGCGCAAAACCAATACAATAGGCCGGCGGGTGTCCCCGGATGACCCCGCAGGGGCCCCCGAGGGAGGCCGAGGGTCGCGCGGGTGTCCCCGGCTGAACCCGCGGCCGTCCCGGGTCCCCGCGGGAGTCCTGGGGTACCCGCGGGCCTGCGGTACCAATGTTGTGCCAACAAAAATACTAAACATTATTTCTAACTAAATACACCGCCCTAACACATACAGTACAATAATGTGCAACATAACTATTATCCAGATATGGATAATAGATTATTTGCCAATTATTAAACACTGCATTAGCATACCTAAATAAAGTCAATAAAAACAGTAGCCAGCTAATCCAATCAATACAAGCAGTAACAACATCAACAATTATTTAATTAAACCATTAACCAATGAAACCAATTAATTCCTAAACCAACTCAAAATGAATAGTAACACTAACCAATCAAACAAATTAATTACAACAACATTAATGAATGTAAACATTAAAAGACAAAGAAATACATTCAAACAATCTCTGAAAGAACCATAAAACGCATTAGCTAACATAATACAACATTAACTACAAACGAACACCAATCGCAAACATTTTATTACATTAAGCATGAAAAAAAACCAAACAATGACACCCACCTAAGAAACTGACATTAAAAAAACCAACAGCAATACCAAACTACACATGCCCCCAAATATTGTAATAATAATGTATTCATCTTTACCCTAAAGTGGTACAGATTTATATTATCAGTCAATGTGCCTCCCCCAAAAAAATCAAAAATCACATCCAATGAGAAAACCTGTAAAACGAGACATTTACAAACATTCAATATATTACTTACCATTAGAAGCGGTGGCCCTCCGACTCCCGGGGAAACAGGAAGCTCACGTACCTTGAAGGCCTCCAATAGCATCCGATGCCATCCGCCATGAAGATCCAGCAAAGGTACCCAAATCTTCTTTTTTCTTTCTTTACTCACCGTTTTCTATCTTCATCTGTAACCATTTCTTGTTCTTCTTTATCTTCTTTCTTCATCTGTCAATCCAAAATACCCCATGTTAAATCCCAGCCGATGCTGTCTCGTCGGCTTCTTGGGCTCAAATGAGGCGTCACGGCCTTAAATAGGGCTTGTGACGTCACATTTAGCCTCAAAATGGTGAACAGCCACCTGATTGGCTGTTCAAACCATGTTCCGACCTTAATTTTTTTTTTTTACATGACGTCACTTTAAGGGAATGATGGCAGCCAATCAGAATGGCTGTGCTTCATTTGCCTTTAAGATGACGTCACGAAGCCGGCGTCACATGGTATTTCAGCCAATCAAATCGTGAGAAACAATTCCACACTCTGAAATACCATGTGACGCCGGCCATCTTGGATTTAGTGAAGTCATAGTGATTTAACATGAGGTATTTTGGATTGACAGATGAAGAAAGAAGATAAAGAAGAACAAGAAATGGTTACAGATGAAGATAGAAGATGGTGATTACAGAAAGAAAAAAGAAGATTTGGGTACCTGATCCGGATCTTCATGGCGGATGCTGTTGGAGGCCTTCAAGGTACGTGAGCTTCCTGTTACCCCGGGAGTCGGAGGGCCACTGCTTCTAATGGTAAGTACAGTAATATATTCAATGTTTGTAAATGTCTCTTTTTACAGGTTTTTTCATGGATGTGATTTTTGATTTTTTGGGGGAGGCACATTGACTGATAATATATTAATCTGTACCACTTTAGGGTACAGATTAATACATTATTATGACAATATTTGGGGGCATTTCTGGCTTGGTATTGCTGTTGGTTTTTTTAATGTCAGTTTCTTATGTGTATGTAATTGTTTGTATTTTTCCTGCTTAATGTAATAAAATGTTTGCGATTCATGTTCGTTTGTAGTTAATGTTGTACTATGTTGGCTAATGCGTTTTATGGTTCTTTCAGAGATTGTTTGAATGTATTTATTTGTCTTTTAATGTTACATTCATTAATGTTGTTGTAATTAATTGGTTTGATTGGTTAGTGTTACTATTCATTTTGAGTTGTTTAGGAATTAATTGGTTTCATTGGTTAATGGTTTAATTAATTCATTGTTGATGTTGTTACTGCTTGTATTCATTGGATTAGCTGGCTACTGTTTTTATTGACTTTATTTAGGTATGCTAATGCAGTGTTTAATAATGGGCAAATAATCTATTATCCATATCTGGATAATAGTTATTTTGCACATTATTGTACTGAATGTGTTAGGGAGGAGGGCGGGAGGGGGGTCGTGTATTGATGTTTGTTAATTCTTTTTTAAATATACATTTTAATTATAGTGTAGATGTGCAGGGTGTCTCCGAAGCTGACCCGAGTTGGTTTCAGGTCCGAGGACCCCCTACTTCAGGAGATACAGGCCCCGTTTTGGGGTGCCGGTATCCCCTGCAGAATTTCAATGTCCCGGTCACGTGACGCGGACGCGTGAAAGTGCAGGGGATACCGGCACCCCATAACAGGGCTTGTATCTCCTGAAGTAGGGGGTCCTCGGACCTGAAACAATGCGGGTCAGCTCCGGAGACATCCTGCCCATGTACACTGTAATTAAAATGTATTTATTTATTGTACGATCGCCTGTAACAGCCTTGCATGGAGATGGCAAATCTCCATACAAATGTTACAAGCGGCTTTTTTTTCAATCAGCTAGCGTACGGGAACTTTAAGTGCAATAGCAGTGGGAAAATACATTGCACGCACGATAAGCTTGTTTTGGGCACGTCCGATAAAAAATGGGCTGAGGGCCTTAGTGAATCGCGCCGCCGGCTTCATTTTTTATCGGACGTGCTAATTTTTTTCAGCCCGGTGCGAAAGCACGGAGCTTAGTGCATAGCCCCCATAGACTGGGGCAATGAGATTAGCATTACAACAAAAGGAAACAGGTTTTTGGGGGTGCTTAAAGACAATTATATGACCCAAATTATTGAGGAACCAACCAGGAGAGGGGCAGTTCTGGATTTGGGCATATCTAACAATGTAGAAGTAATAACAAATATTCAAGTGCTGGAACATCTGGGTAACAGTGATCATAACATGGTCTCATTTGAAATAAATGATCAAAAAACAGATTACTTGGGTTCAACAAAGACCATAAACTTTAGAAAGGCAGATTTTAATAAACTGAGGTCTAATGTACAAGTAATACACTGGGATGATGTTTTGCAGGGAAAAATGTAGAAGATAAATGGACAGTCTTTAAAACATTGTTAGAAAAGCACACTTATCAGTGTATACCCTTGGGTAATAAGTATAAAAGAAATAAGTCAAAACCAATGTGGCTAAATTAACAGGTAGGGGAGGAAATGGAAAAGAAGAGGAAGGCGTTTAGATTCTTTAAGTCAGAAGGGACGGAGACATCGTATCAGAATTATAAGGAATGTAACAAAAATTGCAAAAGGGCAATCAAATTAGCTAAAATGGATAATGAAAAAAGGATTGCAATAAAAAGTAAGGTCAACCCTAAAAAGTTCTTTAAGTACATTAATAACAAAAAAATGAGAAAAGAAAATATAGGACCCTTTGAGTGTGAGATGGGTAGGCAGATTATTGGAGACATAAAAAAGCAGAGGTATTAAACAAATTCTTTGCCTCTGTGTTTACCAGGGAAGAATCAAGTTCAATAGTAGTGCTGCAGAAGGAAGCCACAACCTCCATATTAATGAACAATTGGTTAACTGAGGAAGAAGTTCATAAGCGACTTGAAAAAATTAAAGTAAATAAGGCACCTGGCCCAGATGGCATACATCCAATAGTTCTCAAGAAGTTAAGCTCAGTAATAGCCAAACCATTATATTTAATATTCAAGGACTCCATTTCCACAGGCTCAGTACCACAAGATTGGCGTAAAGCAGATGTGGTGCCTATATTTAAAAAGGGAGCTAGGTCACAACCGGGAAATTACAGACCTGTAAGCCTGACTTCAATAGTGGGGAAACTACTTGAAGGTTTAATACGGGATAATATTCAGGAATACCTAATGGAAAACAAAATTATTAATAATAGTCAGCATGGATTTATGAAGGATAGATCTTGCCAAACTAACCTTATTGGTTTCTTTGAGGAGGTAAGTAAGAATTTAGACCAGGGTAATGCAGTTGATGTGGTCTACTTAGATTTTGCAAAGGCTTTTGATACGGTTTCGCACAAGAGGTTGGTGTACAAAATAACGAAAATTGGACTCAGTAATAATATATGCACCTGGATTGAAAACTGGTTAAAGGACAGACAACAGAGGGTTGTCATAAATGGAACTTTTTCAGGTTGGGCTAAAGTCGTGAGTGGAGTACCTCAGGGATCAGTACTGGGACCCTTGCTTTTTAACTTGTTTATTAATGACCTTGAGGTTGGGATCGAGAGCAAAGTCTCCATCTTTGCTGATGATACTAAATTGTGTAAGGTAATAGAATCAGAGCAGGATGTAATTTCTCTTCAGAAGGACTTGGAGAGACTGGAAACGTAGGCAGGTAAATGGCAGATGAGGTTTAATACAGATAAATGTAAGGTTATGCATTTGGGATGCAAGAATAAAAAGGCGACTTATAAATTAAATGGAGATATATTGGGGGAATCTTGATGGAGAAGGATTTAGGAGTGCTTGTAGACAGCAGGCTTAGCAATAGTGCCCAAAGTCATGCAGTAGCTGCAAAGGCAAACAAGATCTTATCTTGCATCAAACGGGCAATGGATGGAAGGGAAGTAAACATAATTATGCCCCTTTACAAAGCATTAGTAAGACCACACCTTGAATATGGAGTACAATTTTGGGCACTAATCCTAAAAAAAGACATTATGGAACTAGAGAGAGCGCAGAGAAGAGCTACCAAATTAATAAAGGGAATGGACAATCTAACTTATGAGGAGAGGCTAGCTAAAGTAGATTTATTTACATTAGAAAAGAGGCGTCTAAGAGGGGATATGATAACTATATACAAATATATTCGAGGACAGTACAAGGGGCTTTCAAAAGAACTGTTCATCCCACGGGCAGTACAAAGGACTCTGGACCATCCCTTAAGGTTGAGGAAAGGAGATTTCACCAGCAACAAAGGAAAGGGTTCTTTACAGTAAGGGCAGTTAAAATGTGGAATTCATTACCCATGAAGACTGTGATAGCAAATACAATAGATTTGTTCAAAAAAAGGTTGGACATCTTTTTAGATGGTAAAGGTATACAGGGATATACCAAAGAAGTATACATGGGAAGGATGTTGATCCAGGGATTAATCCGATTGCCAATTCTTGGAGTCAGGAAGGAATTTATTTTTCCCCTTTTGAGATATCATTGGATGATATGTCACTGGGGTTTTTTGTTTGCCTTTCTCTGGATCAATAAGTAAGTATAGATATATGATAAAGTATCTGTTGTCTAAATTTAGCATAGGTTAAACTTAATGGACGTACGTCTTTTTTCAACCTCATCTACTATGTAACTATGTAACTATATGTAACTATGCAACTAATGAACTCTTCCCACCGACATCTTGCTGAAATAAGACAGAAAACATCAAGCATGTTTGTGACAAACTTCTCATATACTGTACAGAGATGCTTTATGTACTTGATTCAATGTTTTGGTAATCATTTAAAACAAATGTGGTCAAAAGTTTTGTTTTGCCTATAGTCCTTTGGTTTTGGTTCTCGTTTTTAATAATGGCAGTATCAAAAAAAAAATGGACAAGGGCACACCGATGTTTTAATTATAAAACATTTATTGTGCCATAGAGTACATGACGTTTCGGCCTGCTGGCCTTTCTCAAGTGAAGTTTAAAATAAATACATAGATAAATTAAACATCAATGATAATTAATTAAATAAAACTCTTGTATAATTTTATTTAATGAATGCTTATTGAATAATCAATTTTTTTTGGTTTGTATAAAATAAATTTAGCACTCTTCTCTCTGTGTACTGGCTCATGAAGCTACAGTATCGGTCTAGGCCACCGGTGAGTGTCCTGAACAGTTTTTTTAAATTTATATTCATGTAACCATCTCTCTTTCGGTGTTCAAAGATTACCTTTGAGTATGGCCATCTTCAGATCGTTCATCTTATGGCTAGAGTCAGAGAAATGTTCGCCAACAGATTGTCTCTTGATCCGCATGTGATGCTGTGGCGATGCAGATTCATTCTCTTGTTAAACCCCTGTCCCGTCTCACCTATGTAGTAGCAGCCCCCTGGGCATTTCATGCACATGATGAGGTACACGACATTGCTGGAGGAACAGGTGAACATTTCTCTGATTTCCTCCAGATTCCTGTGTGGTATTTGTATTGTGCCCGCTGTGTGGAGCATTGCGCAGGTTTTGCATCTTGCGTCCGGCCATGGTCGTCCCGCATTCAGTTGTATTGTTGAATACTTTACTCCTCACCATCATTTTCTTGAGATTATGAGGTTGTCTGTATGATAATAAGGTTGTTTCAGGGAAGACCTGTTGTAGTCTTGTATCTTCCTGGAGAATGGGTTGTAGTTCCCTGGCGTTGACTGGCTTTCCATCTAATCCCATGCTATGCTTAAAATCTGTGTGAACAGCAAAGCATTTGCTTATAAGGGTTCCATGTGAAAATGGATTTCAGCCAAAAGGTGACACATTGTGTTGACACATTGTGTGCCCATTTGCATGTAATTTCCCAGAATCCCTTGCTGTAGTGGAAGCACAGTATGCTAGGTGATAATAGTGAAAGGCAGGGTTGCAGACCTGTCTAAGACATTTGATTGTACTCACAAGTGATATTCTTTATTGGCTATATGCTAATGGTGGAGGTTTTTTGTCACCTTTTTCACCCACCATAACTTAAATAATTTGTATGGTATATATAGCAAATCTAGAAACCTTATGTCAAGGGCTGAAGTGTCAGCTCTTGGGTCTAGTTGTGCACCCTAATGTATTCTCCTGTATTTCTGTTCCCATTTTACAGTCCCCTGCAGGAATATTAGCTAGGGATGCCAGTATAGTTAGGATCCCTGTTAGGAAATAGCTGCAAGACAGAGACTGTGGGAGTAGGAGAGTAAGGGTGGATATTAGGGAGTACCTAGGGTTAAAAAGTGTATTAAGTGTTACTGACCGTGGTAACTGGTAGTACTGTTATGTTACCCGCACAAGTGTAGAATTTGCGGGTACACGCCTGTACATAAGGACGGGGTGCGATATGGAAGTCCAATGTAAGTCTTTAGGGAATCTGTGCTCTGTGACCACGTTGTATTTCTGGCCAATGTTAAAGCAGAGTAAAAAAGTCACCTGGTTTGAGGCTTTTCGTGTTCCCAGTGTCCTAGAGACATGAAACTTCGGGAGTGTGAGTTTTAGGTGGGATATTTGGGTCGAAATGTATTCCTTTTGTTTGCAGGAGTTTGGGGGACAAAGTTACCGGACGTCCTGTAATTCCCCCCAGAATCCTGGTTTTCGAGCTCAGATATCCCAGACCCATTTCCCTCACAGGTAGAAGGTTCCCCAAGGTCTATGAAAAAGAAATTGCACTGGTGAAAACACCTGGAGTACAAGATGAGTGCGCTAATAATACACAGACTACTTCAAACCGTAGATACCAGTGAGGGGGTGTAGCAAAGGAGGGATCCTCCAGAGTGCATAAATCACAAGTGAACAATGATGATGAGAGTATTAGACACTACAGTTGCTTACACTCCTAATGTGCAGAATGATATATATATAAACACATACATAAATAACCACTGATACTTGATGCAGTCCCTAAAAACGGCTCAGCACTAGTTTACCTCATGTGTCATGCATGATTCTATTAAAACGTCCAATATATAAAGTCCAATTGAATGATGAATATATGGAAAATCCTCCAAAAATTGGTGAAAGAGAATCCTTGTGGGTGTATACTACTGCCTGCCCACACAAGAGGATACCACTCCTCTTATAGATAAACCTCCAGGGGAAAGAAAAGAAATTAAGTGAAGGCGCAGTAACAAGTAAATTCAACTTTATATTAACCTATGAAGACCATATAAACATGAAAACTGCACATGAATTACACTAGTGTATAGTCACAAACTAAACAACCACACATAGATTAAATGTAGTTCTGATATAAATGAAATTGCTATAATGATCAGTTCAAGAAATGAACTGATATTGGTGTGTAAAAGGACAGAATCCACCCAAACAGGCAATATCTCTGTCCTTTTACACACCACTATCAGTTCATTTCTTGAACTGATCATTATAGCAATTTCATTTATATCAGAACTACATTTAATCTATGTGGTTGTTTAGTTTGTGTCTATACACTAGTGTAATTCATGTGCAGTTTTCATGTTTATATGGTCTTCATAGGTTAATATAAAGTTGAATTTACTTGTAACTGCGCCTCCACTTAATTTCTTTTCTTTCCCCAAGGTCTATACTTTATTAAAGTATGTTTTATAATGTTTTATACTGTATGTATAAATGTCTATGCAGCCAGCCTGGGCATTTACATAGGTGCTGGGATGTTAAGTTCAAAGGAGGAAGGAGGTCCAGAGAACAGGGGGCACCAAAATGGGGCCCCTTTGTAACTGCCAGACCTGATGGAGCCTGCCCAGCAGGTGGAATATGAATTAGCTGTCGGAAGTTGCTGCTTGTGGGCACGTTTCCCATTGGCTAATTCATATTTCCCGCCCACCCAGTTTTTCAAGCTGGCTTGGCATGCCCCCTCCTCTGACATCAGCAGCCAGGTGAGCCCCCGCTCTGATTGGCTGGTGGGAAAAGATCCCACGCTCTGATTGTCCACTAGTCCCTGTTTCATGTTAGGCATAGGATACCGAAGTCTATGTGAGGGACTGTCCCAGTCAGAGCTCTCTCTCTTTCAGTCTTCCAGACTTACAGGTAACCTTGGAACTTGTCCAGTGACGCGCCGGCAGGTCCTCCCAGGGGTTTTGCTTGCAATAGCAAAGCACTAGGCATTGAGGTGCCAGGGAAGCCTAGCCTAGCGGAGGACCAGTTCTGAGGAATAATGTTACTTGTTCCAGGCTTATTACAGTAACGTGGAGCGGACAGGGTAAGCCTTTGCTGAAGCAAGCACCCTGCCCCTAGTTGAGGCTAGTTTTCAACTCCAGACCCCAGTAAGTGTGTATTCTGTCTGCATTTTGTATTTCATCGTGTGTCTGCGGGTTTACACGAATAAACCTAATTATGTTCCACCATCTTGTTTTCTTGTTTTGCTAGTCAATGATCCCAGAAAAATATAAATGTGTTAAAAGTCCTGCTCTCCCATTCTGTACAGCACACATGGGTTATATGTTAGTGCAGGAGAGACCAACTCCAGTCCTCAAGACCACCAAAAGGTCAGGTTTTAAAGATATCCCTGCTTCAGCACAGGTGGTACAGTCATTGACTGAGCCACTGATTGAGCCACCTGTGCTGAAGCAGTGATATATTTAAAACCTGACCTGTTCGTTGCCCTTGAGGACTGGAGTTTGTCACCCCCGTGTTAGTGTATGGATGTCACTTTCGGACATCAACCCTGGGGTCAGAGGAGGGCGGTGAGCAGGAGAGAGAAATCACCATGGGCAGAGGTTCTGATCTGAAGTTAATCCCCTGTGTACCTACCCCAGCACCTGACAAGGTAGGGACTCCTGTGGGGTGAGAAGTTAAATGTCATGAGAACAAGCATTTCCACTGGATTTTGCTTGTGCCTGAAATGGAAACAAGGTTTTGCCTTATAACTGGGTTCATCGAGCTGAGAGAAAGGGAGGGGGCTCATCCCAGATGTGTTTGTTATGTATTGAATTAAAGCATTAAAAAAAAAACCTAAATCAAGTATTTTCTCTTCTTACCTTATGATGACCTGGATGTCCTCCGGAGATGAACTGCAGCTCTATAAGCTCTGGGGACTCCTCAATTGCCGAATTACTTACAGTGTTTTGGGGGGTTCTGCCAGTACTTGCAATGAAAAACCAAAGATGACTGAGGGGTCATCCAATTGGCAGCTGCAATATCTTCTCAAAATGATATCACAGCTTTCTATTGCCCGCCGGAGTGAGGCTGACACAGTAGCAATCATATTTCTCCCAGACAAGAATTCCTGAAAGGAACTTTCAGACTGAGCTAACTCGGGGACAGTGGGTTCCCTAGGACGTGGAATACCGGAAATCAGCTCCAGGGAGTACTATGTTTCAAATAAAATCAATACAGGTGGTCCTCATTTTATGACATTTCGTTTTACGATGAACGGCTTATCCGACGCTAGTCAATGCATCCCTATGGCCCGTTTTACGACGCCGAACGGCTTAACCGACACATTAAAAAATTGCAACAAATGTCCAATCAGAAGGCTGCAGGCTAGGGAAATCATTCTGAACAGTCTGTGTAAAGGTTTGGTGGTGTATTTTAGGCCCTAAATCATGGCTGATAAAAAGCAAAGTGCTGTTACTCCAAAAAGGAATAGAAAATCTATTACTTTGGAGACCAAACAAAACATAATAAAGCGCTCTGAGAAAGGAGAAATGAACATAGAAATTGGACGTGCCTTGGATATACCTCGCACAACTATTGTGACAATAATCAAAGACAAGGCAAGAATCTTGGAACAGATCAAGGGCTCAGCACCTATGCAAGGTACGACAATAAGGCAACGTGTTGGGCATATTTCTGAGGTAGAAAAACTCCTCATCCTATGGCTGGAAGATCAATCCCAGCGTCATGTGCCCATAGTTTAGCCTTAATTCAGGCCAAGGCTTTGAGTCTGTATGAGGACATTAAGCAACAGCATGGAGAAGGGACCACTGAGGAAACATTCACTGCAAGTAAGGGCTGGTTTATGCGGTTTAAAGAGAGCGCAAACTTGCATAACATTAAAGTGACCGGTGAAGCTGCTAGTGCTGATGAGGCGGCAGCTAAAACCTTCCATGTTACATTGGCCAAAATTATAGAGGACGGTGGCTATTGTGCACGTCAAGTGTTCAATGTTGATGAGACTGGGCTCTACTGGAAGAAAATGCCCAGTAGAAGCTACATTGCAAAAGAGGAAAAATCAATGCCTGGGTTTAAAGTTGCAAAGGACAGGCTGGCTCTTCTGCTTGGATCAAATGCTGCAGGTGATTTCAAGCTAAAACCTTTGCTTGTTTTTCATGCAGAAAACCCTCGGTCATTCAACGGTTATGCAAAGAACACACTTCCAGTGATTTGGAAGTCCAACCGTAAGGCATGGGTAACAGAGAGCCTTTTTGAGGACTGGTTCCAGCATCAATTTATTCCAGCTGTGCAATTATATTGCATGAACCAGAACCTCGATTTTAAAGCATTGCTGCTCCTGGACAATGCTCCTGGCCATCCCGTGTACCTGGATGACCATCATCCAAATGTCATGGTGGTGTCCATGTCCCCCAACACCACCTCATTGTTACAGCCGATGGACCAGGGGGTTATCGCTTCCTTCAAGGCCTACTATCTTAGGCAAACATTTGCCCAGGCCATCAGAGCAACTGATGTGGAAGGTGGTCCAACCTTAAAATAATTTTGGAAAAGTTACAACATTCTCCATGCAGTAAGAAACATCGGAGAGGCATGGAATGAGGTGAAACAATCCAATTTAAATGGAGTTTGGTGTTATTTGTGCCCTGATTTTGTGTCTGATGTCCAAGGCCTTACAGAGACTATTGCAGAGGTTACAGAAACTGTTGTGCAAATGGCCAGAGATCTCAACTTGGAGGTGGAAACCGAGGATATTGAGGAGTTGCTCGCCTCACATTCTAACGAGTTGAGCAATGAAGACCTCATGCAATTAGAAGAGCAAAAAATTGCTGAAGAGGAGGCCCAACAATCTGCTGATGTGGCACAGCCACATAAATCATTGTCAACCAAAATGTTGGCTGCGGCATTAAAGCACATTGATAGCGCACTGGCCATATTTGAGGACAATGACGTTGCGGGCAATGACGATCGTGGGGTGTCTAACCAAATCAGCTGCTATAGAGAGATCTACACACAGAAAAGGAAAGATCTGTCCAGACTTCAATGAAGAGATTCTTCAAGAGGCCGAAACCTTCAAGTCCACCTACATCACCTCTAAAAAGTCCGTAGTCTGTTGAAGACCCCCCCCCCTCCCAATCATCTTCCTCCAATATTGATGGGGTTTTTTTTTGCTCATGTACATTTCTGTACAGAATACAGCATAGTTTTATTTTTATAGTTTTATTTTACAGTTCTGGAATCAATAAATATAATGTTTCCATCATAATCTATGTGTGTGCTGCATATCTTATTGCTTGAGTAACATTTTCTGTGTATTTTAGCATTAAAAATGCCTTCAGGAACGAAACGTTTGATTTAACCAGTGTTCCTATAGGAAAACGGGTTTCACGTTACGACGCTTCGCTATCCGACGCCATTTTGAGTAACGCATTGCGTCTGATAACCGAGGACCCCCTGTACATATATTTTAAAATAGACACTAAACAAATGGAGCAGCACCTATTTCTGCTTTAAATAACAAGCTTTGTGTCTGAATGCTTCGCCTTATTTTCATCTCTCAGATTTTTTAGATAGTACATATTTTGCTTCGTATTTTCTTGTCAACAACTGTATTGATTGTTTTTTTCCACGGATAAACACGTTCACAGTGCCAGATGATATATTGACCTTTGCTTTGTTGGTTCATAAGTCATGGATCCTATATAGTGCTTTCATATCTCTTATAATGTGACTTGTGCTTGCAGTGGTGTTTACAGACTAATGCCCTGAAGAAATGTGTTATCTTTAAATTGTTGCTGTTACACAGCTTGGAGTATAAATTGACTCTGACATATGTTTACTTTCAAAGAAGCAAGATTGAGAACAGACAGCCACATGCTTCACTTGCACCATGCTATTGAGCAGAAGAATACAATCTTACTTTACAGCCTGTATATTTTAATGAAGGTTTATGTGAAATTAGTTGTACAATCTCAGTGGCAACTATGCATTGATGTCCCATGGTGGTAAAAAAACAAACAAACTTCATAGCTTCTGGGGAAAGGGTGACATAAAATGTGTGATATGGGTTATCCATCCCCTCTCCTTTGTTCATGTGCTTTCAATAGATATGAGTGGGCTTTATTAATGGTCTGGGAGTATAGTCACGGCTGTTCTTTTCTCCTGCTTAGAAAAGAAGACAGTGACCTCAACCTATTTGCAAATTGCTAATGAGTTAGGGATCAGGGGATCATGTTGGGGAGTCTCGCCCGACAATCCAGGTGTCCCGTTCAAAGCTCCCGCGCCCTGCATCATTTGTCTGTTGATTCTTTGCATCTCCATTACCAAAATAATTTGGGTGTCTTACTGCCTCACAGCGTTTTCACTTCCTAACTTTGCTGTCTATAGCTTTGCACACACTTTGCGTGTCTGACACACGGTGTGTGCCCTCTGAATAGACCTGCTTGTTTGTGGACTCTACATGGGTGGGTAAAGACTACAAGAGTGAGTGTGTGTATGTGTAAGTATATAACAGCGCACTGTTATTCTATAATGTTACAGTTGACGTAAGTACCAAGAGTTAGGGATAGAATTACACTATATTTCTGTGCATTCAACAGCCTGACTTTTACATTTTGTAACTCATCTTGTTTAGTATTTGTTGAAACTTTTTCCTATTCCAACTTCATATTGCAAAGCCAGTATAACCAGCCTCACAATGAAGAGACCCAAGCAGTGGACATAGCTGTCTGTGAGTAGGTTACTGGCTCTGCACTTCTATTACCCAGGCTGTGCTGAGGAGCTGTGTAATACGGCAGGCATAAGCTTATAGGGGCCCCATGTTAAAATGGGTAAGAACTAGAGTGACACGGAGTGCTCATTTGCATGTCGTTACCCAGAATCCCTAGCTACAGTGGAAGCACTGTATGCTAAAACATAACGGGGAAAACCAGGGCTGAAGACCAGTCTGAGATATGTGAATGTGCTCACAAGTGGTAATTTGTTTGCTATTTACTATAAAAAATTACTAACTGACAGAAAACTATTACAATAATGCACGATACATATTTTTTCCTGATATGGTAATTAAACATTGCAATGTTTTTTTTTTTTAAAGCAGAGGCCTCATTATTTCCCTCAGGTATGTAAAAATAGGCAAGGAGTACTGTATATTGATGGTGAAATCATTGGGCTTTGAACCCAAATGCTTGCTAACGCTTCATTTACTTTAACAGAAAAAGGTCAGCTCTCCTATTAATTTCAGGTTTATAAACCTAGACAAGAAGAAATCTCATAATGAAATCGGTGGACTGGAAGCCAATTAACCTTGGGTAAATACCATCTTTAAACGTTATATTTAAATATCACCTTTCACTTTTCAGCCCATGATTATTTTACCTTCAGATGTAAGTTTCATATTTGAAATGTAAGTTATTTAAAGACATATTCACACACCTTGCTTTGTAGTGCAGTATATACCTAGTAGGGTTGAAACAAAGATAAAAAAAAGAACATACCCGTCATCATTTATCAATATCAGCAATATCCGTCATCATTTATTTCATGTATGGAAAAGACGACTGAACAGAGCAGATTTATATTTGTCTGAACTCCGCATAAATCCTCATTTTATTTGCACTGTAAATCTCAGACATTATATTATACATTATCAAGTAATATCTACAGGCTTAGTTAAAGGCTTGAAGTAATCTGTGGCAAAGGCCCAGCAATGTTCAAGCAAAGACAGTTTTCCTTGTCCACTCACTAAGCAAATATTCATGGGTTTATGTATAAAAGTACATTTGGATAAAAGAAGGCCATTGTTATCCTGTCTCAATCTAACCAAGCTACATGATAGGTAGCCAAGATTGTTGCATCTGCTGGCGCGTTATGGTAGGAGATTGTTTGTGGTATTCTGCGTTATTGCTTTCATATAATTATTTGGATTCAGCCTTATAACTAGATATTCTGTGTTCTGAGCGGTGCGGTAACGTTGGCAACACCTGTATATTATATTTAGATGTACTATATTATGCATCAGTAGTACTGTAACTGTATCTGACTGTGACCCTGTTCCTGTATAAACGAGTTATATTTGTTTTTTTTCTCCAGGAATCATGGATAAAGCGTACATCCTGAAGTCAATTATCACCAAGGCATTTTAGATTTCCTCCAATAGAGTCACCGGTTCTTCCAAGACAATGACCCAAAACACAGCACGTCTGCTACATTTATTAAGGATAGTGGAATCAACTGGGTCAGAACACCGTCAGAGTAAGTACTGTAACTGCTTTGAGCAGTAGTATACTATTAACTGGGCTATACTGTGCTGTTGTTATTCTTGGCAATAACTGTACTATATGTGTCTCTATATTTGCAGATATCTCCATTTGAACCTTATAGAATTGGTGTGGCATATTCTGAAACATCATCTGAGAAAATGTGTGAAGCCAGCAAACAAAGACGAGCTAGAGAAGGGGATCCTGAAGTACTGTAAGGATTGTCTAACCGTGGAGACATGTAATAATTACATATAAAATAAAGTGTTACCAGTGGTTACTGAAAGAAATGGAATGGCTATCGGGATATGATTTTAAACAAAAACCATTGCCTTGTATTTCACACTAAACAATTTTTAGTGTTCACATATCTTTTTTTTACTTTTCCACATACACATTTTGGTCATTATCGATCACTGATGGTGTGTGACCATGGGTTAACAAAAGGCCAGTTGATATATGATAATCGCTCCCACTTTTAACAAAGCATGCGATCAGTGTATAGTAGGCCTTTAATGTTACCTTTAATTGCATACGCCATGCCCAGCCCAGACACGAACACTCAGGGGGAGGGGTGGGGACATTCACATGAATGAGTCATGCTGAACAAGAGAGCCGCAGATTTGGTGGGGAAGGGTATGCACTCTTTGCCTATAGTACAACTTGAATATAACGTGCAAGTTATATATAGTCCCTTAAAGTTTTTTACAAGCATTATTTGTGTGACACACCCATAATATTGAATTTGCTGGAATATTTAAGTAGAAAAGTACAGAAACCTGTGCCACTGTTACTGACGACAAAGCGGGGGGTGTCTTCAGATGAACGAATTACAGCTGCATCTCGATTACAGCACGAGGGGTGAGGGAAGGTGTGCTCTTGTGCACATTAGGTCACTATTGTATGAAAATCCCTGTTGTTGCATTTTACCCAGTAGTAATACTAATACTGTACTATCTATATTTTTGGGGGGAATAGGGGGTTCAGGAAAAGGCAACGGTAGCTGTGAAAAAATGGCTCCCTTTCGCCCTTACTTTTGCTGTATATTTATACAGATTTTATATATATGACCTGAAGTATGAACATGTTATTCGAGTAAATTAGAGCTTGGAGATACAAAAACAAAATCAAAGACTGACTGTCTCTTGCACAGTTTCACCTGCATAATAATTGTCAGATTGTTATTTATTAATTATCGAGAAGAAATAGATCCATGAATTACACTGTATCCTGTGTCTGTGCGCATGCATGTTCTATGTAAACTGTATGGAACGCATGCTCATGGAGCCAACAAAAACTTCACATGTGTTTCTATACAATATACCGTACTACAGACGAGACCACAACTATTCTAAAGCTTGCCTTAAACTAGCCCGGTTACATTCTGGGTATGTGCTGGGTGTAACCTGGCTAGTTTAAGGCAAGTTAAAGGCATTTATGCATTGACTAATGACCCATAGGATTAACACAGCAGCGGTCCCTGGCAGTCCCATTCCATTTCAATGGTACTGCCGGGGACCCCAGCTGTTAATCTGATTAATCTATTAGTCTAATTAATCAATGCAGAAATGCTGGGTCTAGTTTAAGGCAAGTTTAAGGCATGTATCCAGCATGTACCTGGGTGTACCTGGGTCTTTTTGGCGATTGCCACTGGTTTGTGTGAGAATAGTCACAGTCTCTGCTGTATGTAACAATGTCACTAGAAATGTCTAGAAACCCTTTACCATTAATATGGCAGCCAGATGTCGTGGCAAGCCAACAGAGCCCTCCGGGCACCACCGAACATCCCCACATTCCAAAGCGGGGCTAGGATTGTGGGAAATGTCACCACAGAGCAATAAAAGAAGTAGGGTAAGAGGGAATGGGTAAGTGATGGATCTCCTATATGGCAGGATCAGTGCATATTTTAGATTGTAGATATTATAAATGTTAAACATCTTCCTCCTACATTCAGTTACCTGTGAAATGTTTCACCAAGACTCAAAGGGGCCTATTCTAGAAGCCTTCATAAAAAAATCGCTACGCTTTTTACGGATACAGAGGGAATCT
Source organism: Ascaphus truei (assembly GCF_040206685.1). Lineage (NCBI taxonomy): Eukaryota > Metazoa > Chordata > Amphibia > Anura > Ascaphidae > Ascaphus > Ascaphus truei. The sequence goes on from NC_134492.1 coordinate 51,326,967, forward strand.
TGGGACTGCGCATACTATTTCTTCCTGTATGGAACTCGTAGAAAACTCCAATGGGAGTGTTATTTACGCCACCAGTTTTTTCAGCGTTGTTATCACGGTATTCAGAAAGCCTCAAATACCTGCGATAGCAAAATGCCAAAAACTGTCGAGGAGTCAGCAACGCGATGTTCTCCTCTCTCTAAAGGGGTCACCCGGTGAACTACAGTACAGTGATCTGGCCCAGCTGCAAAGAGAGCTGCACAGAGAGCCGCCTCTCCCTGCGCATATCTCACCAGCGATCGCAGGCTTTAATAACATTTTGAATACTACTGTACGTGAGCAGGGGGACTTTGTAGCAGAACCACAGTGATTTCAGGTACGTGGTCCCCATGATTTCCAAGATACAGACCCCGTTATAGGATGCCGGTATCTCCTATGCATTTTATTCCCACGGTCACGTGACACGAGACATTTAAATGCATAGGAGATACCGGCACACCATAATGGGGCCTGTACCTCAGGAAGCCGGGGGTCCCCGTACCTGAAATCAACGTGGTTCTGTCCGGGGACCCCTTGCTCACGCACACTAGTATTAATTTTTTTATTAGAACAGCTCTGTTACCTTAGCAGCTAGCTGTTAAGTCAATGAAGAAGTTCAACCTCAAACACCTGTTTATTGGGGGCAGAGTGGGCTGTTGAAGGGGGTAGTAGCCCCAGGGTGGGTGGTTAGGCCTGCTGGAAGGTTGCGGGAGGAGTTAACCCTTCACTACCATAGTATTGAAGGGGTTAACCAATCCCGCTACCACCCGGAAGGCCTAACACCCACCTTTGGGGCTACTACCCCCTTCATCCACCCAATCTCTCTACCCCCAATAAACAAAAATAAACACAGCAACCCTACTATCAACCTCCTCTACCCCCCCCCCCAACACATACAGGACAGTAATGGGCAAAATTATTATTATCCAGATATGGATAATAGCTCATTTGTCCATTCTAAATCAAACATTAGCCAGCCAACATAAATAAAGTAAATAAAACTTTCTACTTACCCCTGCCATGATGGAGGCATCCTCATCACCATACTCCAGGTCCATGTCCTCCATTAGCTGCAAGAGTACAAGAAAAAATACAATCTAATGGCGTTAAACCCCTTAATCACCTTAGCGGTTAAGGTTCCATGAGTAAAAAGGATGTGACATCACTTTTAGGGATGATGTCACATGCTTTAAACTAATGGAACATATCACATGGTACAGGAACCAATGGAATTGTCTTCAATCCTATTGGCTGTAATACCATGTGATATCAGCAATGTGGTTTTAAGGATGTGATGTACCTCCCTTGGCTAGGACGTCACATCCTTAAAAAAAAAAGACGGTCACATGATACAGCGTCCAATCGGATTGTAGCTGTATCATCTGATCCTAAAATGTGATGTCACAGGCCCTATATAAGGCCTGTACGTCTCATTTTAGTGGAAGATCTTGACATGGCAAAATCTGTTTTGGATTTACCGTGGGGTTTTGGATTAAAAGAAAGAAGATAGAAGATTAAAGAAAAGAAGAAAATAATGACAGATGAAGATAGAAAGAGGAGAAAGAAGATTATTTTGTGCTTGATGCTGTTCTTCCAGAAGGATGGAGTCGGATTGCAGTGGATGACATCGCAGGTCGAGAGCTTCCTGATACGCCGGGATTCAGAGCGTGAAGACTTCTAAAGGTAAGCTAAATATTGAATGTATGTAAATGTCCTTTTTCAGGTTTTTTATTATATTTATTTATTTTTATATTTTTCATTTCCCATTGACTGCTAATGTATAAATATGTGCCCCTTTAGGGTACAGATAAATACAGTGACAGGCAATGCATTTTTTGGCAAATGCTTGTTTTGAATTGATATTTTTTCTATTTCTGTTTTATTGTTTTGATTAAATTGTTTGAAATTTGGATGGCTTGTTTTTAAGTACACTTTATGGTTGGTTAACGGTTTACATTAATTAATTGTTTTGTTGGCTACTGGTTTTATTTTTTAATTGATTTGTTATCTTGTGCTTTTATTTATTTAATTGATTTGTTGTCTTTGTGTATTTCATTTATTGTTGTGTATTTTTGGCCTTAATGATTTGTATTAGGTTGACTATTGAGTGCTATAGTGGCTTATCATGCCCATATTATATGGGTATGGTGTACAATTGTGCCAATCAATGGGTAGAGGGTGGGTATAGTGGTCCCGGGGTGGGTGGTTAGGCCTCCCCGGTGGGTAGCACCTCTTAATTACTACAGTGGTTATTAAGCTCTAAGGTGGTTAAGGGCCATTAGATTGTATATTTTCATGTACTCTTGCAGCCAACGGAGGACATGGACCTGAAGTATGGTGATGAGGATGCTCTTCATCATTGTATTTTTAAATAGACATTTTATTTACTTATTTATGCTGGCTGGCTAATGTTTGATTTTATAATGGTCAAATGCACTATAATCTATACTGTATGTGGATAATAGTAATTTTGCCCATTACTGTACTGTATGTGTTGGGGGGAGGGGAGGGGGGTTGTTGGGGGTAGAGGAGGTGGTTATTGGTGTTGTTGTGTTTCTGAATGTTATTGTGGATGGCTGGGATGTGTGAAGTGGGTATTTGGCCCTTGGTAGGTGTATACCTGCCAGGTGGGTAGCAGGAGGGGTTAACCCCTTCATTACCTTAGTTGTATTAACCGCTACGGTAATGAAGGGGTTAACTCCCCCCGCAACCCCCCGCAAGACCTAAACACCCGCCAAAGGCAAAATACCACATTCACCCACCCCTGCTACCCACAATAAACATGGCACTGGTAGTTAACCCCTTAATTACCTTAGCGGTTAGCCGCTAAAGTAATGAAGTTGCCTGCAAATGCATTTTTATTGCATGGGATTCATACCGGGGGTCTCCGGAGCAGATATTAATGTGTATCAGCTCCAGAGACTCCCGGCATCAATCCGATGCAGGAAAAAAGCATTTTTTTTCTAAGTCCTCTCTCGCCGCCTCTCAGCAGGTTCTCCCCAGCTTCCCGCCAACGTTTCCTGACGTGAGGATTTTCGGAGAGAATCCACTCTAGAGCCGCGATTAGCCTCAATAAGCTAATCAATGCTACTAGAATTGTCTTAGTTTCAAAAATGGTGATTCATGCCTTTATCGCCCACTTATCAAGGCTTTTTGAATAGCAGTAGGCATTTTGGCCGAAAAGGCCTCGATAAGTGGTTTATCGCTGCTACTAGAATAGGCCCCAAAGGGCTAATAATGTTTCTGAATGAACAAGCGTTCAGTGAAATACTGTAGTTGCCAATGTGTAGTCAATGCTTGGGACAAATAATTAGAAATGCTGACGGCTTTGCAGTTCCCTGAACTTCTAAGAAGGTTTTTCACATCTATCGTTTTAGTTTCATTCACTTTAATAAGCTTCATAAATCAAACTTGGGAACTACGGGTAATATGACATCAAAAAAGTGAGAAACAGCAAGAAATCTTCGCGATGCTTTGAATTTTTTGTTTCTCTATATTGATGTCAGTTCACTTCAGACAATTTCTATGCATTTCCACTGCAAATGTCTGCAAAAAATGTAGTGGATTGAACATTAATCTACAGATTACTTTGATCTTCAAGTAGGGTTTCTGCATATTTGCCAGTGTATTGAGGTGAAGAAGGTTAAAATAAGTGTTTTCAAATTCAAACACTAGATTATCTAATTTACATTATTATTATTATTATTATTATTATCATTTTTACCCTATCTCAATCTACCAACACTGGGGCTTATTCAATAAAGTGTGACTGTGCAAATTCAGCGCTAGCACATTGCAAGACCCATTGAATTAGACTTGACATTGGAGCCTGCAAGCAACCTCCCATCCCCCGTTTCCTCTCCAAATTTTAACACACAAAGAACACGACGAAGCCAAGAATGGAGGTAAGTTTGGGTGGCAGCTTTATTTATGAACAACAATTTTGATTAAACCAAATGGAGACAGAAACTGCCCCCCAACACCCACCCTGCCAGTGTGTCTTTACTGCCCCCACCCAGCCAGCGTGTTCTCACTGCCCCCACTCTGCCAGTGTGTCCTTACTGCCCCCCACCCTGTCATCATGTACTTCCTGCCTCTCACTCTGCTAGCATGTCCTTACTGCCCCCCCAACCTGGACGCATGTGCTTCCTGCCCCCACTTCGCCAGCATATCCTTACTGCCCCCCACCCTACCAGCATGTCCTTACTGCCCCCACCCTACCAGCATGTCCTTATTGCCCCCACCCTGCCATACATGGTCTGCGGGCAGCACCGGCGTAACAATGCCCCCATCCTGCCAGCGTGTCCTTCCTGCCCCTCACCCTACCAGTGTGTCCTTACTGCCCCCACCCTGCCAGCGTGTCCTTACTGCCCCCAACCTACCAGTGTGTCCTTACTGCCCCTCACCCTACCAGTGTGTCCTTACTGCCCCCACCCTGCCAGCATGTCCTTACTGCCCCGCACTCTTCCAGCGTGTCCTTACTGCCCCCACCCTAATAGCATGTCCTGTCCCCGTCCTGCCAACATGTCCTTACTGCCCCCCACTCTTCCAGCATGTCCTTACTGCCCCACACCCTACCAGCGTGTCCTTACTGCCCCCTACCCTGCCAGCATGTCTTTACTGCCCCCCACTCTGTCAGCGTGTCCTTACTACCCCCACCCTACCAGTTTGTCCTTACTACCCCCATACTGCCAGCGTGTCCTTACTACCCCTACCCTACCAATGTGTCCTTACTGCCCCCACCCTACCAGTGTGTCCTTACTGCCCCCCATACTGCCAGCATGTCCTTACTGCCACCCACCCTACCAGCGTGTCCTTACTGCCCCCCACCCTGCCAGCGTGTCCTTACTGCCCCCACCCTGCCAGCATGTCCTCACTGCTCCCCACCCTGCCAGTGTGTCCTCACTGCCCCCCACCCTGCCAGCATGTCCTTACTGCCCCCCATACTGCCAGCGTGTCCTTACTGCCCCCCACCCTGCCAGCGTGTCCTTACTGCCCCCCATACTGCCAGCGTGTCCTTACTGCCCCCACCCTGCCAGCATGTCCTTACTGCCCCCAGACTGCCAGCGTGTCCTTACTGCCCCCACCCTGCCAGTGTGTCCTTACTGCTCCCCACCCTGCCAGTGTGTCCTTACTGCCCCCACCCTGCCAGCATGTCCTTACTGCCCCCACCCTGCCAGTGTGTCCTTACTGCCCCCACCCTGCCAGTATGTCCTTACTGCCCCCACCCTACCAGCGTGTCCTTACTGCCCCCCATACTGCCAGTGTGTCCTTACTGCTCCCCACCCTGCCAATGTGTCCTTACTGCCCCCACCCTGCCAGCATGTCCTTACTGCCCCCACCCTGCCAGCGTGTCCTTACTGCCCCCACCCTGCCAGTATGTCCTTACTGCCCCCACCCTGCCAGTGTGTCCTTCCTGCCCCGCACTCTGCCAGCATGTCCTTACTGCCCCCCACCCTAATAGCATGTCCTTTCGACCCCCCCACCCTGCCAGCATGTCCTTACTGCCCCCCACTCTGCCAGTATGTCCTTACTGCCCCCACCCTACCAGTGTGTCCTTCCTGCCCCCCACTCTGCCAGCATGTCCTTACTGCCCCCACCTTCCCCGCATGTCTTTACTTCCCCCACCCTGTCATCATGTCCTTCCTACCCCCACCCTACCAGCGTGTCTTAACTGCCCCCATCCGGCCAGTGTGTCCTTACTGCCCCTCACTCTGTCAGTGTATCCTTACTACCCCCACCCTACCAGTGTGTCCTTACTGCCCCCACCCTGCCAGCGTGTCCTTACTGCCCCCACCCTACCAGTGTGTCCTTATTGCCCCCCACCCTACCAGTGTGTCCTTACTGCCCCCCACCCTACCAGTGTGTCCTTACTGCCCCCCACCCTGCCACCGTGTCCTCTAAACATCATGTATTTTGTCTTGTCTGCATCTAAACAATGAATATTCAATAGCTACAAAGATACTTTGGTATCTGTGGTTCTAAACCAGATCCATTTACAATGATTAGAAAATTTATATACTGTTCATATATTTTACTTATTCCATTTACAATGATTAGAAAATGTATATACATATATTTTACTTATTCCATTTACAATGATTAGAAAATGTGTATACATATATTTTACTTATTCCATTTACAATGATTAGAAAATGTGTATACATATATTTTACTTATTCTATTAATTATATTGTTCTAGTTTATTGCATGTTTTAATATATATTTTTTATACTATAGTAAATATCGAGCTTATGATTACGAGTTATATATAGGTGACTTGTTTTTTGCATTTCGTGCTCTGTGATTTTTCCCACAGCTGACACTCTGTCACTGATTGCTGGAGTATGTGTGCAGCCAATTAAATAATTAAATAACAGGCTATTTAAGAGCACACTAATGCAGTCATATTACCCCTGACGAAGTCGCAATAATCGCGACGAAAGGCGTAGGGCTAAGGTCAAGGACTCATAAGTATACAGACTTATGAACTATGCCTTTATATCATCTTTAATATTGATATGAATGACCAACTTATCCCCCTGTGGTGAATCTGCCGCCGTGTGAGGCTCACTGAGAGCTTGGCTACCGAAAACCACTATCGCGAGACTTGGACTGGAGAAGGAGCATAGTGCGGATGCGCACACCCGAAGTCTTAGTGCGGAAGTATACCGGTGTGTCTACACATGGTATTGGCGTACCAGAGGGGACATCACATTGACGGAGGAGCGGGTAAAGTTCACGAAACTAAATTGAAATCCTTGCTTATATTCTTTTTAAACATTGTGAGTGTCCGTGATCCATGTATTTTAGCATCTATTAAATAGTTTGGCAATATTATGCTATGGGAGCCGCGCTGTCTTATATATATATATATATATATATAGCCACTAAAGAATATCACTTGTGAGCACATTCAAATGTCTTAGACAACCATTATCACCTAGCACACAGTCCTTCCACTGCTGCAAGGGATTCTGGGAAATGACATGCAAATGAGCACACAATGTGTCACTTTTGGCCTGAAATCTATTTACATGGAACCCATATAAACAAATTCTCTGCTGTTCCCACAGCTTTTAAGCACAGCATTGGATTAGATGCAAAGCCAGTCAAACCACTCAAACTCAACCTTAATGGGTCTCATCAGTGTGAGGTTGGTTGTACTGCTGGCTTTGCAATTGTTTATCATACAGATTTTAAGTTATGGTAGGTGAAAAAGGCGACACAAAACCTCCACCGTTAGCACTTGTGAATGTGCTCTTTATTCGCTATATGCTAACAGTGGAGGTTTTTTGTCGCCTTTTCCACCCACCATAACTTAATGTGCAATATATATATATATATATACACTGGCGACCAACTTTATTCTTCGTTGGCTAGCTCCGCGAATTTCAGAGTATCCCGGTGATGTGCGGTTTTGTATCATTTTCTCCCGGGGTGTATAGCGTTATTTCCGCGGCAGTGATTTAAGCATTTTATTCCGGCTGGCTGCAATACTGCAATGCCGTGTAAAAACGCATGGGGGCGTTTGCGAGCTGTTGTCTTTAAAGCCGAGAAATTCATGAATTGTAATGCAGTATATACTGTATATATACAGTATATACTGTATAACAACAACCCCTATAACCCCTAACATACACATACAGTACTGTATATGCACATCAATGATACTATAGGCCGTCCCCTGGCGAGATGTGTTTGCAGCAGAGAGAGTACCGCTGCTCTCTCTGCGTAAACATCAGCACATTAAAAATTATTTAAAATACATTTTTATTGATAGTGTAGATGTGCAGGGGGTCTCCGGAGCTGAACCACGTTGGTTTCAGGTCTGGGGACCCCCTGCTTCCCGAGATACAGCCCCCTTTATGAGGTGCCGGTATAAATAAATGTAGAAGGGTTATCAAAAGCATACTGTCCTACAACCAAACACTTCTCCATACAGACACTATATTAAAATCAATTTCCTTTAATAATCCTAATTGATCTCACAATCTATATCATCACAAACCACTGAAAAAACTCACATTCCAATATATATGATGCATAAAATCTATGCACCATATACATTCTGCAAATGAATCAACCAAGTAAACAAAAATCAATTAGCAATCATTATTTACATCCCTAAACAATTCACACTCCATCAAGAACAATGAAACAATTAACTAATTCACGCCTGGAGCAGAACAATTTAGCCTGTGAAAAAATACAGTACCGACCAGAATACAACCTTTAAAACCAAGGCAACACACAATACAATACCAAGGAATACATCTATCTAATTTTAAAATACTTTAAACTCACAATAAAGCATAGCAGCATAGACAAATTAATTTAAAACACATCAAATCAAGCTTTTAAAACATAATTTCTTACCCTGTATGTATATATCTCTCTAGACATATATACATACATACATACAGTGGCAAGAAATGATATACCACAAAAAAAAATACACATGTTAAAAAACCTTTTGAAAAAATTAACAAGTTAAATAAAATACATTTCTTTAGTTCACTTAACATTACTTGGCCCCACCGACTCCCGTTGCGCAGCTTACTCACGAACCAATCCACGATCAGGAACCCATAAAATAAAAAACCATAAAATAATAAACATTAAACTAAAAATCCAAATCAATCCACGGGTCTTCTATTTGTAATCCATCTTCATCTGTATTCTTCTTTCTTCTATCTCCTTCCAGCGGGCGGGGTCTTCTCCCCGTCTGCGGCCACGCCCTGGTCTTCTTTCTTGCCCGGAGGTCCTTCCTCCGCGGCGTCTGGCTTCAAAATTAGACGACATAGGCTTTTAAAGGCCTATGACGTCACATTTTTCATCATGGTTCCCACGGTCCTGATTGGGCCGTGAAAACCATGTGTTTTGGCCGACAAAAAAAAATGATGACGTCACTTAAAGGCAATGACAGCACAGCCAATCAGAATGGCTTTGCTTCAATTGCCTTTAAGATGACGTCATGAAAAGACACATGGCCGCCCTCACATGGTATGGTAGCCAATCAGAGCGTGGAAATCTTTCGGGTATCCCAAGGGTATCAGGCTGGTGGTTCCACGGGTGACACATGCGGGGATGACGATGTGTGGTCCCACTTCTGTGGGGGCACCGCCGACCCGTAGTCTGCGGGGATGACGATGTGTGGTTCCACTTCTGTGGGGGCACCGCCGACCCGTAGGTGCGGGGATGATGATGTGTGGTCCCACTACTGTGGGGGCACCGCGGACCTGTAGTGAGCACCCGTGAGTTCCCCAGACCCCCGAGGGAAGTACCCGAGGCCCCGCAGACACCTGTGGGTCTGACCCGGGGCTCCCAGACATCCTTGGGCCTACCGTGGGGACCCAATTGTGGCCCACGGTAACCCAAGGAGACCACCTGGGGGCCATGGTGCTGGCAGGATCCACCAGCAGGCCTCCAGAACCTGTGTAAAAAGGGCTGCTGGTAAACTGTAGGTCTGTCCAGGTCCCCTGCCAGCCCACCGGGGACTCGCGTGGGGCTGCGTTATGAACCCTGTATGTAAAAGAATAAATCTTGTATTTATGGGGGGGGCACAGGGGGTGGGTAATGTATTTAATAAATAGAATGATGTTTATTGTGGGGCTGTGTATTGTTTTTATTGTGGGTACTGGGGGTGGCGGGGGGGGGGGGGGTTCCCCAACGGTATATGGGTAGGCCTCCCTTGTGGGTAGTGGGTGGGTGGTTAGGCCTCACGGGTGGGGGGGTTAGTGTGGGAGGGTATGTAGGCGTCCCGAGTGGTGGGTGAGGGTGGGTTAACCCCTTAATGACTGTAGAGGTTAATAACCGCTATGGTGATTAAGGGGTTAGGGGACATTACTTTGTATGTTTTAATTTTTGTCTCTGTTTTGCAGCAAGCAGCGGAGGGGCCGTGGGTAGTGGGTAGTGGGTAGTGGGTGTGGGTGTGGTTATTTACACGGGATCCCCCTGCCCACATTTACATACAGTACACTGCACTCACAGAAACACAGGCCAGGAAGATTTTACTGACACAATAGGGGGAGGGGGGCTTACACAGATTAGTCAAAGCAGGGAAGCTTAGCAGACACAATAGAGGGAGGGTTTTTTACATAGATTACAGTGAAGGCATGGAAGCTTCACACTCAATAGGGGGAGGGTTTTTTACATAGATTACAGTGAAGGCAGGAGGTTTAAAACACACAATAGGGGGAGGGTTTTTTACATAGGTTACAGTGAAGGCAGGCAGGTTTAAAACACACAATAAAAATATGTATGTCATGTATTTATTGTTTATGTATTTTAAATACACAGGGGGTGTACTGTATGTTGTTTATTGCAATGTTTATTGGGGGCAAATCAAATGTCCCCAATAAACATGCTATTCTGCCTTCATTGCCTTAGCGGCTATCAGCTAAGGTAATGAAGCAGCATTTCTGTATTTTTAATAATATTGTGCAGGAGCAGGGGGTCCCTGAGCATTAATTTCTGGCTCAGGGAACCCCCTGCTCACTGTACAATATTATTAAAATACAGAAATGCTGCTTCATTACCATAGCACATAGCCGCTAAGGTAAGGAACGAGTGTTTATTTATATATGTTTTTTATTTACACTGGCGACACACTTTATTCGAGCTCGGCTAGTCCCACGAATTCGGGTATACCCGGGTGTATTGAGGTTTGTGACTGTTTTCTGCCCGAGTGCATTGAGGTATTTTCCAAGCAGGGATTGAAGCATTTTATTCCCGCTGGCTGCAATACTGCACAGTATATATATATATACTGCATTACAATTCATGAATTTATGCCATCTGGTAGACACGCGAAGCATTGCAGCCTATTAAATCCTAATCATTATCATTTAACAGATCAGCCGCCCGTCAGCCAGGCATGAACCCAGGCTGGGAAGGCAAACACAACGGGGCTTGTCAGAGGTGAGGAGCGGCGCATTCCAGGTATCTGCCAGGTACATACTGGGTATTTGCTTGAATAAAGCGTGTCGGTGCAGTATACTGTACATGTGCAGAGGGTCTCCGGAGCTGAACAGCGTTGGTTTCAGGTCTGGGGACCCCCTGCTCCCCGAGATACAGGCCCCTTTAGGGGGTGCCGGTATCCCTCTGCTCTGCTTGCTTTACAGGCCGCGATCACGTGATCGGGCCCTTTAAGCGCAGAGGGATACCGGCACCTCATAAAGGGGGCTGTATCTCGGGAAGCAGGGGGTCCCCCGGCCTGAAACCAACGCGGTTCAGCTCCCGAGACCCCCTGCACATCTACACTATAAATAAAAATGTATTTTAAATGTATTTATTTATATTGATTTATTTATTTAGATTTATTTATTTTTTGGCGGTTGCTGTGTGTGAGTTTTTTTTATTGTGGGTAGCGGGAGTGTGTGAAGGGGGTATTAGCCCCAATGGTGGCTGTTTAGGGCTTGCGGGGGGTAGCGGGAGGGCTTAACTCCTTCATGACCGTAGCGGTATTAATTGCTACGGCCGTGAAGGGGTTAAGTGCACCCGCAACCCCCCCGCAAGTCCTAAGCTCACACCAAGGGCCAAATACCCCCTTCACCCACCCCCGCTACCCACAATAAAGTGGGCACGGTGAGTTAACCCCTTCATTGCCTTAGCGGCTATCCGCTATGGTAATGAAGTAGCATTTCTGTATTTTTAATAATATTGTACAGGAGCTTTGATTTCTGGCTCAGGGAACCCCCTGCTCACTGTACAATATTATTAAAATACAGAAATGCTGCTTCGTTACCATAGCACATAGCCGCTAAGGTAAGGAACGAGTGTTTATTTATATATGTGTTTTATTTATACTGTACATGTGCAGAGGGTCTCCGGAGCAGAAACGTTTTTGTTTTAAGTCCGGGGACCCCCTGCTCCCCGAGATACAGGCCCCTTTAGGGGGTGCCGGTATCCCTCTGCTTTGTTTACATGTCGCGGTCACGTGTTCGGGCCCTTTAAACGCAGAGGGATACCGGCACCTCATAAAGGGGGCTGTATCTCGGGGAGCAGGGGGTCCCCCGACCTGTAACCAACGCGGTTCAGCTCCGGAGACCCCCTGCACATCTACAATATCAATAAAAATGTATTTTAAATCATTTTTAATGTGCCGATGTTTGCGCAGAGAGAGCAGCGGTTCTCTCTCTGCTGCAAACACATTTCGCCCCCCCGGCCTATAGTATCATTGATGTGCATATACAGTACTGTATGTGTATGTTAGGGTTTATAGGGGATGTTGTTATACAGTATATATATATATATATACATATACATATATATACTGCATTACAATTCATGAATTTATGCCATCTGGCGGTCACGCGAAGCATTGCAGCCTAGTAAATAATGAACCATTATTAATTAACACATCAACCTCGCGTCAGCCGTGTAATGCGCCTGGCTGGGAAGGCAAAAGGAGCCCGGCATGCTCCGGGTGAACAGAGTGGCATTCCAGGAACATGCCAGGTACATGCCAGTGATTACTAAGAATAAATGCTGCCGCAGCAGTACATACACACATAGCTTTTCATATTGTTAAGTTGTGATTAGTTTTTGTACTATTGGAGTAAAAAACGATGCTACATGTATCATTTTGACAGCAAGAGATTCTTCTGTAGATAAAGTTAACCCTAAAGATAGAGACTTAGGGATGGATGATATGACATACAGCTGTCTTGTACAGTATATCTGAAAAAGCCAACAAATGCCTTTGATTTGCTACAAACAACTGTTGTTAAGGAATAATACTTAGACGTTTGAGGATGATGAAATTCCTTCTGATAATAGCTTGAGCTCCTTATATGAAAGATATGTAGGTGTGATTTTATGTCATGTAAACCACGCATGTAAAAGACACATGGTGATGCCTTAGGCCCCGTTCACACTGCGCACTTCGCGACGTCCGCGCGCTCGCATTTTCGCCACCGACCCCTTGCGGCCAATGGTACTGTAGTGTTCACTCTTGAAACTACCATTGGCTGCAAAGCACGGTGTCCACGTGTTATTCCCGGCTGCAGCTGCGCAACGTCAGTTTCAGCAGCCAATCAATGCATTGGCTGTTGAAAGTGAACAGAGACTCGGCAGCTCCCTGCTACACACACACGCGCACACGCACTTACACACTCACACACACACACACACTCACACACACGCAAACACACACGCACACACGCACACACACACACACACTTTTCTTTTATGTTTACACAGCCACGGCCCCCGCTCTCCGGCCCTCCCTCCCCGCTCTCCGGCCCTCGCTCCCCGCTCTCCGGCCCTCACTCTCCGGCCCTCGCTCCCCGGCCCTCCCTCCCCGCTCTCCGGCCCTCGCTCCCCGCTCTCCGGCCCTCACTCTCCGGCCCTCGCTCCCCGGCCCTCGCTCCCCGCTCCCCGGCCCTCGCTCCCCGCTCTCCGGCCCTCGCTTCCCGCTCTCTGGCCCCCGCTCCCCGCTCTCCGGCCCTCGCTCCCCGCTCTCCGGCCCTCGCTCCCCGCTCTCCGGCCCTCGCTCCCCGCTCTCTGGCCCTCACTCTCCGGCCCTCGCTCCCCGCTCTCCGGCCCTCACTCTCCGGCCCTCGCTCCCTGGCCCTCACTCCCCGCTCTCCGGCCCTCGCTCCCCGCTCTCCAGCCCCCGCTCCCCGCTCTCCAGCCCTCACTCCCCGCTCTCCGGCCCTCACTCTCCGGCCCTCGCTCCCCGCTCTCCGGCCCTCACTCTCCGGCCCTCGCTCCCTGGCCCTCACTCCCCGCTCTCCGGCCTTCGCTCCCCGCTCTCCGGCCCTCGCTCCCCGCTCTCCGGCCCTCACTCCCTGCTCTCCAGCCCTCGCTCCCCGGCCCTCGCTCCCCGCTCTCTGGCCCTCGTTCTCCGGCCCTCGCTCCCCGCTCTCCGGTCCTCACTCTCCGGCCCTCGCTCCCAGCTCTCCGGCCCTCCCTCTCCGGCCCTCGCTCCCTGCTCCCCGGGCCTCGCTCCCCGCTCTCCGGCCCTCACTCCCCACTTTCCCAGTCCCTCGATCCCTTCTCTCCGGCCCTCGCTCCCCGCTCTCCGGCCCTCACTCCCCGCTCCCCGGCCCTCACTCTCCGGCCCTTGCTCCCCACTCCCCGGCCCTTGCTCCCCGCTCTCCGGCCCTCACTCCCCACTCCCCGGCCCTCGCTCCCCGCTCCCCAGCCCTCGCTCCCCGCTCTCTTGCCCTTGCTCCCCGCTCTCCGGCCCTCGCTCCCCGTTCTCCGGCCCTTGCTCCCCGCTCTCCGGCCCTCGCTCCCCGCTCTCTGGCCCTCGCTCCCCGCTCTCAGGCCCTCGCTCTCCGGTCCTCGCTCACCACTCTCCGGCCCTCGATCCCCGCTCCCCGGCCCTCGCTCCCCACTCTCCGGCCCTCGCTCCCCGCTCTCCGGCCCTCACTCTCTGGCCCTCGCTCCCCGCTCTCCGGCCCTCACTCTCCGGCCCTCGCTCCCCGCTCTCCGGCCCTCGCTCCCCGCTCCCCGGCCCTCACTCCCCGGCCCTCGCTCACTGCTCTCCGGCCCTCGCTCTCGGCCCTCGCTCCCCGCCCCTCGCTCCCCACTCCCCGGCCCTCGTTCCCCACTCTCCGGCCCTCGCTCCCCGCTCTCTGGCCCTCACTCTCCGGCCCTCGCTCCCTGCTCTCCGGCCCTCGCTCCCCGCTTTCCGGCCCTCGCTCCCCGCTCTCCGGCCCTCGCTCCCCGCTCTCCGGCCTCACTCTCCGGCCCTTGTTCCCCTCTCTCCGGCCCTCGCTCCCCGCTCTCCGGCCCTCGCTCCCCGCTCTCCGGCCCTCGCTCCCCGCTCTCCGGCCCTCTCTCCCCGCTCTCCAGCCCTCGCTCCCCGCCCCTCGCTCCCCGCTCTCCGGCCCTCGCTCCCCGCCCCTCGCTCCCCACTCTCCGGCCCTCGCTCCCCACCCCTCGCTCTCCGGCCCTCGCTTTTTTTTCCCCAGGATTAAATAAACTTGTTTTGATGCAACGCTCCGTCGCCAGGTCTATAAACTCGGCCTTATACAGAGAAAGCTCAAAATAAAAAATGATTATGTAGGTGATTTTCTCTGGATAAATACTGGGAGAGCTGAGACAGGATAACAACAGGACAGGAAAGAGAGAAGGAATGACATGCAACCTCTTTGAAAAGAATATAACCTACAGTATTTGATTTGATCCACTATATATCTACTATTTGTAATGTCAGTAATAACTCCGGAATAATAAATGTCTCTTTTGTGTGCTAAAATGAATGCAGAATTATCATGTTCAGCTGTGATAATACATTGCAGACATCTTACATATACACTATAAAAAACAACCCATAAACAAAAAATAGCAATCCTAACTATTTGGAAACAAGCTTTATATAGGGTGACCAGATTTACAAAAGTAAAAACCGGACACATAAAAAAAATCACACACACACACACCTCCATTCTGTCTCTTCCCCATCTCTCCATTCTGTCTCTTCCCCCATCTCTCCATTCTGTCTCTTCCCCCATCTCTCCATTCTGTCTCTTCCCCCATCTCTCCATTCTGTCTCTTCCCCCATCTCTCCATTCTGTCTCTTCCCCATCTCTCCATTCTGTCTCTTCCCCCATCTCTCCATTCTGTCTCTTCCCCAATCCCTCCATTCTGTCTCTTCCCCCATCTCTCCATTCTGTCTCTCCCCCCATCCCTCCATTCTGTCTCTCCCCCCATCCCTCCATTATCTCTCCCCCCATCCCTCCATTCTCTCTCCCCCCATCCCTCCATTCTCTCTCCCCCCATCCCTCCATTCTCTCTCCCCCCATCCCTCCATTCTCTCTCACCCCATCCCTCCATTCTCTCTCACCCCATCCCTCCATTCTCTCACCCATCCATACATTGTCGTTCCACCCTTCCCATTCTGTCTCTCTCCACATTTCCTGTGTCTCTCTCCCCCATTTTCTGTGTGTCTCTCTCTCCCCCCAATTCTCTCTCTCCCCCCCATTCTCTGTGTGTCTCTCTCTCCCCCCATTCTGTCTCTCTCTCCCCCACATTTTATGTGTCACCCCCCATTCTCTGTCTCTCTCCCCATTCTGTCTCTCCCCCCATTCTCTGTCTCTCTTTCTCTCCTCCCCATTCTCTGTCTCTCCCCCATTCTCAGTGTGTCTCTCTCTATCCCATTCTCTGTGTCTCTCTCTCCCCATTCTGTGTCTGTCTCTCTCCCCATTCTGTCTGCCTCTCTCCCCATGCTGTGTCTCTCCCTGTGCTCTCTCTCTCCCCGTGCTCTCTCTCTCCCCGTGCTCTCTCTCCCCGTGCTGTCTCTCTCTATCCGTGCTGTGTGTGTCTCTCTCTCCCCCCATTCTGTGTCTGTCTCTCTCCCCATGTTGTGTCTCTCTCTCCCCCCATTCTGTGTCTCTCTCCCCATGCTGTCTCTCTCCCCATGCTGTGTGTCTCTCTCCCCATGCTGTGTGTCTCTCTCCCCATGCAGTGTGTCTCTCTCTCCCCCCATTCTGTCTGTCTCCCTATAGAGTGTGTGTGTTTTCTCTCTCCCCATTATTCACCGTACCTGTCACTGTGGTGGAGCATGTGTGTGTGTGTGTGGGGGGGGGGGGGGAGTGGATCTGGCAGCAGACACTGACTCACTTCCGGGTCTCACTGCTGGGGCTCTCCGCGCTCTCCCCCTGCGCTTCTCTCTGCTAGCATTCTCTGCTCTCTGCTGCCCCCCTGCTCTAATGGTCAAAACCGTAACAGTCACAAAAAAATGGGACATTTTAAAGAATGTCGGGCAGCCAGGACAGGCATTAAAAATCCGGGACTGTCCTGGCTAAACCGGGACAACTGGTCACCCTAGCCTCATAGGGCTTGCAGTGGGACCTCCCCACACTCATCCCAACCACTCCCACTCCACCTTAACCTCTTGCTACCACATCTCCAAACCAGAAATGGGAAAGAGGAAAAAAGTGTGGGGTCCTCACCCCAGTGGTCACACTGCCCAGTGCCCCTATGGGGCGAGACTCCTTTCGGTACATAGCTGTGAATATGCGCTATCGCACATTATAGAATTAGGCCAGATGTCATTTAATTGAGATGATTGAAGAGCTTTTTTAAACTGCTCCGAACTTATCAATTTAGGAGGTGCTATTTGTATTTAATCGTTTCTGACAATGCAGGCTCAGATAAATGGTTAAAAAGATCAGTACTACCCGTTTGGTTTCTGATCTCTGCAACATATTAGTCCAGGCTCCGGTCTTGGTTTTGTCTGTCGCACGTAATTGGAAGAATATTATTTATGCACAGCCGTTTCCACGGGGTACGATAAATAATTTATATTTGCGGTAGCTCATTACTACTAACACCGATAATGAACGACCATCTCACTGGTTAGTCCAACTCTGAGAAAACCATGTCTGACATACAAAGGTGAAGCTAATGTAAATTGATGTTTGGTTGTCAGATTGATGAAGTGGAGCCAGTGTGGTTCCTCTTTGACATGTCACTAAACTGAATCAAAGGGCTTTGTGGTTAACCAACCATCTTTGTGCACAAACTAGGTATACATAGCCAATTCATAAAGTCCCAGTAGGAATGAGAAATATCATCTAGTACAAAGCTCTACATCTAATTGCATCACTGTTGACATTTATAATCCCATGTGCTGAAAGAAAGCCTCACTTTTATATAGAGTGTAGTTTAAATTGCAAAAGAAAATCAATATGGCATTGGCTTGAAACCTTTTACTCCATATGGAACAATATGTTTTTCCCTTTTGGAGGGTGTTATGATGTATTAGGAGGTCCAACTAACACGAAGCCAGATACCTACAGGTCATTTCCCTAAATGGCTGCCCATTATCTTATTTATTTATTTGTATTTCCTTTTCTATAACAAATTGCTTTTGGTATAAACAAATGTAGTGTTTCAAATAAATCTTGATTGTTATAAGTGCCTGTTGTAAATAAGGAATGTTTGATATCCACTTGTTGTATTGTGTCTCTCTCTAAATTAGTCAAATAATGTTATTAATACTACTGTACTATTAATGGGTCAGGCCCTCTTAGGGGCAAAGTGTACTGATGGCAGTGACATGTTTTAGGGGTTAGTCCCTCTTAGGGGCAAAGTGTACTAATGGCAGTGACATGGTTAAGGGGTCACATCTGGGTGAATGCCTTTTTTTTATTTTTTACATTTTTAAATGTTAAAATCATGTTTTAAAGTTAATTTTTAACATCGTGAGCTGAGACTTGCGAGGGGTTTGATTTAATCGGGTGGCTGTCTCTGTATGTTCACCCCTCATTATCTTTATTTGCTCTCTGATAATGATAGAGTTGGATAAGGGTAAATAAAACACTGTTTTATTCAGAGGCCCCTAAGAAATGCAACTTCCAATTCATTTCGAGAGAAAAAAGGAAGACAAATATTTGCTGTTAGTATGGTTATATTAGTTTACAGAAGCCAATCATATTGTTAAATTATTTTCAAAGTTCTTTTTTTGCTGGCTATATAAGATTGCACCTTTTTATTAGATATTCCCTTTGCTTCTCAGCCATAACACAGAAGGTACATTGCAAGGATAGCAATTAGACCCAACATACTATTCTATTCTGCGTTAAGTAACAATTATCTGTGTACCATTAATTGTGAATAGTGAGAGAAGAGTGAGGGGACAGAGTCATTCAGTGGCTCTGGACATCCTTCTTTTCAAACCTACTGTGTCCTTTGTATAGAGGATACAATAATACATTTTCAATAGAATGAACCTCTTCTTTGATATGAGATAAAGAAAACAGTAGATGAGAATGTGACCTTCATCAAGTCCTGGCACATCTTTTTCTAAATGTATGTAGATTTGCTTTGTAGGTTTCTTGCACTTGGTTCATGAACTTATTGGTAGATATTCATGTAGCAACATTAAATTCGCTCAACGAGATATTGACTCTTTAAAGAAAATGTCTTCAGTTGCCAAACATTTTTTACAGAAACACAACGCCGATAACACTAAACTCTCTGCTTTCGCTATTCAATGTGTATCTCGGGTATAAGGGGAGGCGATCTAGAGAGGACACTATTGCAGAAAGAGTGTCGTTGGATAGTACAGTTGGGCTTTATGTTGCCAAATGGGATGAATGATTATCTTGGGTTCTCAATGTTTCTTTAGTATTTACTATATTTGTTGTCTCTGCAGAGATAGGTCTAGTTGGTATAGATGTAATGGGTTGATTTTTAATTTTTTAAAATATATTTATTATCACCTGTACATGTTCTCATGCTATCTTCCTCTTTCCTCTTTTTACTTTTCGTTGTACATTTGGAAACATTTATTTGTGTTAATATGTGTTCTTTTTATGTTTGGTCTCCACTCCAGATCAATATACTGCCCACAGTTCATCTGACAGTCAGCAGTCTGATGGATAAGAAGGAAAAAACCTGGGCACTGCGGATTTCTGCTTAGAAAATTTATTGTGAGCCAAAAAGTATGACGTTTCGGCCTCATGGGCCTTTCTCAAATGCAAATGGCATCATTTGATAAAGGCCCTTGAGGCCGAAACGTCATACTTTTTGGCTCACAATAAATTTTCTAAGCAGAAATCCGCAGTGCCCGGGTTTTTTCCTTCTTATCTGATATTGGAGTACCACCCAGAGATTCCTGAACCAGGTGCACCGGTATTTATTTTGATTTGATATATTGGGGAGTGCAGCATCATCCTACTGTTCTTCCAGCAGTCTGATGGAGACAGTGAGCCTATGATTCAAATTTGTTGATGTGTTCCCGTATTTGCCTGTGAATCTCCTGGCAGAGAATATGTGGCTGTTTTCTTATTGGCTGAGATGTCCACGCTAACCCACTGTCTTTGTGCTTATACTTGACGCACGATGCTGGACTGCCCATGCCGGCTCCAGGCTGGTCTGATCATGTCAACAAAATCATCTGATTCCTCTACAACTAGACTCAGATGTCTGGTGTTTACGAGCAGCTGTGTATATGCCGCCATACGCAGGCGCAACTATTTCCTGCATGGTGATTGGCGGTCTGTTTTGGCGCGAAGGTGATGACATCATCTGGCTCCTCTTTATATGCTTGCTTGGTTCATAGTGATTTTACCACTCGGGGACGAAGCCCAGTGGGGCGAAACGCGTTAGTGGTGCAGACAGGTGCCTCCTGTTTCTACACTATGGAACTTCACTGTTAAAAGGAATGTTTCACATGCTGGATCATCTGATCACCCTCAGAAGTAAGCCTACCTGCATCAGAGACATATACTAATGGGCTGAGTATTTTTGCTCTTATTTGGCCATTACGGCCTGTGTGTGACATTTGTCACTGGACTGTCTCATTATGCTGATCCCTACATAGAATTTCAACTTTCTTTCTGATCTGAGAAGTCATGTATTTCATAGTCATGGCAATATACCTTTTGTAGTGGGCATGTTTGCAACCTTTAGATCTTTGGGGGCTATTTAGTATAGACATAGTCTATGTGTATACCCTCTATGCAGAGTTACACTCTTACAATATGTGTCGTTTTATCACTACTGAGGAGTCTCTATAAATGTCCAATTAGGGTTAGATTCAGCAGCATTACTATCGGTATAGGGATACGTAGGATGTTTTTTGACTTACCCGTTTGTTGATGACCGGCCGGTCGGAGATTACTCTGGGTACTATGTCCCTAGAGTAATCCATGTATCAAGGTTCATATCAAACATTGTTTTCCATTTTTTATATTTTGCAGTCCTTCATGTTTTGTCCTTTATGGCATCGATTTTTTCAGGAGGTTTTTTCCAGTCTGTTTTCATGTATGTCATTTTAGTTTTTCTTTTCTGTTAGATGTGTTTAATGAAAAAATTATTTTGGTTTACCATTCAAACTACATCTTTCATTGTATTATTTAGGAGACATGTCGGAGTGCTTCTTTTGGGGACTTCTTTGGTTTCTTTTGTGTTACATATATATATGTATGTATATGTATATATGTATATGTATGTATATGTATATGTATATGTATGTATATATATATATATATATATATATATATATATATATATATATATATATATATATATATATATATATATATATATATATATGTATATATATATATATATATATATATATATATATATGTATATATATATATATATATATATGTATATGTATATGTATATAAACTATAGAAATAACTAAATGCTCAATTTAGAACAATTTAACAAAAAAATGTATCAATGGATGCTGCCACAGTGTTAAAACTATACACAATAGTAATGGATAAAAGAAAAAGAGAAAAACACAGGCGCAAACAATGATAAGTGTATACCGTACAGAGTATCAGGGATTGAGACAAACTAGGGACAATTGAAGAACCAATAAGTGATGACTCTGAAAGAATAAGAAAGAGGCAAAATATGGTTAAGTACGCTTGTATTCTTTAACTGCGCAAAAGATAGAAGCTACTTACAAAGTAGCAGGTATAACAGGCATGTAGGATATATACAATCCTCTTCTCACTGCTGATCTTTGTAGTGGTCTGTCCTGGCTCCACGTGGAACGCCGAGACTCTGCGTGGTGTATCAGATGCGTCCACAGCTGCCTCCAGTTTCTTCCTGGTATCCCTCAAGACTCGCGAGTCTGCGAGCGTGACGTCAGCGTGTTGTTGAATCCGTTGACGGGAAAAGTAGGCGGATAATGTCCAGCAAATGGTGATAGCAATAATGCCAGATTGTATAAGCTGACAGTCCAGAGACTTATGGACAACTTATGAAGGTATATTTCAGGCTCCACCCTACGCGTTTTGTATTAGTATAAAGACTTCATCAGGGGTAGTAGTTGTGTAACTAACAGGCATACTTATAGGTTGAACTAGCTCCCAATAGGTTAATTGGCTAGCCAATGCCTAAACTCCTTGTAGATACACAAAGACATGTATAGAATAACAGACAAACATTATAAACCCATAAATTTAACGTTAAAAATATTATAATAAACTTAACAAACAATTTTAATCTACGAATAAGAATAAAAAAGAATGAATTCATATATAATGCAAAGAATTTAACATATGTATGGATATATTATAATTTTCCAACCAATAATCTATATATAAAATTATTGTTCCTATAATAAAAAAGGAACATATAATCTGTAATAAAATGTACAAAATACATAAAAATATATAAAAATATACATAAAAAATATAAATCATGTAAATATATTGAAACAGAACAAAGCAGAAGAGTGTATATAGTGGTCAGTGGGCATTCATATTACCGGGATTTATATAAACCATAGATAAGTACAGCATATATTATTCTATTTGAACAGCTTACGGTCATTTGTATTGGATTCTACAAATCCGTCCACGGGTGGCGGAATCCGCAGAGTGTATTGGTAATAACAATATAAAATCCGCAAAACGGGAATCGCCCTTTTTGACATTGATCCGCTGAAATCCGCTGACCAAGGACACCGGCCGATCTGCTGCGGATCCAAAGCCGCCCCCCAAATTTGCCCATCTCTGGTGTTAGGCTGCAATATTTGGGGTTATGTACTAAGATAAGGCAACTTTGGAACACAGCTGATGCACATAGTGCTATTTTCAGCTTGTGCCTGTTGCAGGAAGGAAAGAAGCACTTCTCCCATGTGCATTATCTTGTGATTTGGTGAGGGAGCGAGTATCATAAGCTGGGTGTTTATGGAGTTATATGAGGCACAGATTATAATCAGATAATGGAACATTCTGGATCACTTTTTTCATCAAAAAATCCATCAAGGGGAGTGATTTTCTGTGCACCAGATATAAGACACTTCTTTTTTTCTGTACTGGTGACCCAGGGCACTTAGCTGAATAACCCTTTCTAACGAGACATATATGAACAAAATGTAAATGATTCAGTTCTTTGCACTGCATAACTTAACAATGCTATCCCAAAACGCTTTGATAGTGAAATGGTTTACCAGCAACACTGTAATTATAGCAAAATAACATTGTTGAGATCATCAGTCTTGGAAACAGAGCAACTGTACGTTATCAAAGGATCAATAACTATTTATCTTATGCTGTCAGCAGTTCCAATGGTAGATACATTTACAAACATGCTTCACAAATCATAAATAAATCATTATGTTTGCCAAATCAGATTTTAATGGAAATT
This sequence comes from Ascaphus truei, assembly GCF_040206685.1. NCBI lineage: Eukaryota > Metazoa > Chordata > Amphibia > Anura > Ascaphidae > Ascaphus > Ascaphus truei. The sequence goes on from NC_134492.1 coordinate 51,350,067, forward strand.
CCACATACATTAATGTATATGAAGGGATTTGAACTGATAAACAATTTGCTGTCATTGATTTCACAACATAGATTATTGAAAAAAAAAATTGTATAATGTTATGTAGCGATTAGACATAAAAACAGTTTTCTTAATGTACATTTAATAGCACTTTCATACAGTATATATATATATATATATATATATATATATATATATATATACATACATACATACATACATATATATATGTAGCCCTTTTTCTGAACCCTCCCAAAGGAACTACTGGTCGCTGTACAACACGTGCGGCTCCAGGAGATCTGAGCCTCCGCTAGCTGGGAGCCTGGGGTAACACTCATATACTTACTTAGCGCAGCACCTCCACTTACCCAGGATCCCCGTGATGTGAGATTCCCCTGGACAAGAAATACAACAACACACATATATATATATATATGCAACCAGTTTTACTATATGATAATGCACGGAACCTTATCACTCTATATTATAGCAATATAACCTTAACGTGTAACCTTAGTGGCTTGGCCACTCTCATCAGGAGCAACACCTCTGTCCCCTCACCGCGTGCCCCACACACCGTGTCCATGTATAGTACTATTGGTATAGGCTCAGTTCTTTAACCACTCGCTCAGTGTTCCTAAAGAGTTACGCCTAAGGCGGGATCAGCGCCTGTTGACCGGTACCTCTTCGCAAAGGGTTCGATGGATCAGCGGTCTGTCTCCTGGGTCTCAATGTCCAGCCGTCTGGTCCCAGACGACTCGCCAGAAGATCTGCTCCACACGCTTGTCCCTTTGTCTCTAGCTGGTACTCAGTAAGGGTGATGCTCGCTACTACTATAGGCCGTCCCTGCAGCACAGCAACCTTTGGTGTCTTCAGGGAACACTCCTAGGGGTCTACAGGGTAGCCTGTCCTATGCAGGCGGGTCACTGACCCCCTGCACCCACACTACCTCTCCCTTCACCTCCCAGATCCCCTCTGACTACTCAACCTAAACCTGCAGCAAACACACTGCACTCACACAGTACCTGCAGCAACCCACTGCACTCACACCGTACCTGTAGCAACCCACTGCACTCACACGGAACCTGCCACTTGCTCCCTACACCCTTCCTTCCCCTTCCTGCTCCCAGCTCCAACTGCCGTGCTGCCAAGCCCGCGAAATGTATCAATCTCCTGGGCTGAGAATCCTTGGCCCTCATTGGCCACTATCAGGCACCTGGTATGCTTGGCCCTAAGCCTCATGGGAGTTGTAGTCCCGTGGAGGCTGCAAACACATTTGGGCCGCGTGCGCGCTTTCCCTGCGCATGCGCGAGTCCCTAATGGCCGCCGCAACCTTTCATGGCGGCCCCCACTAGCTGGGTGCGCCGCAGAGGCTCCGAGGACTCGGAGCGCTCCCTGCTCCGGCCCCCACCTTTGCGTTGTGCCGGCGGGTCCGTCGCTGCCTCCGGCGGCACCCGCGATCGCTCGGCTTCAAAGGAGGGGGGTCCCTGAGAGCAAAATAAGACCGGGACTACATATACATATATATATATATATATATATATATATATATATATATATATATATATATACACATATATAACGTTGGTTATGATGTCTGTATAATACAAACTTTTTTGACCATCCATTTGAGTGCTGCCTTTTGATATTCGTCTCACACACGGTATCGTAGTGCCTATGTTATTCTCTACAGGATTTGCACCCATCATCTTGACTCATCTGACGGAGTGCCTATCGTTCTCATTTATATGATATATGATATTATATGATATATATATATATACAGCATACGAACCAAGCCGACGTTTCGGTCCCACATGGAGACCTTCCTCAGGGCCGTGAGAGGAAGGTCTCCATGTGGGACCGAAACGTCGGCTAACGTGTGTATGTTTTGAAAACAGTTTTTTTGGATTAACTCCGTGCAGTTTGCTGTCTCTTTACTGGTCCTTGGATTGGTTCATATGCTGTGTGTTTTTCTATGGGACTAGCATCTGCTTTTCTGCTGCTTCATTACAGTGTGCTGACTGGCCTCTTGTGGAATATATATATATATATATATATATATATATATATATATATATATAGTGTTCGACAATTCATTATAACTACTCGCCCGTGGCGGGTGGATTTAGGACGCTGGCGAGCCGTTGCTGCGGCTCTATGAATTCCCCTGCTCGAGCCAAATTTTTTTTTTTTTTTTAAATAAATAATCCCCCTCCCTGATTGGGTTAACGCGGGGAAGAAGGCCGGCAGGCAGCGTTGAGTTAGCCCCTTCCCCGGATCTCCTCCCCCTCCTGCCCGTGATCTCCTCCCCCTCCTGCCCCTGATCTCCTCCCCCTGATCTCCTCCCCCTCCTGATCTGGGGTGTCCGCCACCTGGGATGCGGGGGGGGGGGTTGTGTTGCGCGGCTGTGCATGTGGGTGGGGTGGTGGTGGTTCCAGCGCCCATGTGCTGCTCCGCTCCAGTGCTTGCCCGCTCCCATGTGCTGCCCCGCTCCCGTGTGCTGCCCCGCTCCCGTGCCCGCTCCTGTGCTTGCCCCGCTCCTGTGTGCTGCTCCTAGCCCGCTCCCGTACTTGCCCCGCTCCCGTGCCCGCTCCCTTGTGCTGCCCCGTGCCCGCTCCCGTGTGCTGCCCTGTGCCCACTCATGTGCTTGCCCCGCTCCCGTGCCCACTCCCGTGTGCTGCCCCATGCCCGCTCCCGTGCTTGCCCCGTGCCCGCTCCCGTGCTTGCCCCGCTCCCGTGCTTGCCCCGCTCCTGTGCCCGCTCCCGTGTGCTGCCCCGTGCCCGCTCCCGTGTGCTGCCCCGCTCCCGTGCCCATGTGCTGCCCCGCTCCTGTGTGCTGCCCCGTGCCCGCTCCTGTGTGCTGCCCCGCTCCCATGTGGCCCGCTCCCATGCCTGCACGGGGTGGGGATGCTGGAGAGCTGAATCTTGGCAGTTCCCCCTACTCCACTGTGTGTGGAGGGGGCTTCCCCGTCCCCCCCACGAACACGACCAACTGCCGCAGGAAGAGTCGGGAGCAAGATGGCCGACACTGCTCCGTGAGGGAGGGTGAGGTGCCTGTGTTCCTCCGGAGCTGACACCGGCTCAGGGGAACCCCGAGGAGAGGCATCAGCCGAAGAGATCTGCTCCGGAGATACGGGGTGAGTGATGTCATCAGTCCACCAACATTTAAAGCACCACTCACACAGTGTGTGTGTGTGGGTGTGTGTGTGTGGAGAGAGAGAGAGAGAGAAAGAGTGTGTGTGTGTGTGTGTGTGTGTGTAGGGGGGGAGAGAGAGACCACAAGTAGTCAGTCACCTACCTAGCCAGTCAGTCACCTACCCACCCAGTCAGTCAGTCACCTACCTACCCACCCAGTTAGTCATCTACCTGCCCACCCAGTCAGTCACCCACCCAGTCACCCACCCAGTCAGTCACCCACCCAGTCAGTCAGTCACCCACCCACCCAGTCATTCAGTCACCTACTTACCCAGTCAGTCAGTCACCTACCTTCCCACCTAGTCAGTCACCCAGTCACCCAGTCAGTCATTCAGTCAGTCAGTCACCCAGTCAGTCAGTCACTCACCCAGTCAGTCAGTCAGTCACCCAGTCAGTCAGTCACCCACCCAGTCAGTCAGTCACCTACCCAGTCAGTCAGTCAGTCACCCAGTCAGTCAGTCAGTCAGTCAGTCACCACATCAGTCAGTCAGTCACCCAGTCAGTCAGTCACTGAATTGTGGAATTGTGAAATGGTCCCCACACTCTGATTGGCTGAAATACCTTGTGTCACAGCGGCCATCTTGGATTTACTGACGTCATGTTAAAGGTAAATGAAGCACAGCCATTCTGATTGGCTGGCATCATTCCCTTTAAGTGACGTCACAGAAAAAAAAAATTTAGTCTGCACATGGTTTTAACAGCCAATCAGGTGGCTGTTAACCATTGTGAGGGTAAATGTGACGTCACAAGCCATATTTAAGGCCGTGACGCCTCATTTGAGCCCAAGAAGCCGACGAGACAGCATCGGCTGGGATTTAACATGGGGTTTTATGGATTGACAGATGAAGAAAGAAGATAAAGAACAACAAGATATGGTTACAGATGAAGATAGAAGACGGTGATTAAAGAAAGAAAAAAGAAGTTTGGGGTACCTGAGCCGGATCCTGATGGATGATGGCATCGGATGCTGTTGGAGGCCTTCAAGGTACGTGAGCTTCCTGTTACCCCGGGAGTCGGAGGGCCACCGCTTCTAATGGTAAGTAAGATATTCTATGTTTGTAAATGTTTCTTTTTACAGGTCTATTTTTTGGGTGTGTTTTTTGATTTTTTGGGGGAGGCACATTGACTGCTAATATATTAATCTGTACCTCTTTCGGGTACAGATTAATACATTATTATGCCAATATTTGGGGGGCATTTCTCGCTTGTTATTGATGTGGATGTGATTGTTTGTTTATGGTTAATGTATTAAAAGGTTTGCGATTGGTGTTCGCTTGTACTTAAAGTTATATTATGTTAGCTAATGTGTTTTATGGATACTTCAGAGATAGTTTTAATGTATTTATTTGTCTTTTAATGGTTGCATTAATTACTGTAGGATTAATTCATTGTTTACATTGGTTAGTGTTACTATTCATTTTGAGTTGCTTTAGGGATTAATTGGTTTGATTGGGTAATGGTTTAATTAATTCATTGTTGATGTTGTAATTGCTTCTATTGATTGGATTAGCTGGCTACTGATTTTATTTAGTGAAGTGTGTTTTTTGGGAGTATAGTTAGGTTTTATTTCTGTGTGTCTTGTGTATTACTGTATTTTTATTAGGGTGCCCATTGAGTGCTATAGAGGCTTATCATGCCCATATTATTATTATATGGGTATGATGTACCACTATACTACTCAATGGGTATAGTCAGTCTGGGGTGGGTGCTTAGGCCTCACGGGTCAGGGTGGGTAGGTGATTAAGGGGTTAGGGACCATTAGAATGTATTTTTTTTCAATATATGCTTTCTGGCAACGGAGGACAGAGAGACCTGCTGTTGTGGTAAGTATAACTGTATTTATTTATTTTATTTATGTATGCGACTGCAGTGTTTAATAATGGGCAAATAATATATTATCCATATCTGGATAATAGTTAATTTGCCCATTACTGTACTGTATGGATTTGGACAGGGGGGAGGGGGGGTGGGGGGCGTGTATTGATGTGTTTTTACATATTTATTTAAATATACATTCCTTTAATAGTGTAGAGGTGCAGGGGGTCTCCGGAGCTGAACCATGTTATTTTTGTGTCCAGGGACCCCCTGCTTCCCGAGATACAGGCCCCATTATGGGGTGCCGGTATCCCTCTGCATTGAAATGTCCCGCGTCACGTGACCGGGACATTTCCTTGCATAGGAGATACCGGCACCCCATAAAGAGGCCTGTATCTCGGGAAGCAGGGGGTCCCTGGACACAAAAATAACATGGTTCAGCTCCGGAGACCCCCTGCACCTCTACACTATTAAAGGAATGTATATTTAAATAAATAAATTTCGGGCGACATTTCCGCTGGGAGAGGCGGCTCTCTCAGAGCTGCTCTCTCTGCAGCAGAAATGAATCGCTGGTTTTTGCCTTTGCAGAGGCTCGAGGCTCTCGCTGGCAGCAACTCGCCAGGTTTGGCCATTCTGCTATCACAGGTATTCGAGCCTTTCTGAATACCGTGATAGCAACGGCCAAAAAACATTCATTTGAAAATCCCTGGCGAATTTTTTTATGAATGTTCTCTGAATAAGGCCCTTTGTTACAATATATATATATATATATATATATATATATATATATACACACACACACACACACACACACACACACACACACACACACACACACACACACACACACACACACACACACACACACACACACGTGCATGTATCAGTTTTATTAGTTTGTATCAGTCAAATGCATCAGTGTTTATTATTTATATTTCTGGACAGAACTGAGATAAAACAGGGAGGGTGCCTGATAGGATTTATTTGAAGTAGCATTTTCAAAGACAGTTAAAAGTCTGAACATTACTTCCATAAAACTTGGGTGTCTTTCAGAAAAAAGCTTTACAGGCTACAGTAATACCAAACAGAAATCCTCTGATGCTCTTTGGCTATTCCCTCTAACTTCAAACAAATATAAAATATTATCAAGGTCCAAATTTGTATGATGCCAAAGTTATTTTAGCATATGAAACTTTCACATATGTTCTTGCAGTTACAAAGTAGTGTGCTGTAAACACAGGAGTATCAAGAGGAGTTAGTTATTGAAGATAAAGAAAAAAACATGTTTTGTTTTGAAGGTCCACAACGACCTTCATCTAGTCCTGGTGAAGGTCATTATGGACAGAGACATTGATGTTTTGCACCTGTAACATGATGTGAGTTCTATTAGTTATTCTGAAGTACTATACAGGCATACCCCGCATTAACGTACGCAATGGGACCGGAGCATGTATGTAAAGCGAAAATGTACTTAAAGTGAAGCACTACCTTTTCCCCACTTATTGATGCATGTACTGTACTGCAATCGTCATATACGTGCATAACTGATGTAAATAACGCATGTGTAACAGGCTCTATAGTCTCCCCGCTTGCGCACAGCTTCGGTACAGGTAGGGAGCCAGTATTGCTGTTCAGGATGTGCTGACTGGCGCATGCGTGAGCTGCCGTTTGCCTATTGGGCGATATGTACTTACTCGTGAGTGTACTTAAAGTGAGTGTCCTTAAAGCGGGGTATGCCTGTATACCATTTTAAACTGTGCAATCTAAATCTACACAGGTTAAGGTTTAATTTAAATAACATCAATGCTCTATAATGTTATTACTGTATTGCACTGTAAGAGTTTTATACCAATATAGGCATTAGAAAATGAATACAAAGTATAAAAAATTGTATCACACTTGTAAATACTTTGGATATTATGGAGACTTTTGGAAAGGGGTATGAAATAGTAAGAAAGATCATAAGAGGACTGTAGGTGTAGAGCAAGGGTGGGCAACTCCAGTTTTCAAGGGCCAACAACAGGACAAGTTTTAGAGATATCCCTGCTTCAGCGCAGGCGGTACAGTCTTCGACTGAGCCACTGATTTAGCTACTGGTGCTGAAGTAGGGATATCCTGAAAACCTAACCTGTTGGTGGCCCCTGGTGTACCCAACTTTAACATCTAAATATAGGAAACAAAATCAGGGTTTATTTAGACAATGTTCAAACTTTCATTACTAATTCCAATAAATATGATTATAAACTGATCATAAACATTGGGATCTTTTGAGGATGGATCCCAGTTTGGGTGATATACAGTGGCGGCCGCTTTCAAACTAATGTGGCTGCCGCCGCAGTTTAAAAACAGCTGTCTGTGGCGCGCGGCTATCTTTGGCCGTTTTCGGCCGGTTTTCCCGCGCCTCGGGCGCTTTCAATAGTAAGCACCATTAGCGCTTATCTATTGAAGCGGCCGCCGCGCGGGAAACTCCGTTTTAAACGGAGAGCAGCCCCGCGGTTAGCCCGCTATACACCCGGCAAGCTTTAGAATGAAGCTTGCCGGGACAGTACATCAACATCCCAAAGTCATGCCTGTTCTTGGACCACTCTCTTGATCTTGTTGACGTCCCTTATCATAGGGTACGCTCTGTAATGACAAGGAATAATTTTATAGGTACAGTACAGTTTATTAAACCACACTTTTACCTCCTGTACTGTCCAGTACTAACCTCACATGTTCATATATCCATCCAATTCTGCGTCTCATCTTCTTGATGCTGGTCTCTGATATGGTTAGATTGTGATTTTTATGCAGAGTGTCTTTGACCCTTAAGGCACTCTTCTCATCATTCTCTTCACTTATTTGGTCAACCAGAAGAGTTGTCTCCCTACAGGAAACAACAATACGTTACAGTAGCCCACAAGTACAGTACTGCTGCGGCCAGCTTGACTCTAACATTTGCCTGTAATTGTCCGGGGCTTTTTTCGGCTGGCGCCGAACTTGGCTGCGCGCCAGCCGCATCTACCCCGCATCTTCCCTTCCCCGCGTGCGCATCTTCGTAGAGGTTCCCCTCCCCTTGCAACCCCCTAGCTGCTCCCCCTGACTGCTCCTCTGCTTCGCGCAGCTTCGCGCAGCTTCGCGCAGCTTCGCGCAGCTTCGCGCATCTTCCCCTTACCCCTGCTTACCTTTTCAGCCTTCGGGGATGCCAGGGAACCCTGGCACGTGTGACCGGCGGCACAGTGACGCGCGGCACGCGCCAGGAAAAAAAAAACAGCCGTGTCTGCCCGCACATTGCCCGCATATTGAGGTGGCGGCCGCAGGAGAATGAAGGCGGCCGCCCCTGTACATAATTTATGCTCAGGCCTTTAATTAACTCGTCCACCCTTGGCATCGGATATGCGTCAAACTTGGATACCGCATTCACCTTTCGGAGGTCCACACAAAATCTTACCTTCCCATCGGATTTAGGGACCTTAACTAGTGGACTACACCACCCACTGAATGATTCCTCAATCACTCCTAAGTGTAACATTTCTTGTACCGCCTTCTCTACCAGGGCCCTACGACTTTCAGGCAACCTATAAGGACGGGAACGTACTTTTACCCCAGGTGCTGTCTCGATCATATGTGAAATTAAATTAGTTTGCCCTGGCAAATCAGAAAAAACATCATGGAATTGTGTAATTATTTCTAACAAGTCCAGTTTTTGTTCAGAGGACAACTGTTTACCCATTGGGATTTTATCGTCACCCACGATGTTCTCCCGTGGGGGCTGAGGACCCAAGTCCGTTTCCTCCTCCACCGGGTGAATGAATAGAGCCCGCTGCATCTTCCAGGGTTTCAGCAAGTTCACATGGTAAATTTGTTTACCCTTCCTGGACCCTGATTGAGCGATATCGTAATCCACATCACCCGTGCGGCAGAGTACTTCGAATGGGCCCTGCCATTTGGCTAGGCGTTTGCTCTCAGCACTGGGTAACAACAACATCACCTGGTCTCCCGGGTGAAACAATCTCATGCGAGCATTCTGATTGTAACGTCTCTCCTGGCTGTCCTGGGCTGATCTAAGATTCTCCCTAGCAAAATGGCGACCACATCTAGGCGCTTCCTATGGTCTAGTACATATTGCAGGGTATTCTTAGAAGGGGACCGCTGTTCCTCCCAGGACTCCTTTTAGGAGATCTAGGATACCCCGGGGTAGGCAGCCATACAGCAGTTCAAATGGAGAGAATTCCGTGGAGGCCTGGGGAACTTCCCGCACTGCAAACAGCAGAAAAGGGAGAAGTTCATCCCAGGCTCTCTTCTCTGAATCTACAAATTTCCTCAGCATCCCTTTTAGAGTTCGGTTAAATCTTTCCACCAATCCGTCAGTCTGTGGATGGTAGACCGATGTCCGAACTGACTTGACCTCTAGTAATTTTAAAACATCCTGCATCAGTTTAGCCATAAAATTTGTACCTTGGTCTGTCAACATAACCTGGGGAAGTCCAACCCGTGAGAACAGCTCCAACAACTTGTTGGCTACTTGCTTCACCGTTGCTGTTCTCAGGGGGAACGCCTCAGGATACCTTGTTGCATAGTCAACTATTACAAGAATAAACCTGTGTCCTTTCCAGAAGGTTCTAGAGGTCCTACCAATTCTACCCCAATCCTCTCAAAGGGAACTGACACCAAGGGTAGAGGAACCAAAGGGGCTGGTTTTTGTCCCTTCGGACTAGTTAGCTGGCACTCCGGACATGCCGCACATAACTTAGCAATATCACTATGCAACCCTGGCCAATAGAATCGGGATGAAATACGGTCCAATGTTTTATCCCTGCCCAGGTGACCACCCCAAGGGACAGTATGGGCTAGAGTGAACACAGATTTAACAAACGCCTTGGGAACCAATATCTGTCTGGTGACCTCCCCTGTTTGTGTCTGCCTATTCACCCTATACAGGATATCATTTGATAATTCAAAATGGGGGAATACTATCACCCCCTGTGCATTTAAAATCTGCTCATCAATTTTTACCACCTTGTCATACTGTCTAGCAAGGACTGGGTCTTCCCTTTGCCTCTGGCGAAAGTCAGGGAGGTATAGTCTAGTAAATCTCCAGGGCCCATATCCCCCTCCCTCTGGCCATCCCCAGCCATCACTTGTGACCTCTGGCTACAAGGATGGTCACCTTGAGACCCAGATTTCTGCAACCAGTCCTGTTTGTCGGAGCGTCTTTGCTTCCGAGTCTTTGGAACCCGGTGTCGGCTGGGGAAAAGGTCTGCCGAGAAGGGGAACAGTTTGCCAGGGTTCTCCTGAGCCACAGAATAAGGCTCCTCGTGAGATACTCGGGCCATTAGGTCCAAAAAGAAAGGCCAGTCCCGGCCGAGCACAACGGGGGCAAGGAGCCAAGGAGCGACTCCTACTTCGAGGTAGGCCTCCTGACCCTTTACCTGTAGCCAGATTTTGGCCATCGGATACCGTCTTACATTGCTGTGTATACATTCTATGCTCCATGGAGAGTCAAAAGAACACACGTTAGGCGGTAACAGTCCCTGGAAGACCTACAAGGTCTACAAGACCTACAAGGGCCTGGACGGTTTTTCCCCCAACCTGGGCTGGAAGTAGCCAGGGCCTGTAGTCCTCTCCTGTGAAGGCCGAGGCGACGGTCCTGCCGAATGAACAATCCACCCGTGGACAGTCCACATGCCGGTGGCCTTGCTCTCCGCAGGCGGAACATGGAGAGGGTTCCCTCGTAGGAGGGGGCCGTGGATAGCGCTCTGCTGGACCGGACAATGGAGACCAGGCACCCGGTGGGTCCCATGGGCGACGTCCTCGGAAGCTCCTCTAATTTTGCGACGAGCCGACATCAGGAAGTATATGAGGGTCTCGTGGGGACCAGCATTTGGACTCCGCCCTTGCTGGAACGACTGCTCCTTCTGTTGGACTTGGCGATTCAGCGTGGACGGGCCATAGGTTCCCCATTGACCCGACCTCCCTCTTTGGGCATCCGCAAGTGCCGGTGGAGTCGGATCCGTCGGGTCCAGGACACTCGCCTGCTCCTCAGCCCCAAGGAAGTTCTCCACGAGTCGGACCGCCAAAGCTAGGGTTTCCGCAGCGTGGCGTTTTACCCACGAGCGTGCGGAAGGGGGTATTATCTGTAGGAATTGTTCCAAAACCACCTGCTCTAGAATTGCCTCCTTAGTGCACTCCTCGGGTTGTATCCAGCGCGTACACAGGTCCAATAATCACTGAGCAAGGACCCGGGGTCTCATCTTAGCGGTGTACTTCATGTTCCGGAACTGCTGCCGGTAGGTCTCTGGGGCCCTGATATGAGGCCTGGGCTTCTCCTATAAGGAGCGGGGCCAAAGCAGTGGCCCAGCGATCTGCAGCCCAGCCCTGAGCTTTGGCAACCCTTTCAAATGTCAGTAAAAAAGCCTCTGGATCCTCTTTCGGAGCCATTTTCCTCAGGAGTACCAGGGGGTTGTTTACAAGTTCTGGACTGGCAGACCCCTGGAATTGGGTCAACAGCTTGGCCATCCGCTCCTCCTGTGCTGCCTGCTGCTTGGTTAAGAGCTGGGTTTGCTGCTGCAATAGTCTTTCATCTCTCTCTGCTTGTAGCCGGGCCTGCTCCTGCATTAATTGCCCCTGCTGTCTGGTCTGCTCGCACAGAAACTCTATTAAAAATTCTTCAATTTTTCTCATTCTTGGCCCTTTAACTGCAGCGGCCTTTCAAAATCCCACTTCATACACCATATGTTGCAGGGAACATGCAACCACACACGCGGGTTCTTTGGACACCAAAAACAAATAGCTTCTGATCAGCAGACAGAACAAAATAGCTTCTCTTTAGCAGTCAAAACAAAAATAAGGCAGCTTCTCTTTGTATGCAGGAGACAGACAGTTCATCACACATGTACTTTGCACCACAGATCTTACAGCTGTAATCTCTTCAGCACTTTCAGTCCTGTCTCCTCACCAGCTCTCCTGCATGTGTGTACAGCCTGGGGTTTTAACACCTTGATTATGCAGCTGGGGTCAGACTAATTAAGCAGCAAGTTTTCCAGGCATATGGCTGATGACGTTCATTCACCCTGTCACAAGGTGTAACACAAAAAAGAAATTGTACGGTACAGTTTATCTAATACAGTAATTGCTAGGAAAATGGTTCTGTTAAAAACAATAAGGCATCTAACCAATAAAAGCGCTATTGCAGTACTGTACGGTACAGAAAACGTACAGTACAGTATTAAAAATACTTTACAGTATAGTAAAGTACTTACTCGGTAGTTACCGTTGGTGTCCTCTTGACTTTTTTGGTCTTACCATGGGCATGATAGCTCACGGTGGCTGCTGGTACAACGAGGCCTGAAGTACTTAACCAGCATTGAATATCTGCAATTCATTGTCCTCTCGTGTACATCTCCTTTATTCTCATGCTCAGATCCTTAGAAATCTTTTTAACAGGCATCGCTGCTGCGTGTAGAAAGAAATACAAGCACAAGAATGTATATTCGATGTTTAGTCGATGTGTATTCAATGTGCAGTGAATCCACAAAATGGATGGTGTGTTTATACTTGAATGACTCACATTAGAGTAGGCCCACTTTTAACACCGGCACCTCGGCGCCATGCATAAAAGGTGACCCACATTGCATAGCCTCCCACTCGATGATCTGTATCTGAACTTGCCCTTGTCCAGATACTGCATTGTGCCATCTGCTTCCATGGATCAACCCAGATTCTACGGACGCAGGAACCCACTCGCTTCTGCCGTGCCTGTCGTGCCGAAAAAGCGAAAGGCGGCAGCTGTTTCCAAGCCAAGGCCAAAGCGACAGGCTAAGGCTAATAAAGAAAACCTTCTGACACTCCAAAGGCTACAGAAGCCTTATTATGTCAAGAAGAAATTCCGTGATTTACACTCAAAGTAAAACAACTGGTCACCTTCTCCATCAGCCCTCGCCACGCTGCCGCTTCTCTCCTGGAAACCCAGAGGACACCTCCTCCATCACTCCTCGACGCCGCCGCTGCCGCTTCTCTCCCGGAAACCCAGAGGACACCTCACTCCTCGACGACGCTGTCGCTACTCTCCCGGAAATCCACAGGCCACCTTCTCCATCACTCTTCGACGACTCTGTCGCTTCTCTCCCGGAAATACACAGGACACCTTCTCCATCACTCCTCGACGACGCTGCCGCTTCTCTCCAGGGAACCCCATCTCATCCTCTTCAGCACCCATCCACCCAGATGTCCACAGCACCCCATGCACAAGATCCAGCTCGTTAGACTGCATGCTAAATGGGTTAAGTGTTGATATCCCTTGGAACTCTATGCTGGTAAAGATAGATCTTCTTTTAGAGACCATGCTAAATATGGATCAACGGATGGAGAAGATGGATCAACAGATGGAGAAGATGGATCAACGGATGGAGAAGATGGATAAGCGCATGGAGAAGATAGAGACTGACATAACGGGGATACATAATTTGCTTGGAGTTCATGCCCCTGTATCTCGGATGCCAGAGCAGGAGGGTGGCATGGATGGGATGAATGGGACCTTCAACCTTCCATCACCAAGCACACCCCCTCCATCAGAAGAATATGTGTTCATGTATGCTGTTGATGAGGATGACATGACAACCCCGTCAAGACCACGCCAGGAGACAACACTGACAAGGCGACCAAGACAGGAGGAAAGCATCCTCTCAGACAACCTACCCTCGCCTGCCACCACAAGCACACTCGCTCCCAGAAGAAAACCCGCTCCCAGAATCCAACCCACATATGCTTGCATCGATACGGTGCCCAACATCATCCTGCGCGAGCTGCACCAGGCACTCAGGGAGAAGTATAGGTTTTCAAGTGCTGGTATACCCCAGGGGCATGCCACGTGCCCTACCCGGTGTACGGTGGGTGGGCCCACAATGTAAACTACGAAATGAATCGCGACAAAAAGGCTCTTCCTGAAAATTTAAGAGACTATTATGGAGGAATTGCGGCGCTATTTTACAATTATCGATCCTTTAATGAAAATCGTGAGAGACTCCATTAATGGCATTTTGCGGCATACAAGGCATCGCCCTGGAAGGACAATCTGCTGGGGATCGAATTCGCTGCGTGATTGATCGTCTGTTAAAATGTTGATTCATTTCTGACATTGTTTTAAATTGTATTCTAATATGTTTTTGCTTACAGTACACCGGCAATGTTTTTTTTACTTACGTTTCAACAAGGTTCCAATGCGCATGCGCCTAGCTGTCCACCAATTGTTCAGTATCTACTGTAGAAGCTGCTCAGCCAATGATATTGCTAGACTACATTTTGGCGAATTGTGACTAAAAGAATAGAACTACTGTACTGTAAATAACCATAAGCAAAGCGATTGATTACAGGAGAATCGCTTTACTGTGCATTGAAATTGATATGGTATAAAAAAAAGAATTACTGTAAATACTGTACGGCAGCTGTGCTCACCATAGACATTGCCAATCGGTTGGCGCCGAGCCACTGCCAGTCCCGTAGTCTTGATTATACACGTACTTGACAGGCGACAGCGGGCGCGCTACACCTGTATTTGACAGCTTATGAAGCTGGAAATCGTTTTGGTACTGTACATGCAAGCTTGCTGGTATCTTTACGTGAAATCCAGCCCAGGCAGCAGGTATCCAGGCGGGGACAGATAGCAAGGGTTGCCGGTCAGAAGGTTTTCACTGGCGGTCGGACCGTTATTGGAACCCGGTGCTGACGCTGGCGCATTGCTTGCCTGGGACTGACGATTCTTAGTTGGTTTTACCATGACCTTTCGCCTTTTGAAGTCTCCATGATCAAAGATACTGGAAAATTCTGGTGCAACACACCAATACCCTCCTCTAACCCCGGGTGCGGGATCAATACGAAAAAAACACGGATCGATACATAACTTTTTTCTTATTGCACGCTTCCACACACGAGCATCTGGTGAAAATTTGCAAAAGTCATAATTGTCGATAAAATATTGATAAATTTGACCAGCTGTGGCCATCTTATCATCTGCTACATTAATTGCAGCCCATAATAAATAAGCGTACGTTATGTCGGATTTTTTTTAACACGGACTGCAGTGGTGTATTCATCTCTGAACTCTCAGGACAGTAGAACACCAAACACTGCGCATTAAGTTTTTAATATGAGTTAGGTTGGTAAGGGAGTAAACCCTAATAGGGTGCTACAAACCGGTGTCGGTTGAAGACCATTATAACAGTCTTCAGTGAATCCATGGTTAATTTTGCTTCATGAGCAGTGTGATAGGTTCCCCCATTCAGATAAACCAGTTCATAAAGACAAATGTATGATATAATATATACTCAGGCACATTTAGGATTAGCCGCTGTTTGGGGAAAGGGAGACCTCTAACCTGACCGGAGTGCTTGTCCCATCTGGCGGTTCCTTCTCTGGCGGGTCACGTGTTTCCAGCGGGTCCTTGAGCAGGGAGTGCAGAGACTCACAGAGCTGTCTCAATCGTGCCGGTTGAGCTGTCAGTTCGGGGGAGAAAGAACTTCACCGCTGCTCTCCATGAGGCGTGCATCCGTCCCGGCAATGGAAGGCAAGGTAAGTGAAAAAAGGGTGGGGGCTTTGGAGCACTGCAATACAAAGTATCAGGCTGGCGGCAGCGTGCAACAGAAAAACTTTAATGCGGCATATAAGCCCTGGTTAAAAAGACAGAACAATTCTCTGACGTGTCAGAGAATTGTTCTGTCTTTTTAACCAGGGCTTATATGCCGCATTAAAGTTTTTCTGTTGCACGCTGCCGCCAGCCTGATACTTTGTATTGCAGTGCTCCAAAGCCCCCACCCTTTTTACACTTAGTTTTTAATATGAAAAGCCTAAATTGATACATTATTGTAACTTCTTCAGTACCAGGGTCAATTCACAATGGACCACTGTTTTTAAACACCTGCAAGTCGACACATTACTGAAGCACATGTACTGTACTGTAGTGTACACATTAGAATTCATTACAATTCATGAATATCTGCCACCTGGCGGATACGCGAAGAATTGCAACAAATTAAATCCGAACCATTATTATTGAACAGATCAAGCGCGGGTGACGCCGGCATGAATGCGACATGAATACGGCATGAATGTCGCATGAACGCCGCATGAACGCGGTGAAGCGCGTGGCATTCGGAAAAAGTCACCGAAAAATATCCGAGAAGTTTTAAAATAAAAGGGGCCGCGGCTGTAGTAGGAATTGAAATATAATCAGATCTTTGCAGAAAGAAAGGCAGAGGAAAATGTGCCACTATGATAAAAGATAAAACGATCCTATAAGTGGAGCACACCATTCAAATATCGTTATCTTGGTAGTGGGGGGGGGGAGGGAGGAGGGAGAAACTTAACAATTCAGCAGTTTATCTTCTTTACTTTGAATGTTTTAGGCATTTTTTAAAATGTAATTAAGGAATAAATTGCAACTTGGATTTTTATTTGAAAGAATTGACAGTATGAAATCTGGATGTCCCTGTCCCTTTTCCTTGCTTCTGTAATTGCGTTAGCCTCCTGAAAGCCAGATTGAACATACACACTGATGAATTTAACGTAAAAAAATGTTTATGGAGATGCTGTGTGAAACACGGAGCTGGGAACTCATGTATTTCACAACCGTTTCTTTGCAATTACAATTCATATTTGTAGACGTATCCTCCGGTTCCATGAAGAGCACCGCGGTTGCGAGCTCTCGGGAGGCAGCGGCACTGAAGACAGCTAGCGTTGCTACATTGGTATATTAAACATGTCACTGTCATTGGATTACTTTATTCCTGCTTTGAATTGATCCTTAAAACCATGAAACATGTCACTTTCATTAGGTCACATTGTGGCCACTTGTTCTAGGTGGGACCCTTTAATACATTAAACATATCAATGCCATTTTGGTTCTACATGGGATTTTCCTAGCCAAGATAGTCAGATGCCCGGGAGGTTGTCTTGCAAAATGGCTGCTCTTTTATTTTAGAGCTCTCCCTCTGCCCTATCTTCTGAATTTTGGTCTCAAAATGATAAATGACAAAAACTAGAGCTTTCCATTGATCTATACTAAACTTTGAACCCCAAAATCAGAACCCTAAGAACAATATCCAGTGACCAGTCTAACCACTTGGCTGCAGGCCTCAAACATTAATTCTGTTTTTTTTTTGTTTAAAAATACCCTTCAACCTTCTATTATACAATTTTTGACCAAGTACTGCTCAACCCCGTTATAGGCGATCCGCTTATAATGCGGTCTGAGCGTGGCTTCTGTTTTCAAAGCTATGGCGCAATGCTATCGGCTACATTTTGCAGGCTCACTCATCTCTATTTCTGCTCCTCCACCATGACGCCTCTCTCTGTATCCCTGCGCACTGCCAACACTTCGCACCAATGTGCCTGTTCAAAGGCTATGGCAACTGAATAGTGTCAAACGTCCTGCGGCGTTACGCAAGACGAAGTGTTTGGGAGGGCACATTACCCTCAGTGATATTATTACCCCCAGTACAGGATGAGGTGATACCCAATGGTTACACGGAATCCAGGGGGAGCATAAGGGAGGAAACAGAAGGAAAATCTAAGTGCAATGTGAATAAACAATGAGCAATGAGCTTCCAAAATCTTGGCTCCTGTAGAGTGTCTACTTACAAGATGTAAGAATTAAAACAGCAGTACAGGCAATCAATCGGTGGTGGGTGTCAGTTAGGAGTCATCAAGGTGGCTCCGGTACTCAGGAGGGTATATCCCAGGTGTGGAGAGAGAGAGGAAAAAACTTGCATAGCGCAGATCAACCAAGATATAACAGAATTTAATCTAAGTCAAAAATGCACTCACAATGTTACAAATAAAATCGGGGACCCTGGGACGGCCGCGGGGTGAGCCGGGGACACCCGCCGGCCTGTTGTATGGGTGTTGCGCATGCAATAAATTAAAGCAAGAAATTTTTCAAAGTCCAGCTTTTTTTGCGTCTACCTTGAGCTGACGTGTTTTGTTGAACGCAACTTTCGCGTACGCTAAGGTTACGTAGCTTAGTGCATCCTGCTTAAGGGCAGAATTTAACGCAAACATGGTAACGAACGAGCAAAGTTGGACTTAGAAAAATTTCCTGAAAAAAGTCAGTTTTAGAGCGCAAAGTGCCTGTTTGCGTGGCTTAGTGCATCATGTTCAGCGCAACATCACGTTCTAAGAGCACTTTACGCTCTAAAAACGACTTAACAGAGCTTAGTGCATGAACCCCACAGTCTTTCACCGAAAGAACCAGATACAATGGGCTAGCAACACAACTGCAGCTTCCTTTACACCCATTGCAGTTCCACCAGCCCCCAAACATAGACTATACTCCTTAATGTCACCCTTCCTGACATCAATAACCCCTTGAACTACAGTAGCCAACACTTCCAACATCCTATCACCTGTCCACCAAGACCTCTTCTCTGGCCATCCACCCATACCTGGGATATACCCTGCACCTCAACCGGAGAACCTCCAACTCTTGCCTCACACACCCAAACCCTACAGGTGGTACACAGATTTTCTTTTGCGACCCCCAGTTAATAAAAATGTTGCTATGGGCCCTACTCAATACTGCCCCTTCACCAGCACCAAAATCCACTGTCATTAGACCACTGTTGGGTAAAGTGGCTGCCGCTATCCAGGCAGCTTAAGTTTCTGTGAACTGGGGCAGCCCACCATGCTGCTGAGGCCAGTGCCAACTGGAAAAGTAGCACCACTCCTGTTCTCTCCCTTCCAGTTTCCAGTTGTATCCCCCTCCCACCCGCACTGCTGAGCCCTCTGCCTGTCCCTGTTTCAGCAGCATGGCTCTGCCTCCTTCTCTCTTCACTTCCGCTGACATTACTGGGCCCATGCGTGCCCCTGATTTCTTCAGTGTAACTGCGATCCTCCGCTCCCTTGGTCTCTCCTTCCTGCACTGTCTCTTTCATTCAAGATGGTGAAAGTAGTCCTCACCAGCGAGCTTTTTAGCGGAGCTCCTGCATGGAGGCTCCTTTTCTACAAAGTCCAGGATATCCCCTGCCGCTCTAGCACCGTAGTCGACCAGGTCCTCTTGCCACTGCGGGTCTCATTGTGTCAAGGTCCGTTGTCACAACTTGCAGCATACTCAACGTCTACTCCCAGAGGTGTAAGGCAGGAAGTTGCCGAGCAAAGTTTCAGTTCATGATGAGTACTGCACCGACACACTTTATTCGAGCAAATACCCAGTATGTACCTGGCAGATACCTGGAATGCGCCGCTCCTCACCTCTGACAAGCCCCGTTGTGTTTGCCTTCCCAGCCTGGGTTCATGCCTGGCTGACGGGCGGCTGATCTGTTAAATGATAATGATTAGGATTTAATAGGCTGCAATGCTTCGCGTGTCTACCAGATGGCATAAATTCATGAATTGTAATGCAGTATATATATATATACTGTGCAGTATTGCAGCCAGCGGGAATAAAATGCTTTAATCCCTGCCTGGAAAATACCTCAATGCACTCGGGCAGAAAACAGTCACAAACCTCAATACACCCGGGTATACCCGAATTCGTGGGACTAGCCGAGCTCGAATAAAGTGTGTCGCCAGTGTAAATGCAATGCACTTACCTTTTTTCATCCTCTTTGCCAGACCCGGCTACATACCTTGACCACCCCTGTCTTCCGCCTGCCTCGACCTCTGCCTTCTCACCGACTATGCAACTCTGCTGCCAGCCCTGACCTTCGGCTTACGACTCACTACTCTATCAGGACTCTGTCCCTAGGCTAAGGTCAGTTCTTTCATATTCCTACCTCAGCCCTGCGGGTCCGTTTCCTGCTTGAGACAAGCATTGTTACAGGTTCTTTATGAAACAGACATTTTAACAAAGAATGGTCGCACCGTTTTGGATCCGCGGATGGAAGGAACTTGCATATTCGTGGCGACTTCTAATTTCTTTGAATATGTTGCCCATCTCTCGAGATAACGTTTAGGGATGTGAGGTTTTTCTGCTCATCTGCCCTTCCCAAAAAGCCCAAATGGAACTGGAATGGCTAATTCATCTGTACTACATTTCATAAATGACTATGGATAGGGAAAGAATGTTTAGTTGAATTTAAAGTATACATTCAGGAAAATACTGATAGGTCACAAATATTGATAATTTATGGACACAGCTGATATACTACACAATAACGTATTCGAAACTGCATTTTAATCCCATAAAACAATGAGAAGGTGAACATCATGTAAACATTTATTTCACTAATCATTCATTTGAATACAATTTTTATATTTATGCTTCTACATATGAGCAATCTATTTGGAATTTAGGGTTGATTTCCATGAAGATTTTCTGCTGCACGTGCAATGTTCTATTAATTAGCTGTGCGGCTACCAATTTAATAAGTGTTTATCTTTCACAAGCGTCTATGCATGAAACTTAGCCAATTGTAGGAGCTAATAATTACCAAGTAATTTCTTTCATCTTTTTTCATGTCAGATCCATGCCAATGTATTTAAATGGGAATTAGGGTACAGCTTGGGATAATGTTTGTTATTTACACAATCAATGTAAAATGAATATTCATGAACACAATCTGCCATTTAACATTTGTAGCAAATTGAACTGTTACTCTCTCTCAAATGGTGGGATCTAGTAATTCTCCATATTAACGGAGAATTAAGTTGAGGAACGTCTTATATGACTACATCCTTCGGAAATCTATAGATGTTCGAAGCTTTCATCCGAGTTCACAAAACATGTGAAATTGACACTGTGTTTTGCGAAAGAAGTCGCTCTTCAGTAAGCCCATGGTGAACATTCACCAAAACATTTCAGTAATAATACTCACTGTCACCCAGAGCCTCTCCAGTAAAAGCCTTATTTCCACATCTGAAGGAGAGTTAGAATAATTAAACAAAATTTACATGTTGGTCAATCACTCGCAAATAGAGATCGTCGAATCTGCCCAAATCTGTTTCCCAGATTTTCACGGATTTTACTCCCAAAATCCGTTTTGCAGTGTAAAATTCACAAACGGATTTGGCCAGTTTCAATCCGCGCATATTCATCAAAAACCTCCATTGGATACAACCCGTGGACATATTTGTAGAATCCAATCCGTGGATTCAGCGATCCGTCAGAAATCCGCCAACGGATTGATGAATCGGCAGATTGATTTGAGCTCCCTGCACCAGTGCATAAATAATGAACTAAAAGAGAACTGGCTAAATAAAATCTGATCAAAATAAAAGGACAAAAAGACACAGGATAAGAGGACAGAAAAAAAATCTGGATAACTGGTTAGCTCTCTGCTCAGCATACGCCCCGGAGTTCTGCCCTTGCATAAAGACATAACTGGGTTGGTCCCAAGAAGCCACGACACAACACAGCCACGACATTAAACATACCTGAAGCAGTGGGACCAGCATCCAAAATACCCAAAAGGGCAAACAGAGGGTTAAGACTGAGTGGGGGCAAAAGGGTTGGAGCGATCTGGTCCAAACCGAGCTTGTCCTAGGATAACTAGGTCCAAAGCTCAGGATGGCCTCTGCGCTATGGCTCCAAGGCGAGGTTGGAGATCTGAGGAGGAGATACTCTGCAGAATGGCCGTGCTCCAGAGTAGGTGAGAGGCCAGGGGAAGCAACTTGAGCACTCAGTGATGGAGGTGGAAGGCATAAACCCCATAACAATAACAGATAGCTGAGTAAAGGAAATGAGTCTGTGGCAAGCAAGTTGTATTTAAGGTTCGCACAAAGGCACCAGGGGAGGCAAATTCATAGATCAGTGACGCTTAAAATATCTCGAACACTACAAAGCTCTGTTACACAATAGTTACGTGAGATGAAAGTAACAATTTTATAATGGTGTATGTATTTAAACATATCTAGTATATAGCATCTGAATATGGAACATGTTAACATGCTGCATTGAATACGCTGTGTAATATTACTCGCTGTATGAAAAGAATGTGGAGAAAAAAAGGATGATCTACAAAAAAAAAAAAAGTTTGAAGCTCAATATCTCTCCAAAATAGAAAACTATTGGGTAGTTTTGTAGCGATCAGGATGGACATATACCCAAAGAGACAAGATAATGGAGTAAGTAGGATTTTACTTTTCTGCTGCATTGTAAAAAACACATCAGTGATGTCATTTGTATCGTGTATAGACCACACGTCAATGTCACGACACATGGGAACATCTCTATGGGCCAGACCAGACCAGGAGTGGTCAACTCCAGTTCTCAAGGGCCACCAATAGATCAGGTTTTCAGGATATCCCTGCTTCGGCATAGGCGGTCCAGTCATTGACTGAGCCACTGATTGAGCCACCTGTGCTGATTCAGGGATATCCTTAGAATCTGACCTGTTGGTTGCCCTTGAGGACTAGGGTTGGCCACCCCTGGGCTAGATTCACTAAATCCATTATGTAACAGTAATGTACTTTAAGTTAACACATATTATAACAGTATTAATGCAAGCAAATAACATGACATTAAAACCATGATTTCCTCCCGTAAAAATTGTGGTGTTATTTTAATGTCTTTTACTGCAAATTATAGGCAAATTAGCCCATTATAATCCGAGTTATATGTATCCCATATTCACTAAGCTCTCTTAAGAGTAACACCAGGAAATAATGCTAAGTTATTTGTCTTACTCAACTCTGGCGTCCAAGAAACAAAGAAGAATGAACAGCGCTCCGATGGTCTTCTCCAAAACTGCATTGGTATTTAGTTTAAAGAAATCAAAATTTCAGTCCCTATTTCAACCTTTATAAGTTTAAAAAAGGTCTAAATAGGGACCACGATGTTCATTTGTTTTACATAAATATTGTCCCTGTTTTGTAGACGACCATAGGAGTGCCGTTCATTTTCCTTCCTTTCGGGCGTACATCTCCAAACTTATTGGAAGGTCGTGCACCCATGCCAGCATTAAAGGAATTGGGAGTGCCCCTATCTTCAATGTTACTCCTATCCAGTCACTCAAATATGGCTTTAGAGGGGTAGGGAGAGAGAGGTATCCCACATGCATTTCCAAACATGGAACACATTCTAGGTTAATCTAGTGGAGGTACATGTACAAGTCAATGAGCCCTCTCCTAAATTATCTCTCACTCCCCCCTCCCTCCCCCAATAAAAATCCCAATTTCAGGTTCTGGATGGGATACAAGACACAATAATGTCACATTATTTGAAGATAATGCAGCAATATCCTGCAATACATTGATGTTAACTCAATGCCATTCTCAATTACGGTCACTACTTTATCATCGAAATAGGCATTAACCCAGGTAAAAACATAACGTCCGTTCCTGTGTTAGATAATGTCACGCTATTTGCCCGGATCTAACAGAACTTACAGTAGTGAGCCTAGCCCTATGTATAATGCTTCTCTGTTAAATGAGATATATTAGGCTATGTTTATATTAGGTGCGAGACAGAGCACATGGCATCGCGGGCACCTGTCCCTCAAGCGATCCCTGCACTGTGATCCGAGGTGATGGGGAGGTGTGGCGGAGGTGTGGCCGTGATGTCACGAGGCTGCTTCGCCCTCATTGGCTGAGCCGCTTACGTGACCTGGCCGTCGCGAGACAACATCAGCATTTTCTGTCTTCTCAAAATTCTGCCGCGCGGTCTCCATCGCCTGCACGGTCACGGGCACTATTGTGGCCTCATAGTGCTCCTGCTTTTTGTTCGCAATGCGCGCGCCATCGCACGCTCCATCACGTTCACTATAATCGCGGCCTTACTGTACATGCAGCCAAAGGAAACAATCACTGTCGTACTTTTATTCATGTCACTTTTGATCTTTGGGTTGAATATTCTGCATAATCCCTCGTCTGTTACGATTGCTCCGCACTTTCCTAATATAAATATACGCCATAGAAATTCTACTTCTGATAAACGTATTGGTATTGAAGAGAAAAAGGAGAACAATTACATAATAGACGTTTGACGGCAAGGCACGTGTGTTAGAGCCTGAAAATCATTATCCACCTAGAAGACATTATAATTGAATTTCTTCCATGTTGCTTGTTTAAGATCAACTTATCACATTATTAGATAAAGAACAGTTACTAATGTATACATATAGAATGGAAACGTCTAATTTGATAACTGCAGTTAAGATTGAGAACGAAAGCCATTTTATTCCATGTTGAAAGGTAAGCAGTTTTGTTTCAAAGATAGAACATATTATTGATGTAGAATAATCATGTGAGGTTGACTTCTGACATTTTAGCTCCTTAGCTGACAATTTATCCTCACCATCCCCTCGGCACCAAGCCTACTGTACCCCTATCCTGTCCATTCATTATATAACTGTAGCCAGGTCCTCTTGGTTCTCCCTTTATTCCCCCCCTTACCTTCACTGCACGAAGGGAACTTGCGGCCAGTGTGGGTGTTGCTGGGATACAAATACAAGTGATACTACAAATAGCGCTAGACCAATAAATAAAACAGTGCAGTGCACAAAATAGACTATAAAGGTGACAAAAAATATCATAAAGGGAAAGCTGCTAGGTTTTCTAATATGGGGACTATCTCAAATAATCACCAAAAACAATAAAGAAATATAAAAATAGAAATAAACATTGGCGCATGTGTGAAGTGATAAAACAAAGTGAATTGAAATAAAATCCACAAAGGATATAACAATGGTGGTGGATAAAGTAAAATGTCCTTTCTTCTAAATGATGATAAAGCTGAAATGGACTCAGTCCTCAATACAGTTAGGTCCGGAAATAATTGGACACTGACACAATTTTCAAGATTTTGGCTCTGTACGCCACTACAATGGATTTGAAATGAAACAACCGAGATGCAATAGAATTGCAGACTTTCAGCTTTAATTCAAGGGGTTGAACAAAAATATTGTATGAAACGTTTAGGAATTGCAACCATTTTCATACACAGTCCACTTATTTCAGGGGCTCAAATGTAATTGGACAAATTAACAGAATCATAAATAAAATGTTAATTTGTAATACTTTTTCGAGAATCCTTTGCAGGCAATGACTGCTAGAAGTCTGGAACGCATGGACATCACCAAACGCTGGGTTTCCTGCTTTATGATGCTTTGCCAGGCCTTTACTGCTGCTGTCTTCAGTTGTTGTTTGTTCGTGGGTATTTCTGCCTTAAGTTTTGTCTTCAGCAAATGAAATGCAAGCTTGATAAGGGTTGAGATCAGGTGATTGACTTGGCCATTGCAGAATATTCCACTTATTTGCCTTAAAAAGGTCCTGGGTTGCTTTCGCAGTATGTTTTGGGTCATTGTCCGTCTGTAAAGTGAAGCGCCGTCCAATCAATTTCACTGAATTTGGCTGAATCTGAGCAGACAATATATCCCTATACACTTCAGAATTCATCCGGCTTCTTCTGTCTTCTGTCACATCATCAATAAACACTAGTGACCCAGTGCCATTGTAAGCCAGGCATGCCCATGCATCACACTGCCTCCACAATGTTTTACAGAT
Source organism: Ascaphus truei (assembly GCF_040206685.1). Classification (NCBI taxonomy): domain Eukaryota; kingdom Metazoa; phylum Chordata; class Amphibia; order Anura; family Ascaphidae; genus Ascaphus; species Ascaphus truei. Next base: position 51,375,492 of record NC_134492.1, read on the forward strand.
GATGTGGTATGCTTCGGATCATGAGCCGTTCAAAGCCTTCTCCATACATTTTTCTTCCCATCATTCTGGTACAGGTTGATCTTAGTTTCATCTGTCCAAAGAATGCTGTTCCATAACTGGGTTGGCTTTTTTAGATATTGTTTGGCAAAGTCTAATCTGGCCTTTCTATTCTTGAGGCATATGAATGGTTTGCACCTTGTGGTGAACCCTCTGTATTTGCTCTTGTGAAGTCTTCTCTTTATGGTAGACTTGGATAATGATATGCCTACCTCCTGGAGAGTGTTCTTCACTTGGCTAGATGTTGTGAAGGGGTTTTTCTTTACCATGGATAGGATCCTATGATCATCCACCCCTGTTGTCTTCCATGGACGTCCAGGGCTTTTTGTGTTGCAGAGCTCACCAGTACGTTCTTTTTTTCTCAGAATGTACCAAACTGTTATTTGGCCACTCCTAATGTTCCTGCTATCTCTCTGGTGGATTTTATTTATTTTTTTGCAGCCTAAGGATGCCCTGTTTCACTTGCATTGTGAGCTCCTTTGACCGCATGTTGTGGGTTCACAGCAACAGCTTCCAAATGCGAATGCCACACCTGGAATCAACTCCAGACCTTTTACCTGCTTAATTGATGATGAAATAACGAAGGAATAGCCCACACCTGTCCATGAAACAGCTTTTGAGTCAATTGTCCAATTACATTTGGTCCCTTGAAAAAGAGGAGACTACATATTAAAAAGATGTAATTCCTAAACACTTTCTCCAATTTGGATGTGAATACCCTCAAATTAAAGCTGATAGACTGCACTTTAAGCCCATATTCATTATTTAACTGTAACTTGAATTTATTTTGGTACACAGCCAAAATAACAAAACTTGTATCAGTGTCCAATTATTTCCGGACCTAACTGTATATGGTGTAAGTTCCTCCTCGCAGCAAACGCTATCCTGTTCAGTGAAACATAAAACAGGGACACAACATTGCGCAGTAACGTTTTAAGCAATGAAGTCCTCTTGTGTAGATGTCCCAAAAGAATGCCTACTTACTAGAAATAGGAAGACAGCGTGCGGTGGAGAGAAACTGTGTGATGAGCCTTCCGAATCCAATCGTTTTCCAGGGTAACACGACCCCACGTGATGTCCCTGGTTCGGATGGATATCAAGGAAAGGAGAGAGAAGGATATTCAGCGCTCGTGCTGCAGATGTAGTGGTTGGAAAGATCTCTGTGCTGCACGTGCATGGAGGAGGGGTCTATGTGTATGTTTTAATAATAAATAATACTAATTCTATCTCTGGTGCGCATCTGTGCATTTTTTCTTTTCTGTTTATCAAGGAAAGGACCCTCTTTCACACTCTCTGTGAACCACAGGTAAAGTACCACACACACCCAGTAGCTGCCACATCTCTCATAGGGTGGGGGAAACAGTGCTATATAACATATGGAGAGACGCCCGTTCTCAAATATAACCACACCTTAGAATATCTCCCAGGTAGCCATAATTTGCATACACTATGCAATGTATATTTAAATGACTCACACCCCACACCCCATACCCTACATCCCCTAAAAGTATTTCCATAAGACCTATATGGACAAGCTTAAGGCACCTTGTGAGGAAGGGGTTACTGATATCAGGGTCAATAGGATCAGAAAACCCAGAACCTTCTCTTTTCAAGGCCGCAGCTCTAGCAGTGTGAGCTAAACTAGTTGATGGGTAGCAGCACTTTCAGAACAGATGTTTGAGCGCTACTGCTCACACCTATGTGGCAATTAGCAGTTCTTCAAGGTATCTCAGTTGTGCTCATTTAATACACAAGGAGCATTGTACTGGCAGCCAGGAAGTGGTCTGCTTCTAAAAGATGCCAGGTGGAGGAAGCTATAGGTGTGAGCAGTGAGAAGCAGAGGTTAAAACGACAGTATGCTATGACAATGGAGTTGCAACGCCACAGTCTTATAGTAGCTCACTTGTAAAACTGCTGCCCTGCATAGCAGAGATTATGTAATTTAAATAAACTTAGCATATCTCCCAGGTATCTAAGGTGTGCATCTCTTTCAGCACATATGTCTCTCCCTATGTTATTTGGAGGGAGGTTTGAGGGGGTATATATACTGTAGTGCTTGGGACTCCACTAAAACAGCTCTCCCTCTCTTCTCAAAATATTTAATGGTCTAGGCAAAGTAGATTTTTCAAGGCCAGCAAATGGATTTAATAAAACATTTGTTTGGGAGCTACGTCAAGGAGCACACAAAGGGCATCATTTTGCATGCTTTAACATTTCTTTCAATGGCATTGAACTGCTTGTGAATCCAACAAGGTCGCCTTTTTTGGGGGGGCGACCTTGGGATGAAACTTTTGCACATCTCTATCATTTTATACAGGGAGATTGTTCATCCAGAGACTTTCTCTTTGGTCTACTGTTTAACTAATGATGGCAGCATAATTTGTTTAAAGATATTACATGGAAGGAACAATAAATAGCAGAAAATTAATTGGACCCAGAAAAATTAGAGACTTATTTTTACAAAAGAAGTGAAAACATTTCTTTAGAGGGAATTCTCTCTACTACGGACGCCAATTACATGGATACCAATTACATTGATACGTTGTTAAAAAAAAGTTTAATTGGCCTTTTGCATGACTGCATTGCTTGTCATTTCAGCACTGAATGGGTGAAGATATTTTTGTGATATTATGGTGGGGAATGTTTGTTTATCCAGTTTTACTATACCTTTGTTACTACATTTCATATGATTGCAAAGGAGGACACAGGAAGCAAAATCAGTAAAGTACAAGCTAAGCAAGATGATCTGAGCGCACTGAACATAATGGGCAATTTTCCACCTGAAAGCTTCTGTTGGCAAAATGTTGAGTTGCAATTTTTTGATTTAAAGGATTCGCTTCCCAGACAGTGACAATCTGAAATATTTATTTTATGTTATTATGGATGCTATTCCTTTTCTGATAATATTAATGTCATATTACTTGGTGCACACATATATATATACACACATGACAGAGATCCAAAAAAGGTCCGTAGCACTCACACAATGTTGTCAAATGCAAAAAAGGTTTTAATAGAACATCACAAGCATCAGGGATAGTAACAGCAAAAAATGGAGCGACGTTTCGGAACTCACGGTCCTTTCTCAAGCCCCTTTTCAGACCGTGAGGTCCGAAACGTCGCTCCATGTTTTGCTGTTACTATCCCTGATGCTTGTGATGTTCTATTAAAACCTTTTTTGCATTTGACAACATTTTGTGAGTGCTGCGGAACATTTTTGGATATCTTTCATTGTCACGGGAGACCAAGACTTATACACAAATTAATACCGGGATTCTGCCCTGAGCACACAAGTTGGGTAAAATAAATTGTAATTTATTTATTTTTAGACAGACACACAAATCTTCACAATATACACTCAATAAAACACTTACTGGGATTGGGAAACGAAAACAAATGTCCTTGGAACGAAACAAAGTCTCTGGGCACTCCTGCACGCATGCAAATGGGTGCGCCAAAGGATCCGTTTGGCAGTTCCTGGCTAGGCGCGCAACTTGCCAGCCCTATATCTCAGCCAACAGGAAAAAGTTTGTTCAGTCCTTACAGGGTTCATTCAGGAACCCTTAGCTCTAACAAATTCCAGAAGAGGGGGATGATCCTTGGTTACGATATTATTAACCCCTTACACTCAGGAACCGCTGACACTGGAACTTGGTCAAATCGTTGTTAAATCAGATGAATCTGACTGGGACTGGCCAGCAGCCATTTTTTATAGGGTTCAGTGTCCTATTCCCTACATGCACAGCAAATCCCGCCCATTGGAACATTTCTTCCACCTATCCCCGACCTGCCAGTACTTCGCAGAAAGGGCAGGAGCTGCCTCCCGGTTTGCACGGAGCATGTGCCAACCTCACACCTGAGCTCCTTAGCATACCGGTGTCAGCCCCTTACCTTGCGACACTGAGTCTGGGGTTTGGCCACCAAGTGTGAAGTACCCATACTTTACACTGGTAACTGGTACTCACAGTATCCCGGCAATCCTAACACCTAGGATTGCTGAGGCTTATCAACTCCGGACGTCTCGTGGACATTGAAGCACCCTCTTTTCAGGGTGTCTTTGAAGTACGGAGTTGAGAAGTTCCTCTGTTCATTCACCCTTAGCATATTTGCATGCTAAAGAATTTATCCAGGGCTCACAGAAAAAGGTTTCCTGTCTTCACATTTAAAACCAACAGTATAACACAGTTTATTAATAAAGTATGTTCTGCTTGTGCCACTACTATAAACTTTATATGTGTGTGTATGGTTTCTTTATTTCTCACTGCATTCTAAAAATTAGAGTGCTCGCTTATTCCGATCGCGAGTTAGCTTCTTTAATTGAACGGGCTATGATGTGGCTTGCGGTTATCCCACTTCTCACGTCAATTGACTTTCCCCCTTTCAAGTTAAGAAGCTAACAAGGTAACGGATACATTTTGACATTTACCACTTCAGCTAGACCGCAAACCACTTAACCAATTAACCTTGCGTTGCGAGTTCAAGGGCTTAGAAAGCGATACCTATGTTTCAAAGCGGCCACCCATACAAAGCCACGCATCTTCAATCAGCGCTGAGTTTAGCGCTCACAGCTTCCTCTAGTGTCGCAAAAACAATTGGCACAGTTTATATACATTCCTATTACTGCAGCTAGGGAATGAGCTGCAAAATGGGGACAGGAAAGATGGTGTAGGTGAAAACATATCAGTATGGTGCACATACAGTTAACGCCTTCAGTCCCAATGCGATTTAAGGTTAATCAACCGGGTATAATGCCTTTATTAATGGCCTGATAAACCCCTCTATCGCCACAGTCATGTATATAGCTGCTGGATGGTGATGCTGGCTGCACTGCAAGTACCACGACTGGAAAGATATTTTTTTTGCCCTTTTCCCTTTTCCCACTTAGAGTGCCCTGAACTTTCTTGTGTGTTATATATATATATATATATATATATATATATATATATATATATATATATATATATATATATATATATATATATATATATATATATATATATATATATATATATATACAGTGTTCGACAAACCTATACATTTGCTCGCCCCGGGCGAGTGGATTTAACCCCTAGGCGAGTAAATATTTTCCCAAGCAGCACACGTTTGGTACTAGGTGGCGAGTAGATTTTTTTGTGTGGCGAGTAGATTTTTTGGTGATTTGTCAACCACTGTGTATATATATATATATATATATATATATATATATATATATATATATATATATACAGCTCAACCCCGTTATACCGCGATCTGCTATAAGACGGTTTGAGCACGGACCCCGAAAATTTAAAAAAAATTTTTTTGCCCACACTGCACACAGCACACTGCACACACTCAAAGCACACTGCATACACTCACAGCACACTGCAAACACGCACAGCACACTGCACAGCACACGTGCAGCACACAGAACAAGCACAGCACACTGCACACACGCGCAGCACACTGCACAGCATACTCGCAGCACACTGCACAGCACACTGCACAGCACACTCACAGCACACTCGCAGCACACTGCACACATCACAACACACTGCACACACTCACAACACACTGAACACACTCACAACACACTGCACACACACACACTGCACACTCACAGCACACTGCACACACTCACAGCACACACAGCAGACTGCACACACAACACACTCACAGCACACTGCACACACTCACAACACACTGCACACACTCACAACAAACTGCACACACAACACACACTCAGCCCCCACCTCTACCTCCCTACCTTTGGTGTCAGCTGCTGGGGGATCAGAGTGGGGCTGGAGGGGTGGGAGGGGGGTAATCGGAGCCGTGCTGGATCGGAGAGGGACTGGGTTGCTCGGAGCGGGGCTGGCTGATCGGAGCGGGGCTGGCTGGGGGGGGGGGTTGATCGGAGCGGGGTGGTTGCTCGGGGCAGGGCTGGCTGGGGGGGTTGCTCGGAGCGGGCTGGCTGGGGGGGTTGATTGGAGCGGGGCCGTTGCACGGAGCGGGGCTGGTTGGGGGGTTGATCGGAGTGGGGCTGGCTGGGGGGGGTTGATCAGAGCCAGGTTGGCTGGGGTGGTTGATCGGAGTGGGGCTGGTGGGGGGGTTGCTCGGAGCGTGGTTGGCGGGGGGGATTGGTGTGTTCTACTGGGAGAAGCGAGGCTGCTAGGGGAAGTTATGGTGGCTGCTGGGGGATGTGTAGGGCTGCCGGCCACCTTTCCCCCTCCCACCTCCTGCCGATCGGGCGCGCGGCGGCCTTTTTTAAAAAATTAGCGCGACCCCGGTTATAGCGCGGTCGGATCGGGTGGCCCCCGAGGACCGCGCTATAACGGGGTTGGCTTTATTTTTGTTAAATAAAACATGACACAGTGTACATCTGAGGTTGTATTTACCTAATTTTAAGACCTGCTAAGGAACAGATGATTGTTATTATGTCCTGATATGGAAAAACATAGAATTCAAAGAGGGTGCACTTTCTTTTTCATACCACTATATATATATATATACTAGCTGAGAGACCCAGCGTTGCCCGGACAGGAGGGGGGGACAGTGGACAGGGGTGGGGGGTGGACTGCGGAACGGCCGGCTATCGGAACAGGCTGCTCTGCCCCTCCCCCCGTGGCCATCTCCCGGGGAGCGCAAAGCGTAAAGTAAGTTACGGGTGAGGGGGGGGGGGTGCCGGCGGCAGCTACAGCATTGTTGTGGCTTGTGGGAAGGCTGGAGGGTCCCCGTGTCCCCCCACCGGGGGGTGGGAAGTGGAGGGGGGGTGGAAGTCGAATGGGAGGGTGGTGTGGTTTTAAAATGGGGTGGTGGTATAAAAGGTTGTGTGTTTCCATTTTTGGTGGCTGCTAAAATAGTAAAAGGCAGGTCAGGTCAACGTCAGAGAAGGCTAAATTTATTATAGGGTAAGAGGGGTGCACAGTTGAAATTGTGCGGTAAGGGTGATGGAGGGTGTAGCGCCATTTTAATATAGTGGCGTCTGACAGGATGGAGTAGTGCGGAGCGGCCGGTAAGTTGTATCGTCCATGAAGGGAGTCCGCTGAGGGTGGAAGGCGTGCCGAGGGGGAAGGTAAGCTGTGGGTGAGGGGGGGTTATGAGGGGGGGTTATTAGTGAGGGGGGTGAGCCGATGGCAGCTACCGCATTGGTGTCGCTTGTGTGAAGGCTGGAGGCGCACGCGGGGGAAGGCTGGAGGCTCCCCATGTTCCCCCCCACCGGCCGCCCCAGGGGACAATCAGCCGCGCTTCCCCCATGTGGCCAAGCAGGGTTAAGGGCGCCGCGAAGGGGGAAGGTGCGCCGAGGGGGAAGGTAGCGGGGGGGGTGATGGTGGGTGAGGGGGGGGGGTGATGGTGGGGGGGGGGAGCCAGCGGGGAGGTGAGCTGTGGGTGAGGGGGGGTGATGGTGGGGGGGAGCCAGCAGGGAGGTGAGCTGTGGGTGAGGGGGGGTGTTGTTGAGCAGGGGTGATGGTGGGGGGGAGCCAGCAGGGAGGTGATCTGTGGGTGAGGGGGGGTGATGGTGGGGGGGGGAGCCAGCAGGGCGGTGAGCTGTGGGTGAGGGGGTTGGAAAGTGGGTTACACTTACCAAGGTCAGTGTGTGAATCCGCAGGGGGGGTGACAGTCTCAGGAGATATGGTGACAATCTTTGGCAGTATGTGTGTGTATGTGTGTGTCACAGTGGAGTAGGTGATGTCACTGTACATTTTGGCCAATGAGAGTCGTGTGGGAGGCTGACTGTGGGTGGGCGGACACAGGGACCAATGTCTGTGTTTGTGTATGTGTGTGTCACAATGGAACGTACCTCTTGGCCAATGAGAGTCGGGGGGGGGGGGGGGTGGGCGGACCCACGGACCAATCAGATTCACCACATCTACTAACAATCTCACAATTTTCAATTATATAGATATATATATACACTGTATAGTGTCAGGATAAAGATAATATTGTTTTTTTTTTCTAGAGTTTTGCAAATTAGACATTAAACAAAATAGCAATGCACATTGACTTATTGCGTGGTGGCGAGTCACTTGCGAACTCTGACTCAGCGGCAGCTTTGTTTTGCAATTCGAAAAACTCACATCGTTTTGTACATCTCTGTATTGGTCTGGCCTCCTGAGCAATGGGACGAGTTTATAAAGAAGTATAGAGTATATAGGAGATGCTGGCAGGGACAGACATTATCTATTGCCATTTCCTGCAGTTATTATTTCTTGTTCAGAAAGATTTCAAAACTTCAGAAGATTGATTTCCAATAGACAAAGTCAATATATTCTTACAAAGATACTTACAAATGTAAGTTGATGGCAAAAGTGCTTCTGATATTAATTCATAGATCAAAGGACTCCTTGTACCCTAACATTCTGCAGCCGTGTGTGTGCTTGAAGAGGGTCCAGAAGAAAGAGAAAGAAAATGGATAAGCAACTGGTAGTTATAGATCACTAACTCTGCCCCTTTCTGCCTCATGGCTAAGAACGAAGAACTTTCAAACTACTTCAGCTCAGATTTCCTACCAGGCCTATACAGTACTCATGCCAACCCCCAACACCTGCTATGCATCAGGCCTCACTTAGGATTCAGTTCCCTTTGTTACATAAAATGTCAACATCCTACAACATATTATAAATGCAATTGTCTTGATACAACTCTCATTCATACATTTTAATATAATAAATGGATTTCTAACTCTTGCCATTGCCAGCAAGAGGTGAAAACTAGTAGGAATTTGACTATGTTCATCTTATGATATTGGAAAAGGGGGAGCAGCTTTCTCACTGGGTCACAGTAAAAACTCACGAGCCATGTGTGTGAAGTATAACCTTTAAAAGTAGCCTCATGGACAGTAAGGTGAAAAAATGCTACCCTGAGTCAAGTGCCACAAGGGTGCCGGTTGTGGAGTGGAGGAGGGTGGGATGGTGAGTTTTTCGAGTGGAGGGAGGTCTCAGCTATAGTGTGGGTTTCAGGGAGTTGTTGAGGGGGGTGCTGCGGATGAATTCACAGGGGGGAGAAACATATCTTGTCACAGCAGGGAGGGTCTCTCATTTCCAGTGGCAGGGCTGCGTTGGGGACTTTCAGCTGATGTTCACCATCCGCAGAGGTGTGCTTACTCTGTAGGGAGGGAGATGGTGGGGGCCCAGGATTCAGTTATGGCCTGAGCCCTTGTTATATGGGGAGTGGAGGAAGGGTGGATAGCGCAAGGGCACTGCATGTCACATTCAATTTCATTTGTGCTACGCTTATATTGGCCTATCTGCACCAGCTGTGTTAAAAATGATTTTCTTTTTATTTTTTTCGACACAGATATGAAAATATATAAAAGAATATCTACTGTATGTGAGCCACAAAACTAATAAAAGGTGCATCACAATTATACAAGCCCCACCGCGAGGATAACCTCGGGGGTGGGCCACGGGGTATTGAAGCCCTAGCCCAGACCATTCTGTCGGAGTAGAGACATGGAGGGAAGGAGAGGAGGAATTATCTGTGTGGAAGGAGAGCGGCGAAATAGAAAGTCTTTGCTGTTGTTGTTGCGGCTACTGGAAGCCACTACCGTTGGGAGATTGCTGATCTGTCAATAAAAGAGACTATCCTTTATTACCAAAGACTGTGTGTGAATTGGAAGCTAGTACCCTGGGACCCAAGGGGTTCTTCTATACAGATCCTGTCCCATATTCCTGGGAGTATAGAAGATGGAGGCGTGCACCACTAAGAGATCACGGAGGCTAGCACCCCAGAAGCCCGGTCCTGGCTCCCCAATACCATCGTGGGAAGCTCAAGCCCTCCTGTTCCTCACAGGTATGCACCACACCGCATGTAATCTGCCCTCATGCACCCTAGACACCACCGTAGAGTCTGGGGGAAGAGGGAGAAGTAGGGTTACACAAGTTATAAATAAAAAAGTTATGTTCTACTTTAAATTGTATAATTTATGTGTTTAACATGTGGGGTGTCAAAAATCCTGCCAACAACTAATTAGCACTGAAATCTGGACATACATTTCTTTAAATCTTACTGCATAGACCCCCGGAAGTCACAGTTTACAACTTGGTTGAACAGCTAAACTTTTTGTAAGATATAATACCTCTTGCCCAATATTGCCTGTCTGGACCCTTTCTGAGTTCAAATTTACAGCTTTGAGTCTTTTCCTCAGACTTGTAAATGGTTATTTTTATCTTGGTGAGTTCAGGGAGAAAAAGATATCTCTTGTAAAAAATGCCTTGCTCTCATGTTAACAGAAGCAGAGTGAAGCTTATTTTTAAATCACTTGCTTTCCTATAAAGCTAAGACACAGCCAGAGACATTGCAGAATTTATAGCACCGTAGCTCACAGCAGAGGGAAGTTTATAAAAAATAGAGGACAAGACTTTGGACCATATTTACTAAGCAGTGTTCTACCTTAAAGCTGCAATATCCTACACATGTGTGATTTTTTTAATAAATCAGTTATATACTATTAGAAAATACTTGTAGCATTTAAAAAAAAAATTTTTTTTAATGTATTCCAATGTGACAAGAATTTTTGTTTATTTAGCAACCATTTACAAAGTCACATCCCCTTCCTCTTCTGAATCAGGCTCTGGCACACCCCTTTTGCTCTCTCTCTAGCAGTATACCAATTTGAATCTAGTGTCTGCCTGGTCACATGGTCTTGCACACAGAACATTGCATCTTGGGTAATCTTCTGCAGCCCTAACAGTGATATAAAGAACCCCCTCCATGTCACCAGCGGGATACTGATCCAGGCTAGTCTTTCTTCAGATCACCCTCTTTTATACCAATGTTGTTTAAAGCAGCAGTCCAAGCTGCCATTTCCCCCCTCTTTAATATGTGCATCAATACAATCCACACAATGATGAGTAATTAGTTAAGTTGCCGATTAATCCGTTCTCTTGTGATCGATCGGCGAAGATTGGGCTCGGGGGGGTCACTAAATGGCTTCCAGAGCAGCAGAAGAGGACCAAAGATGCAAAGTTCTGTGGGGAAGATCATATGACCAGGCAGTCACTAGATACAATTGGTGCAATGATAGAGAGGGCAGGCACAAAAGGGGTTTGGCAGAGACTGTTTCAGAAGCATAAGGGGATGTGACTTTGTAAATGGTTGCTATAGAAACAAAAAATGCTTGTTACATTATAATACATTAAAAATATCATTTAGAGTTGATTTAAAAAAATGCTATTAGTATTTTCTCATAGTACAAATCTGATTTATTAAAAAAACACGCATGTAAGATATTGCTTGGTCTGCAGCTTGAAAGAGCATCAAAGGGAAATACAAAACCAGAACTGGATCACTGCCCAACAATTATTTATCAGGGGCAATATATGAATGTTTTTTTTTCCAGGTCCACGATAAATCTGCCACCCAAGGATGGTTGCCAAAAATGACTGAAACATACCAGATTCATAAATTTGACACACATAAGAGATGAAAGACAGTTAGATACATCTTTAGTTTTCATCCTGTGTCATGAGGTACCCTGTGATTCTGCAAGATGCCACCAAGCATTCCCCACGTTGTCCCATTATAGCTGCTTCTATAGGCGGGATCATGCTTAGGTCCTGACACGGAGTGTAGCTGCAATACTATGATTACCAGGACACGCATCTCTTCCGACAGACTACGCACCGTCTCTCCCCCTGATCCACATTCAGCTAGCAAGCTACTAATTACGCATCCTGGAGCACAAGACAGCGCCTTTCTACATTTAAAAAATACTGTGCTACCTGATTCTCTAAGGTGGAATAATATCCCTTTGCAAAAAGTCCTATCATTGTGTAGTTTGCTAGTGCTGCGTATTTTCAATATAACTTTCTGCTTTGAGTCTTTGTGTATCTCCCCAGGAATACTTTTGTCATCCAAACATAATTACTGCTTGGGTCTTCGCACATATCACTATGCAGAACGAGAGGAGACGATCTATCTAAGCCCGTCCGTCTCATTTCAAATGCATAAAACTGCATAAAACTGTCTTCTTGGAATTCATTCTTATTCACAAGTCATGTAAATGCCAAGTGCTGGTCATCATTTGCATTGCATGAATTGACAAATAAACATTCAATAAATCAGTGGGAATGTGGAAATCAATTAACTAAGCAATCCATGCATGGCATTCCTAAAATACAAATCCAGGGCTATTCGGCTGAAACTTCCATAAGGTTTACTTTGATATTCAAATTTATTTTATATCTCAACATTTACATTGGCCCAAACTTTAAAAATCAAACTTGTATTGCTACACCGATAGATAAAAAAATTCTGTTTTAAATAAGAAAAAAAATAATAATAATTATTTCATATTATTATTATATCCTTGTCAAAAATCAAGGATGTGTATACACAAAAACAAATGAATTAGGTCTGCCTGTTATTTTGATTATTTAAAAAAAAACTTGGAAAAATGTTGGGAGGTAAAGTTTAAAGTGTTTTCTTCACACATATGTAACCTCTTGTATGTGTGTATATATACATCTATCACCAGATATATAGCTATATAGATATATACAGTATATATATAAAGTGTACAGTATAGCCAATAAAGAATATAACTTGTGAGCACATTCACATGTCTTAGACAGGTCTGCACCCTGCCTTTCAGCCATTATCACCTAGAATACAGTGCTTCCACTGCAGCAAAGGATACTGGGAAATGACATGCAAATGGCCACACAATGTGTCACCTTTTGCTGAAATCCATTGTTGCATGGAACCCTTATAAACAAATGCTCACTGTTAACACAGCTTTTAAGCACAGCCTGGGATTATATGTAAACTAGTCAAACTCACAGACAGCTGTTTTGACCATTTGGATCTCATCAGTGTGAGGTTGGTTGTACTGGATTTGCAATTTTCAAGCTGGGTTGGGATACCATACACATTATTTAAGTTATGGTGGGTGAAAAAGGCGACAAAAAATCTCCACCGTATAGCATATAGCCAATAAAGACTATCACTTGTGAGCACATTCACATGTCTTAGACAGGTCTGCAACCCTGCCTTTCACCATTATCACCAGCATACAGAGTGCTCATTTACATGTCATTTCCCAGAATCCCTTGCGGAAGTGGAAGCACTGAACGCTAGGTGATAATGGCCAAAAGCAGGGTTACAGACCTGTCTATGTGAATGTGCTCACAAGTGAGATAGAGGTAGAGGTAGGGATAAATACAGTATGTATATATGTATGTCCTTATCACATGAGGACATACTGTAGCTTTCTTTACCGTTTCATTGTGTACTGTGCTTCAATAAAACAAAATCTCCTCTGAGAAACTTCTTTATGCCAGACTCACCTTCTCTCATCCATCTAACATATATACTGTACGCATTTTAAATAGATAGTTAGATACATCCAGATGTATCCGGGGTTATTGCTTCCACTGGCGTGATCTGGTTGGATATTCTGGGAAATTCTGCGTTATCACTTCTATTGAGTCTTATGGAAACGGTAATATTCTGAGTTACTTTATCATTAGATAAAATAAAGCCGGCTGCCTCTGTAGATAGACGGACAGGCAGATACTGTAGAGAGATAGACATCACTTTTCCCCAATCCCTAATATAGAGATTAAAGAGATTATAGAAATGATTTATCATATCTCCCCCCCAGGGAACCCCAACTCAGCCGCCTTTTATACTTGGTTAACCAATCACTTTAATCACTTTAGGATCAGCTTAAGATGGTTCATTCGCGTATCAGATACTTATGGCTAAGTAAAATCTAACCATCGCAGCATTATTTGATATTATAGTTCATCTAAGGTTTATGAGTCAGGAAGTTAAATAGTTTATAAGATGACAGTTTTGAGAAAACAAAATAGCAGTAAAAATAGTCTATTCATATTTTATGAACAAATATAAAAGGACGTTGCTAAATAAAGCAGATTGCAAATCCTAAGAAAGGACACAGCACAATTTGCTTTCGGCGTTTACTCAGAACTGTTAGCTCAGCTTCTCTCTGGGAAGTTATTATAAGATCCCTAATGCCATACAGACTTTGGGGATTATTTTTAGCTCTTATACAAAGTGTAAGCAGTTTATGTTCCATGGAGAATGGAACAATCTTACCCCCCCCCCCAAAAAAATGCATTTGCCTTTCACCGGCCAGCAAGTAACAGTCCTCATCTTCCCTATAATATCATTCTCTGAGCAACACATGATTTAGGAAAGCATACACAGGAGTCAAAAGTATCTATACACGTTTACATTTGCAATAACCTTGCTGCTTTCACCATGTGATCAATAAAAGCTTTCACACTACTCTTCTGCCATTATGGAAGGAACAATGAAATGAATGAATGATAATTACCTATTTAACTAACTGAACGCTGTAAAGATCATTGATAAACCGTAATAAATCATATCAAATTGAAATATATTTGAAATCAATTAATGATGTAGACTATTTACAGTAAATTCAGCATAGCCGGGAGTGTATCACACATTTCTAAACTTCCTTGAAAATAAAAAGTTTACGTTTTTTAATTTGCTTTCCACAAAATGTATAATAATTAGAATCTATATTAAAAAAAAGCCATGTTGAATCTTCTCTCTTTCCTCCTCATCTACAGTACATATTACTTATTCACCGTTCAGATGACTGTGGTTAATTGTACCTGTTGCAAATACTGTAACACCAAGCTAACGTACGACTAAAAGGAAAGAAAGTGAAAGGATTTGTATTTTAATTTTTTTATCACATCTGTTTTTCAAGGTGTTGGTGTTCAACAAATGCTTACTTACTGTGTCTATAGAGAGGGTCTGAAACCCTGTCTGATTGATTAGGGCAGAAGATCAGCTCTAATAAAACCCCTTTTGATTGCTAACACAATTTGAAGAGCAGTGGCTGTGGGTTCCAGTCCTGTTGGGTCTGACATTATTCCCAGTCATTAGGTTGCTGCCTTAGGCTTATTATCAACTACTGCATATATAGTTGGTATGGAAATCCTTTTAGGAAGTGTGGGGTGGGACTCAATTAAATATACTTTGCATATCATTCGCATATCTCCCAGGTGTGCTCCTTTTCCAGCACATGCATCTCTCCCTAAGTAACATCATAAATGCAATGCATAATACATTATGATTGCGGATGAAACACATTAGAGCTATTATGGAGGGCTCTAATTAGAGAAAGGGGTATAAATAACCACATAAATGCAGGTGGGAATCATTACTCCTAAGGAAGCTGCCATTACGAATAGCAAAACGCGTAGAGTGTTTTGATACAGCAGTGATTGAGAACAAGACACTCCTCCGGTATCCGGAAGGCTGTGAAACTGGAAACCGGAAGCGACGCGGGCAGACGTGACGTATGCGGATGTGCAGGCGAACGAGGATGTGATGAGATCGCGAATCACCCTAATCACAGACACTGTCTTTTTTTCAATGTTTATTATAGACCGCTATTGTGCAAGCCTTGAGTCTTAAGATTTTCTACATAAACTATCTATTTGCATTTTCCGTCTGCACTATTTTATTTATAATTGGTTAATTTATAAAAATGTTTTACCAGGAAGTAATACATTGAGAGTTACCTCTCGTTTTCAAGTATGTCCTGGGCATAGAGTTATGATCATAAATACATGGTTATATTAAGTGAGCAGGGTTATATATTATATACAAGACATTGCATGCACAGTAGGAGATAATATATGTTATAGGCGTATGAAACAGTTACAGATCAGATTGAAATGTGAGAAGCTTTGGTTTTGAATGAACTTAGACTGGTGGCGGCTGTGAGAGTCTCCGGTAGATTGTTCAAGTTGTGAGGTGCACGGTAAGAGAAGGAGGAGCGGACAGATACTTTGTTGAGCCTATCAACGTTTTTTTTGAGTCAGATATCAGATGATACGTGTCACGGTTGTGCTCGCCACAAACCAGGACCGGACCGCGGGGCTGAGGTGGGGTTGTATAATCATCGACCTTAGACCGTGCAGACTAATCCAGAATGCGTAGTTCGTAGTCGTACATAACAGGGTCGGGACTGGAGAGAGCAGTGTAGTCAGTGGACGAGCCAGGGTCAGGATAGGAGATATCAGGGTAAACGTTATCAAAGCAGAGTTTCGTTAACAGGAAGTCAACAAGGTCCCGCTTAAGTGTAGTAGCTGCAGGGCGGGAGCGGGTTCTGCGTGAGCGGCGACCATGGCCCCTGGTGCCGATCTCCGGAAGGGATAGGCAGGACGGAGTGGGCACACCACCGGGCAGCACTGGTAACCCAATGCTTCAGCGCAGGAGTCCAGAACGAGTCTGTGCAAGGAGAGAGAGCTACAGACCTCGGGACTAGTAGACCAGCCTCTGCTAAGGGAAGAGCAGCAGGCCACAGGAAACAGGGAGCTGAAGTTACGCTGGAGATCCACCGCTTCAGCACAGGAACCAGGACACGGCATCTACAATGGAGAGAGAGCAGTAGGCCCCAGGAACCAGAGACAGGCCTCTGCTATGGGAAGGGCAGAAGGCTTCAGGAAACAGGAACTAGGAACATGAACTTGGAACAAAGAACATGAACATGAAAACAGCAACAGGGTGGCCAAGATAGGTGGCTGTGGCAAACATAGTGAACATCCAAGAAGGATTATGCTCGGCAGAGAAGCATTGTGGGAAAGTTGTATTTAAAGGTCAGTAAGCCAATAGCAAAAGGGGCGTGTGACAGCATTGCTCTAATGACTGAGCCCAGGCTGGAGCTGCAGTAATAGCTTGCACAGCTGCAGAATATATCATGGGGAGTGTTCCAGGACCTTACAGGTCTGTAAGGCAAGGTAAGCAGTAAACCGAGGTGTGGATTCCTTACAATACGTGTGTAAGGACTAGGGGGTCTCGGCAGCCGCAGCGCGTACCTCCCTTACCTCCTGCTTCTCCCGCTGCCGTAAGACGTCCTCCTCTCCGGCGCCAGCCACCTCCCATTGCCCTGGGGTGTCCCCGCAGTTTCCGGCGGCCCGCCTCTTCTCTGCAGTCTCTTTTCTCTCACGTGGCTGCCATTAGTCCCGGGTGCATGCGCGGACAGCGCACGCCAGGTTAAGATAATTTATTCACTGCACTAGCAGTGAAACCACGCCCCCAACTAACGTACAGGCTATTTTCCCAGACCAAACTTTTTCACCTGCCTGCCAATCATGGGGACCTATCCAGGACAGCTCCAAACACTCCTCCAGGCCTGCCCCCGCTCCCGATTGGTCATCCGTACTATATAGTGCCTGTCTTGCCACTCACTCATTGCTCGACATAATTTCTTCTAGCGGATGTCTATGCTGGCTCTCTCTCTTCGTTATTCAGGTTACGACCCGGCTTGGCGGAGTTCACTCTCTGGCTCTGGACTTTAGCTCTCACGTGACCTCGCTGCTTCTCACACCCCTCGACCTCAGGTTGGACACCGACCTTCCGGATCTCTCCTCTCCCTGACCTTGGCTAACGGCTACACGACGTCTCTTCTTGTACCGGTACCGGCAAGTATTGCTACAGCTATTTTCACATGGCGGGTTTCACGGTGACTTTATGGCAGGCTGTAATTTACACCAAATATATATATATAATACTAGCTGATATACCCGGCGTTGCACATGATTTACCCCCCTTCACAGCTGGCTGGCCCCCATGTTCACAACTCCGTTCCCCTTCACAGCCCCCCCCCCTTTCTTCACAGCTCCGTCCCCTCCCTTGTTCAAATCTGCGGTCTCCCCTCCCTGCACCCCACATCACTCTCCACCCCTCCTGGCCCCCACATCAGTGTCCCCCGCCTTGCACATCACATCACTCTCCGCCCCTTGCACCTCACATGACTCTCCCCCCCTTGCACCTCACATTACTGCCCCCCCTGCATCACACCCGGCCCCCACCACATCACCCCCCGGCCCCCACCACATCTCCCCATGGCCCCCACCACATCACCCCCCAGCCCCACCACAGACTGTCACACACACACACACATACACACACACACACACACACACACACACACACACACACACACACACACACACACACACACACACACACACACACACACACACAGTGTCACACACACACACACAGACAGGAGTAAGAGGCAGTGTAAAACACACACAGTGTAACACACACACACAGTGACACACACACAGTGACACACACACACACACACACACACACAGTGTCACACACACACTGTGTCCCCCCACACACAGTGTCACACACACACATACACACACATACACACACACAGTGACACACACACGTCACCTCTCCTTCCGTCCGCCGCCATCTTACTCCGCGAGGGAGGAAGGGGGTCCTTCCGGGCACCGCCATCTTAGGCGCCGCATGTCCACTGCCTGTCGGAGCACCGGGGGGGAGCTGAGCGGAGCACCGGGGGGGGAGGTGAGTGGAGCACCGGGGGGGAGGTGAGTGAAGCACCGGGGGGGAGGTGAGCGGAGCACCAGGGGGGAGCTGAGCGGAGCACCGGGGGGGAGCTGAACGGAGCACCGGGGGGGAGAGCTGAGCGGAGCTCTGGGGGGGAGAGCTGAGCGGAGCTCCGGGGGGGAGAGCTGAGCGGAGCACCGGGGGGGAGATGACACGGGGAGAGGAGGAGAGCACGGGAGCACGCAGCGCGTGCTTGAGAGCCGTGGGGGTGTCCCGGGCGCTCGCTCCGCTCCCCCGCTGACTGTAGCGGCGCCTGGGGGGGGTGAAAGCGGGGGAAACAGGGAGACACGGGGAGAGGAGGAGGTGCGCGCGGGTCACGATGACTTGGAGGATGTGTGTGTGTGTGTGTGTGTGTGTGTGTGTGTGTGTGTGTGTGTGTGTGTGTGTGTGTGTGTGTGTGTGTGTGGTCACTCCGCCTCAGGCCAATGAGAAGTGCGGGGGCGGGCAGCCCAAGGGACCAATGAGATTTCCCCTAGGGACACAGGAAGATGCAGACAGGCATACAGTGCTTTCACTAATATATAATAAGATAATATATATATATAACTGGGTTGAACTGGGATGAGACTTAGATATGATAAAATATAATTTATTCCTTGATAAAGGTGAACACACAAAATATACAAATAACAGGCAAAATACAGACACTTACTTAAAGATGGAAATGATGAAACAGTCACATCTGGACTGGCAGTTCATACAGCAATATTCATCATCCCAAGAAACGAATAGCCATGAACAGGCCTTGCATGCAGACATTGCATAGCGTTTCTCTCAGCAATCAAGATGGTATAGAAGAACAACACAGGATGAAGGGTGGACAACTGTTTATAAACCTTTTGTAACCCTATCCTTAACATTAAGTACAGGTGATTGGTTTTCAATTACCTGTAGCCACTCACTAACATGGGAACACATTTTGATACACGCCCCCAGCTAGTTGGCACATGCTCAGTTGGACTCTGGGTTCTCATTTCTGCAACCCCACATTTGCATCAGGACTGCCAGCCATTCTACTAAATGGAATTTCTGGCAGGAAACCCTTTGTTGTAAGGTGTGAAATGGGACACTTATAGCCTGCTCTGGTTTGAGTCATCTCCGCCCTCCGGTAAGCAATGTAGGTGATAAACTCCTTTGAACAGCACTTAAATTCTAGACATTGGGACGCTTCCTTGGCCATCTGCTACCTTATGGCCAAGGGAATTTCCTCTGGTTTCTGCCCATATATTGGAACACAGTATTAAAGATAATACACAACCATATTAAAATATCCGGTTCCGTTGGGTCCAGCGGGTCCAAACTTCCCAGTTCCCAATGCCGGAACTGGGGCACCATATGGTCCAATTTGCGACTTGCTACGACCTTCGGAACCGGAGTTACACAAATACACTTTAAACCGTTTCCTATTTTAATACAATAAACTCCGCTGTAAATTAAATCACGGTTTTTCACTAAATCCCCATTGAAAACAACGGGATTCGCCGCCATAGACTTTCAATGGCAAACCGCCGCCGTTGGCGGCTATAGGAATCCGCCACCATAGACTTTCAACGGGGCCACGCCGCGTTGAAGTCAATGGGGGTTTTCCGCCATAGCCGGTCAACGGAAATTGGCCGCCATTGAAGTCTATGGGAAAAGTCCCGAACTTTCAAGGGGGTCCATACTCCGTCAGGTTGGTCCAAGAGGGTCAAGGATGGTTCTGAAGCGATGCCGGAGCAGTGACTACAGGTACCCCAAACCCTGGCCCTCTGGACCCTCCGGAACCAGAGCTATGGATTTCTAAATTTCAGCTTTTCACACTTAGCCGTTTTCTTGAGCTGTTTCTGCGGCCGCCATTGGAACCTTCTCGGTTCGACCATTATCGGGAGTCCAGGATTCGGGGACACGGTGGTGGTCGAGTGGGGGGAGGCCTAGGAACTAGGGGCAAAAAGAATTTTATTTCTATGTGCTCTAGAACTGTTTATTCCCACGCCACTTGTCGTTGAACTTGACTGCTAAGTGATCAAAGCTCTCTTATAGAAAAAGTATCCGCTTTGCGGTTTTGCGGTTTGGACGGCAGCCAACTCGTTCCTGAAAAGCTCCTCTCGGACGCCATCTGCTGGACTTCACAGGAAACAGGACCAAAACAGCAAGATTCGCCATTAGAATGCATTGAGCCCTAATGGCGGCCTATGGAACCCTGCAAAATGGTGCCTGAAAAGGCGGGAAAATTACACAAAGGGCTATAATCATTAAAGAACTATTAACCCTTGTACTACCGGATGGATCCTAGTGTGTGTGTGATGCAGACACTGATATAACAATTAAACCTGGGAACAGGGGAATACACATTTTCATGTTATAACAAGGGTTAAATCACATTTATGGACCTCAGCCCAGTTAACCCCTTGTCTCCCTGGTGAGATCAGGGGGTGGCCAATTGGGGTGTAACCCCTTTAATCCCGGGCCAAATCCTCCCCATCGTCACAGCGGGCAACGCCAAAACACCACGCTCCGGACACGCTCCTTCTGCTGCGGGTGCGTGTATATATACGTCCCCACCTCAGTATAAGGGACGGGTCTGGTCTGCGGGCAGCCCCGGCGTAACATTATGTCGAGCCCACAAGACGCAGACCAGACTGATCTGGCCTCTATGATGGCCATGTATCAACAAATCCAGGCCTTAACTGATCAGATGGCTCTCCTCACTCAACAGGTACAGGAATTTTAATTTCAGGCGCCACCTGTGGCCGCACCTCCGGCGCAGGTAGAAACGGTGCCCGCCGCGTCTACAGGCCCAAAGATTCCGGCACCCAAGCCGTACGCGGGGGATCCGCACGCCTGTCGTGGATTTCTTAATCAATGCGAGATCCAGTTTGAGATGGCCCCGCACCAGTATTCCACTGGTCGTAAGAAGGTGGCATATGTTTACAGCCTGCTCACTGGAAATGCGCTGGCATGGGCCACCCCGATCTGTGAACTACATCCCGAGATCACCTGAGATTATGCTGTCTTTAGACGGGGCTTTTGACAGGTATTCGACACCCCTGCAAGCCAAGAAACTGCTTTTGACTCTTTGCTTCAGCTTTCACAGGGACGTCGGTCCATGGCCCAGTACGCCTTGGAGTTCAGGACCATAGCGGCCGAGACACGATGGGACCAGGAGGACTTAGTCTCGGTCTTCTGGCGTGGATTAACGAATTCTGTGAACCCAGGACAGGACTTCTGGAAGAACTCATCTCCCAGGCCACTCGAGTGGATCAACGTCTTCAGGTACGCCACGCTGAACGCCAACACCGTCGGTTCATGCCTTTTCGTGCCCCTTTTCCAAGGTTCTCTTCTACCACAGGACCTGCTGTCTCCCCGCTCCCGAGGCTCCGGAGCCGATGCAACTTGGAGTCCAGCGTTCCTGGGCATCGATGCGACAGTTTTGCCAAGCTGGTGGCTCATGTTACTATTGCGAATCCTCCGAGCATCTGGCCCGTGAATGCCCACTACGTCTGGGAAACGACCAAGCCCAGTGAGTACGAAGGGGCCCTTCCTGGGTGCTAAATCTCATTATCCCCTTTCCAGGAAGGAACTTCCCAAGAAATTTACCATTCCCGTCTCCCTCTCTGGCCCTACCTTCCGTACCTCCAAAACGTCATTTATCGATTCCGGTGCAGGAGGAAATTTCATGGACAAGACCTTTTCTGAACTGAACCAGATTCCACTCGTTAGGAAGAAGTCTCCCGTTGCCTTAGTCGGGAAGGATGACCTTCCGCTCACCCTGGCATATATCTCCTTGGAGACTTGCCCCCTCACCCTTTCCCCTCATTCCCACAAGGAAACACTGGCCTTTGATGTAATCCATGCTCCTGGAACACCGGTCACCCTTGACTTACCTTGGTTGCAGAAACACAACCCGCACATCAATTGGACATCCCATGTTTCCATTGTCTGGAGGTCAAGGTCAGAGGAGACTTCCACCTCAACTGCTGGTTAATACATCCAACCCTAAGGGAGGTATACCCTCCCCGTACGCAGATTTTCTGGATGTCTTCAGCAAAACTCAATCCGAGCTACTACCTCCACACCGATCATATGATTGTCCGATAGATTTGGTACCTGGATACACATTGCTCAAGTCTAAATCCTACCCCCTCTCTCTGCCTGAGATGGAGGCCATGGACGAATATATTCGTGAGAACTTGAAGCAAGGCTTCATACGGCACTCCAATTCACCCGCTGGCTGGATTCTTTTTCGTTAAAAAGAAAGACGGTACTCTCAGATAGTGTATAGACTACCGGGGACTAAACCGCATTACAGTGAAGAACCGCTACCCACTCCCACTTATCTCTGAACTCGTCGACAGCCTTCAAGGTGCTAGAGTAAAAAAAAAAGGGGGGTGAAGGTGCGCAGCTAATAAATGGTGTGACATACAATGTGAATACAATGTGAAAAAACAATAATGTGGACCTTGTAAGTGTAAAACACTAATGATGCGTCTGCAGCCTTTCATGAGGGGTGGCTCGACACGCCTAGAACTGGAGAAAATACAAAAGAACAGGGCGCACAACGCACATAGTGAAGCACAATTAAAAGAGTGAATTTTACTAAAGGGTAATACATCAGAATAGATAAAATCAAGCAATGGATAAGTGGGGTTACCACACAGAGGGACTTCTGGAAACGTTGCTCTTCACCCGATGTAGGGGAGGGAACAGGCAACCAGCGGTCGTCAATCCAGGCAGGAGGACCCTCTGAATCCGTGCAGTACACTCCCTCATCTCAGGGTGTTAAGATGATAAGTTCACAGTATTGAGTCCCGCACACAAGTCCCGTAGCAAGGCACAGCAGCCTCCGTTAGTACCACCACTGCCAAACGCCGACAGCACGCCACTCCACGTCGTGGGGCGCCTGCCGATGACGTCACGGACTTCCCCTCCACTGCAGTGTCCAGAGGAGCGTCCACAGCGGTGCACAGTACACAGGGCGGCACGTAGTACACAAACGGGAAAAGGTGTCACAGGGGACAGGAAGAAATAAACCAAGGGTACTCTTGGCTACAAATGGGTATAAAAAATGAGCAGAAACACATTCCAATGCGTTTCGTAACAAAAAGTTACTTCTTCAGGGACTACAGGGCAGCTGGGGGAGTGTGCACAATTATATACCAAACAACCCCCAATCAAAAGTTATGTATCATATTACTGCACCAATCCGTGAAGGTGCATCAAATTGCTCATTAAGGGTCTGCAAAATACAGTGTCAATAAAAAGAAACAGAACATATAGAATACACATAATGCAATAAAAACAATAGAAATGCATAATATTAATGCAGCAGAATTCTGAAAGAGAAAAGCCACAATTAGAGCCATACAGTGTGATAATAAAGACAGACATGAATATACAGTATAGGTGCTTAAAGATCAATACAAGGACCAAATATCTATATCTTCGTTTAACCCCCTAGGGGTCAACGAACTCATTTGGTAAATCCAAAAAGTTTTTTGGTAGGAGAGGCTTTTAATTCTATCGCCTCCCCTCCTATCTTTAGGAACCACTTTAATGCCCTTAAACATAAGTTTAGAAGGGTTTAGAAGGGTCATTATGGTGTAATGCATAGTGACGTGAAAGATTGTGTTTTTCGTAACCAATTTTGATGTTCCTGATATCCTCCTGTATACGGGTCTTTAGGCATCTTTTCGTGAGACCTATATACTGCTGCGACACACTTTATTCGAGCAAATACCCAGTATGTACCTGGCAGATACCTGGAATGCGCCGCTCCTCACCTCAGACAAGCCCCATTGCGTTTGCCTTCCCAGCCATGGTTCATGCCTGGCTGACGGGCGGCTGATCTGTTAAATGATAATGATTAGGATTTAATAGGCTGCAATGCTTCGCGTGTCTACCAGATGGCATAAATTCATGAATTGTAATGCAGTATATATATATATACTGTGCAGTATTGCAGCCAGCGGGAATAAAATGCTTCAATCCCTGCCTGGAAAATAACTCAATGCACTCGGGCAGAAAACAGTCACAAACCTCAATACACCCGAGTATACCCGAATTCGTGGGACTAGCCGAGCTCGAATAAAGTGTGTCGCCAGTGTATTGAAGGCCGCACTCACAATTAACCAAATAAACCACATTGGTTGTATTGCAATTAATAAAGGAATCAATGGCGAAGCTCTCACCAGTAACAAACGATTTAAATGTTTTCCTCTCAGGGTGTAGGTGCTGACAAATTGAGCACCTCCCACACTGGAAGTTACCAACTGGTTTTTCACCAATCCAAGTAATTGGGACAGATTTACCTCGAACATTACCCACATCACTGGGAGCCAATGACTTTTTTTTTAAATTTTTTGCCCTCCTATATATGAATTTGGGGGCATCTGGAAGGCGGTCACCTAGAACTGGGTCATTACATAAAATTGACCAATGTCTCTGAATAATTCTTTCGATTTTCTTATTAACTGAGTTGAAAGTTGTAATATAAAGACACTTCTAAAATTATGTTTAAGGGTATTAAAGTGGTTCCTAAGGAGAGGAGGTGGGGCGATAGAATTAAAAGCCTCTCCTACCAGGAAACTTTTTGGATTTACCAAATGAGTTCGTTGACCCTTGTGGGTTAAACAAAGATATAGATATTTGGTCCTTGTATTGATCTTTAAGCACCTATACTTTATATTCATGTCTGTCTTTATTATCACACCTGTATGGCTCTAATTGTGGCTTTTCTCTGATGAATTCTGCTGCATTAATATTATGTATTTTTATTGTTTTTATTGCATTATGTGTATTCTATATGTTCTGTTTCTTTTTATTAACACTGTATTTTGCAGACCCTTAATGAGCAATTTGATGCACCTTCACGGATTTGTGCAGTAATATGATATCTAACTTTTGATTGGGGGTTGTTTGGTATATAATTGTGCACACTCCCCCAGCTGCCTGTAATCCCTGAAGAAGTAACTTTTTGTTACGAAACCCGTTGGAATGTGTTTCTGCTCATTTTTTATACCCATTTGTAGCCAAGAGTACCCTTGGTTTTTTCTTCCTGTCCCCTGTGACACCTTTTCCCGTTTTGTGTACTACGTGCCGCCCTGTGTGCTGTGCGCCGCTGTGGACGCTCCTCTGGACACTGCAGTGGAGGGGAAGTCCGTGACGTCATCAGCAGGCGCCCCACGAGGTGGAGTGGCGTGCTGTCAGTGTTTGGCAGTGGTGGTACTAACGGAGGCTGCTGTGCCTTGCTACGGGACTTGTGTGCGGGACTCAATACTGTGAACTTACCATCTTATCACCCTGAGACGAGGGAGTGTACTCCATGGATTCAGAGGGTCCTCCTGCCTGGATTGACGGCCGCTGGTCTCCTTTTCCATCCCCTACATCGGGTGAAGAGCAACGTTTCCAGCCGTCCCTCTGTCTGGTAACCCCACTAATCCATTGCTTGAATTTATCTATTCTGATGTACGCAGAACTTATTACCCATTAGTAAAATTCACTCTTTTAATTGTGCTTCACTATGTGCGTTGTGCGCCCTGTTCTTTTTTCTTTTCTTCAAGGTGCTAACCTGTTTTCCAAGCTCGATCTTCGCGGTGCTTATAATCTCATTCGCATCCGGAAGGTCGACGAGTGGAAGACCGCTTTCAACACCCGTAGCGGACACTACGAATATCTCGTGATGCCCTTCGGCTTACGCAACGGTCCAGCGGTCTTTCAGGACTTTATCAATTACATTTTTCGGGATGTCCTTAACCTTTTGTAATTGTTTACCTGGACGACATTCTTATATTTTCTAAGAATCTACAGGACCATGTTATCCATACGAAGTTTGTGCTCTCCCACCTCCGAGAGAACCGATTGTTTGCCAAGATGGAGAAGTGCCTCTTTCACCAGTCTACCACCTCCTTTCTTGGGTATATTATTTCCAACAAGGGATTGGCCATGGATCCTGAGAAACTGAAGGCCGTAGTGGATTGGCCGCAACCCGATTCCCTCAAGTCTATTCAGCGGTTTCCAGGATTTTCCAATTATTATCGGAAATTTAGTCGCAACTTTTCCACCATCATCGCCCCGATCACGGCGCTGACCCAAAAAGGGGCTGATCCTTCGTCTTGGTCACCTGAGGCAGTCATGGCTTTCAAGACATTGAAACAAGCATTTGTCTCAGCTCCCATCCTCCAACACCTGAATACTAATTTTCCATTCACCCTAGAGGTAGACGCTTCAGACTGCAGGGCCGGTGCAGTCCTATCCCAGAGATTTTCTCCTCAGGATTATCTTCACCCTTGTGGGTTTTTCTCTAAGAAGTTTTCTCCAGCTGAGAGAAACTATGACGTGGGCAATAGGGAACTTTTGGCCATCTAGTTGGCTCTTCAGGAATGGAGGCATCTACTGGAGGGGTCAAAAGAGCCATTCACGATTCTCACGGACCATAAGAATCTGTTATACATCAAGAGTGCCCGCCGCTTAGGTCCCCGCCAAGCCCGCTGGTCGTTATTTTTCTCCAGGTTTAATTTTATTTTGTCCTACATTCCTGGCACCAAGAACGTCAAGGTGGATGCCCTCTCTAGGCAATATTCTTCTGAAGAGAGACCGGAGAAGACTACCGAGTCCACCCTTCCCAAGCAGAAGATCCTCGCGGTCGCTGCATTCAAAAATCTTGAAAGGATCATCAAATCTCAAAAACATCTGCCTAGTGACCTCGAGGTACCGAAGGACACCTTGTACGCAGAGCCCAGGTTTATTCCTGAGATTCTGGATTGGGGGCACGCTTCCCGTTCGGCAGGACATCCGGGGTACAAAAAAACTTTGGATCTCATCCGTCGCACCTTTTGGTGGCCCAATATGGCCAAATCCATCCTTGAATTTACTCAGGCTTGTCTGGTATGTGCACGCAATAAGATTCCTCGTCAGAGACCCCATGGTCTTCTTTTGCCTTAACCCATTCCGGAGCGCCCCTGGTCCCACATATCCATGGACTTTATTGTCGAATTGCCTTGGTCAAAGGGTATGAACACCATTGTGTGGATCTGTTTTCCAAGATGGCACATTTCGTTCCTCTCAAAGGATTACCCTCCTCCCCCGCCCTTGCCGATATTTTCTTCAGAGAGATTTTCCGGATCCTTGGCATTCCCACATCCATCGTATCGGACAGAGGCTCTCAATTTGTTTCCAGATATTGGAGGACCTTCACCAGAAGACTGGGCATTTCTTCTTCCTTTTCGTCAGGATATCACCCTCAACTCAATGGGCAGACTGAGAGGGTTAATTAATATCTCGAGAAATACTTGAGGTGTTTCGTCTCTGACTCCCAGGACGACTGGTCGGAATTACTCCCCTGGGCTGAGTATGCCTTTAATTTCTCCAGGAATTAATCCACTCGGGAAACACCTTTTTTTTATTAATTACGGATTCCACCCGGCTCGCCTGCCTATTTCCAATATCTCCTCTGGAGTAACAGCCGTGGATGAATGTATCTCCCTCCTACAGGACTCTTGGACTAGAATTCAATCGGCACTTCAAAAGGCCTCCCTGACTTCGAAAATCCAGGCTGACCGTCGTCGCCGACCTGCACCCAATTACAAGACAGGGGATAGGGTTTGGTTGTCTTCCAAGAATATCCACCTCAAAACCCCTTCCCCTAAATTGGCACCTTAGGTTTCTGGGCCCCTTTCCTATCGTGGAGCAGGTAAACCCGGTGCCCTTCCGTCTTCAGTTACCTCAAAGCATAAGAATTCCCAATGTTTTTAACACATCACTTCTCAAGAAGGAAGCGTTATATCTGTGGCGCTGGGTCACAGGCATATACAAAAAAATATATAATAATAAAAAGTGTTATACAACCAGTGAAGGGATGCACTCCTCTGGAACTCTTCCAATGAAGGCAATGATACATATAAGGGAAACAAAAACAATCATAGTGTAATACAGTAACTAAACAAAACACAACACTAATAGACAAACATCTGCTGAGACAAAGGACTAATATAAAAGGTATCACATTTAATAAAATGACATATAAAATGATGGGTCACGTCTGCATCGAAGCCACAGTAAAAATGCACGCTTACCAGACACTCATTAAAAGCATGCAGTGGATATATTGGAGAGTATCCCCTCTCATACAGGCCACATCACGTGCTCTGGCGTCCGACTGAAGCTCCAGGGGAAGCCCCTTCCTGCTTGTGCTGCCGTGGGTCTCTGCACCTCAAGTATGCCGGCTGGTGTGCGCTGGAAAAGCCGCCGTCACGCCACGTCACGTGTACTACTTGGTGGCAGGATCCGCGCCGATATTTGCAGCCCAGTACTGGAATGTGCAGCCAGATTTCGCAACCAGAGACCGCAACAGTGGGGTATCTGTGGAGTGGGTCCAGGCAGTGTAGTACAGTGTTGTGGAGGCAGCTGTGCAGACGAAGACCACCCACCCTACGCGTTTCGGAAGACTGCGCTTCCTTCCTCAGGGGTAAAAAAGTACATCACTTCTCAAGCCACACTCTTAAACCAGACCCAGTGATTATACAGGGCAATGAAGAGTACGAGGTCCAAGCTTTACTGGATTCCCGCCTCTCGAGAGGTAAAGCTTAATTCTTGGTCCATTGGAAGGGCTTTGGACCCGAAGAGAGGTCATGGGTACCTCTTAAAGACATTCATGCACCAGGGCTTCTTAAACGCTTCCGAAAGAAGTTTCCATCCAAACCAAGGGAGGATCGTCCTGAGGCCGACCCTGAAGGGGGTGGGTACTGTAAGGACTAGGCTGTCTCGGCAGCCGTAGCGCGTATCTCCCTTATCTCCTGCTGCTCCCGCTGCCGTAAGACCTCCCCCTCGCCGGCGCCAGCCACCTCCCGTTGCCCTGGGGTGTCCCAGGCTCTTCGGCGGCCAGCCTCTGTTCCGCAGTCTCTTCCCTCTCACGTGGCTGCCATTAGTCCCGGGCGCGTGCGTGGACAGCGTGCGCTGGGTGAAGATAATTTATTCACTGCACTAGCAGTGAAACCACGCCCCCAACTAACGTACAGGCTATTTTCCCAGACCAAACTTTTTCACCTGCCTGCCAATCAAGGGGACCTATCCAGGACAGCTCCACACACTCCTCGAGGCCTGACCCCGCTCCCGATTGGTCATCCGCACTATATAGTGCCTGTCTTGCCACTCACTCATTGCTCGACATAATTTCTTCTAGCGGATGTCTATGCTGCTCTCTCTCTCTTCGTTATTCAGGTTACGACCCGGCTTGGCAGACTTCACTCTCTGGCTCTGGACCTTGGCTCCCACTTGACCTCGCTGCTTCTCACGCCCCTCGACCTCAGCTTGGACACCGACCTTCCGGATCTCTCCTCTCCCTGACCTTGGCTAACGGCTACACGATGTCTCTTCTTGTACCGGTACCGGCAAGTATTGCTACAGCTATTTTCACCTGGCCTGGCAACGGCAAAACACCACACTCCGGACACGCTCCTTCTGCTGCGGGTGCGTATATATATACGTCCCCACCTCAGTATAAGGGACGGGTCTGGTCTGAGGACGGCACCGGCGTAACAACGTGCTGCATTTGGTAGGGGTGAGGAGCTTGTTCAGATAGATGGATATCTGGCCCAGAAAGTATTTGAAGACAAGACCGGAGAGATTAACTTTGCGCTTAGACTCAAGTAATGACCAATCTAGTTCTTTGAGCATTTCGTAGTAATGTGTGTTGTAGTTGCATTGGATGACAAAACATCATACAGTATTGAATTGTAGAGGGTATCAAGTTTTCTAAGGTGGGTTTGGGGTGCTGTGCCATATACTATGTCGCCATAGTTTGTAATTGGCATTAACATCTGCAGTGCGATACGCTTTCAGACCAGCAGACTTAGGGAGGATTTGTTCTTGTAAAGTACACCTAGTTTGGCATACTGTAGGTTTTGGATGCCAGGGTATCAATGTGAAACCCAAATGTTAAGTGGGAGTCAAACCATATGCCCACATATTTAAAACTAGTAACAGGAGTTATGGTGGTATTAGCGTTGGTTCTGATCTGGAGCTCAGTCTTTGGAAGCTTTAAAAATGTAGCCTTGGTACCAAATACATTTGTTATAATTTTGTGAGTGTTTAAAAACAGTTTGTTTTGGGAAATCCAATTTTCAAGTCTTAAAAAGTAAGATTGAAGTATGTGTTCAAAGTTGGAGAGGCTATGGCTGTGTGCATATAGGATTGTGTCATCTGCATACCTCTGTATTGAAGCTCCCTTACAGGCTGTAGGAAGATCATTGATGAACACTAATGAAGAGTAGGGGCCCCAGAACAGAGCCTTTTGGGACATCGCAGGTGGTATCCAAGGGGTTGGAGTTAGAGCCTGAGATGGACACATGTTGGGATCTTCCTGATAGGTAGGACTGAAACCAGTTTAAAGCATGCTTCCCTATTCCAGAGCTCTGGAGTTTGTTAAGCAAGATAACATGATCAACAGTATCAAAAGCCTTTGCAAAATCTAAGAATATTGCACCAGTGAGTTGTCCCCGTTCCATTCCACACTGAATCTCATTGCAAACTTTTAGGAGGATATTTACTATGGAGAGTTTGGGGCGAAAGCCAGATTGGAATTGGCTAAGGAAATTTGTCTTGGTATACAGTAGTAATCGCTTAATTGGGAGTGAACACATAATTCAATAAATTTGGATAGTATTGGGAGAAGAGAGATTGGCCTGTAGTTTGAGACAGTGTTTTTATCCACACTTTTGAAGATTGGGACAACTCTGGCAGTTTTCCAGGTCTTAGGGATATGGCCTGCAGACAGGATAGAGTTTACTAGAGAAGCAATCAATTGGTTTGGAAAAAAGCTGGGGCACCAAGTCGTAGGAACTTAGATTGCAGTAAGTCAGGTCCACATTGGCTGCTTAGTTTTAGGAGCACTTGTGTAATCTCCTCTTCAGAAACTGTGACAAATTGAAAATTGTGTGGCAGTGTTGGGAGAGGGTGGGCTATTGGGGTACTTATACAGATATTAGGAGAAATGCAGGCACTCAAATAGTAAGGGTAGTGGGAGGGTACTTGGCTGCCGATGCTCTGTATCAAAGGTAGTCCAGAGATCCCAGGAGACGCACAGATGTACAGAAAGAAGCAGGCACACAGAGTTAAGCAATGTTATTTAATGTGCCAATAGATCCAACGTTTTGGCAGTAAGATGCGGCCTTTATCAAGGTGAGGCCTTGATACTACCGAAACGTTGGATCTATTGGCACATTAAATAACCGTGCTTAAGTCCGTGTGCCTGCTTCTTTCTTTACAGCTATTGAGGTACTCTCAGAATGAGGTTCATGTTTATAGTTTGGGTTGCGTTTCGCTAATAATTTAGTAGCACACCCCACACAGTATTCATTTAATGCATTTTCAATGTCAGTGGGGTTTGTCAGAGTAATATCCTTCTTAATGGTATTACATGGTTGTTGATGGCTAGAAAGCTGGAATACATTGTTGATGATTTTCCAGACGTGTGCTGTCTTTGCTGTATTCTGGTGAAGATTGTCAGAGTAATATTGGGCTTTTACGTGTCTTGTTTGCCTTGTGCACATACAGTATTCCGCAGGCATCTGTAGTTATTAAGATCCTTGGTAGTGCCAGTTACTTTGTAGCTTTTCCACAAGGCATCCATAAGAAGGTAGTGCGATATAAGGTTGGTTGTAACCCACAGAAGGTGGGTCCTGAGCACTCTTATTCTGCTTAGTGGATATGGGTATCACAGAGTCAGGAATTAAGTTGATTCTGTACCAAGGGCAGCTGGTAAGGTCAGCCAGAAACTGTTGTGGGTTAAAGTTTCTAAATGTTCTAGTGAGGAGAATTTAGGGATTGATTGGGGTGGTTTGATTTTCCTTACACAGTACACTATTGCATGGTCACTGAACATGTCAGGTAGGATGCCAGAGGATTGGATTCTGATGGGATTAGAGGGGATAATCCAATCTAGCATGGAGATTTCAGATTAGTCCGTGTGGGTTGGGAAATGAGTTGCGTTGGTTTAGTGACTTAAATTGTATCTGGATTTTGTTGTTTTTAGGGTTGAGCCAATTGTAGTTGAAATCCCCAAGAACTACAGTAGCAGCTATTGTCTGTTCTACTTCCCTGTGATTCACTGGAATCAACTGACATCTTACCCAAGACAGGGATATCACTACCACTGATTGGGATAATGTCTTGATTGATTGCTCCATTGTAAGTAGTAATCCTGGAGGCTTTTTCACACATTTCACATATATATTTATGTAAATGTGTCTACTTTTTTTTATACAGCATCTACCACTGCTCCCCTTATATTTGTAGAGAACCGTCTTGCAAGACTTTCGGAACAGTCTATATGAGGGTTGAGTGGAGGTTTATACTGTACATCCTATACTGAACAGTATATATTTTTGATCACCTTTTTCACTATTTTAGTGTTTTAGGTATACAGTATGTCACACCACTAAAAATAGTTTCACTGGGATTAATGGGAGAGTGTTAGCGCGCCATCCAGTATGTTGTATTATTATTTACTGTACTTACTGTAACTGTTTAGTACAGTAACTGATATATTATACAGTACTACATATTATGGTTTCTGTGACTCTGACCAAAATGATCCCATGTGACTTAGTCACTACTGTGTGATCAGGAAATGAAATATTAATAAGTACATTGTATGGGAATCAGAGCCTATGCTTATGAAATCATGTTAGCCTACGGAATTCAAGATAAAGTAAAAACGTCTCGAGAAATTATTACAAATAATAATCTTCCAGCCTAGTGGAATCTGGAAAATGTTTATTATTCTTGTTTAAACAGCTTCTTTATGATGTTGCATAAAAGAGCTTGGATGTGGTGTAGGTACATTGTATTTCTAATACGTTCTGTATGGTTGTTGAATATAAATACGAATATGAAATTATTGGAGCATAAACAATAAGTGGAGAAGTATGAGGGAGTGTTGCATTGAATCAGTATATACTGATAAGTCAAATAGTTGCAACTCTGCCTTCGAGAACAAAGCTATTAATCATATCACACTGGGATAATGTTTATTTATTTAACTCCATTCCATAATGTGATACAGTTTGCACATAACCTTTAGCAACCTAATGTAAAGGGTGCTCACCACAAACAGGACAGGGCCGCGAGGCTGAGGTGAGGATGTTGGTAACCACCGACCTGCAACCGAGCAACCAAGTCTGGACTGCAGAGTGAAGGTCGTGTAGCCGGGTCAGGGTAGGAGAGGTAAGAGTGGTTGTGGTACTTGCCGTGGTCTAAGATAGGAGAGATCGGATAGTCATAGTGCGGAATGGAGGTCCAGGAATAGAGAAGGTAGAAGTCCAAATACAATGCCGAAATCAGGGGTCAGAGGAGGCACAAGTCCAGATACAAGTCAAAAAGGAGCAAGGAAGGCAAGGAAAGGGTTAAACAAGGCAACAGCAAGGCAGCAGGATGCTTGGGGTAAGCACTTCCTCACATAAACAGAAGTTTATGCTCAGCCAACTTGCAGCAGGGCTGGCTGATCATTTAAGGAACAGGTAGCCAATAGCTGGCTAGCTCAAGGCTGCAGAGAAATGAATGAGAACCGCCCCCTCAGACATATTCAGTCCACTGATAGGCAAGGGTGGGGAGAAGAGCAGGGGAGGAATAATTATTGAGAGCCAGACTTCTCAGAGCCATGCGGCACCTGCGCGTAACTTGTGTGCGATGCGCATCACCCTTGATGTCACGGGGCGGAGCCTGAGTGCGGTGCGTGCAGTGTCCCCCGGCTTGGTAGTGCAGCATGCATCATGTGTCTCGTCGCTGGGTGAGCCAAAGGGGCGGAGCCTGGACACGGTGCGTGCAGTTTCCCCCAACCTGGCAGCGCAACGTGCGTCACCCGTCTCATCACGGGGGTGGGGCCAAAGCCCAATCCTCATACCTAAGCTATTGGGATGCGCTAGGAAGCAGAGCTATAGATCAGTGGTGCTATACTCCAGTCCTTAAACCCCCCCTCCCCCGGCAGGTGAAGTTTTAAAGATTTCCTAGCCACAGCACAGGTGGCTCAATCAGTGGCTCAGTCCAAGATTTAGCCACCCCTGCTGAAGCCCACAATATCCAACCTTTTTATCTGCGACAAGTATATACAGAATAATTTTCAACCGCCGTTCTCCCTTTCTCACCCAACAAAACCACAAAAACAGGACTGGTGGGTGGGAACTTAACTGCAGATGGACATTGTAGAAATTGGGAGTTGAGATCCCTTCCCCCCTCCTTAACTACCCCTCTGACCCCCCAGCCCTACTCCTGACCTCACTGCTCCTTAGGGGAGGGACCCCTCATTTACATATCATGCCGCCACTCCCCTTATTGGTCCAGGGCTTTCTAACAAATAATCTAATTTCCTATTTTTCTCCCACAAATAACGATACCAATTTACTGGAATTCATATTCCCACTTCCAAAGATGGTATCTCCTGGCTTTGCAAAACTTACTTAAAGCAATACTTACAAAATGAGGTCAACATCTGCAGAGATGGTACTGACTAATACAAACAGGAAGTTTAACAATTCTTGGGATAAACAAATATTAAGAAAATACAAGGATGAAAGGGTTTGAGGATTGGCAACACGCAGAAAAATGGTCATTCAAGGGGCCATGTGGTTTTATGTTTCTATGTAAAAGAATAAGTCTGGCACATGAGCACAAAAGGATGTGTGAGGTTGAAATTATGGTAAATATCACTTAAATTCATACAGTATGTGGAGACTGTGATGCCGACACCACATTGCCGTATCTTTTATCCCAAATAAGGCAGGAAACGCTGTATTTCTCTATACTTGGGGTTTATTTACAGGGATAAATAATACGAAAAGGCCCACCGTCCCTTTAAGGAAACCAAATAAAATCCTATCCCTATTCAGGGAACTAACTGACTTCTCAGGCCCTTACTATAAGGGCCGCCAGCTAAGCTGGCTGTCAGCCGCAAAACATGTACATACAATATGTGGAGACTGTGATGCCGACACCACATTGCCGTCTCTTTTATCCCAAATAAGGCAGGAAACGCTGTATTTCTCTATACTTGTTTTTTTTTTACAGGGATTAATAATACGAAAAGGCCCACCGTCCCTTTAAGAAAACCAAATAAAATCCTATCCCTATTCAGGGAACTAACTGACATCTCAGGCCCTTACTATCAGGGCCGCCAGCTAAGCCAGTTGTCAGCCGCAAAACGTGTACATTCCATACAAAGTCTCTGCAGATAAAGCGCTTGCCTTATCTTTAGTCTTTTAAGGTCCTCTGCAACCAGACGTCACTGCTTCAGCATGGCTCTCTCAGCAGTGTCTCTCACTCTCTGCAAGCTTCTTTAACCAGCTCCTGGTAGCTGGGGAGCTCCTCTGTCTCCCCCTTCTCTGGGGAAAACTGTCTCTCAGTGCCTTGCTGCTCCATAATCTTAAAGCACTTCCTGATTAATTAGCCAGCAGGTGAGCAGCCATGCCAGAGAGGATTAACTTAACTCTCTGTGGTGAAAAAATCCAATAGCTGCCCCATTCAGCCCCCAGAGGATAGCGATGGCACCACTAGACATATTATATCCACCACAGCTGCAGGCTAACATTCCACATGCATGGTATTTACGATATTAGCAGAATATATCATTCTACCTAAAATCAAAAGCCTAAGAAGACTATAGCCCTGGTCTAGCCAGTTGGAGGTACCCCTGCTATGAACTATATTTATTTACTACGAGGCTGGCCTACATGTTAGTTATTGCTACAGATTTACAATGAAAATGAGCACTCTTCAATTTAGTTATAAGAAATGTACCAATATTTGGCAGTAAATTCGCCAACTATAAGATCTGCTACAGAACCCCGATCTATTGAATTGAATGACAGTTAATGCTGGAACGGGCGAAAAATACCCCTCACCGGATATTAGTGAGTCTGGTAGAGATACTTGCTAATAAAGTTATATATTGTGACAACATTTCCTCCTTCCATTCATTTCCACAATTTGGGTACATATGAAAAAGTTTCCCCAATCACACATATGATATTGTAGGAAGGAAGAAAAATAATACAACGGAACACCACGAAAAAAATCAAATGTGCACCCTTCACTTTCTGATCTTTTACAACCATAACATTTCTATAACCCATGATGCAGGAGAATTAGTGGCTCAGTGAGTAAAGAGAAAAAAAAGAATGCCGGCGCCAAATATGACAATAAAAATATATATATATATATATAAAAAGTCCATATCAAATAAGTGGTAGTCCAATTGATGTCCTTAGATGATCAGTGGGTGAACAAATGGACTGTGGAGACTCTCCAAGGGATGGTGGGATATGTGAAAATAAAAGAAAATTAATTATGGTGCAGTATATCAGTCAATGCAGATATAAAACCATGAAACATATAACATTAACAACACAATACAAACATGACACACTAGACAAACTAACATTAACACAAGCCAGACTATAAAATAATGAAAAGCTATTTATTAACAACTATTGCAGGGTTCCGTGGTATGCAGACATCAATTCAGGGGTGGGGGGTAAAACCGTTGCCCTACTCACACGATTTAGAAAGTTTTCAAGCAGTGAGGCTGGAGACACAGTCTTGCTTGTCGCAAGATGGCGACCGGAGTCTTCTCACTGGCGTCCCACGTGACGGGGATGCAGTGTAGAGCCGCACGGGCCGCAGGAGCTGTACCACCAAACGGACGTGACGTCACGCTCCTTCCTCCTTCTGCCGAAGTCCTGTCCTCTTGTTAGTCTCGTCCACCACAACACAAACCAGCATGTCTTTTCAGGCTTGTACTGTAGGGCACCGCCTGATCTATCCAGACATCTGAAACAACTTTTCAACAGTCCAAATGTCCACTTTATAACCGACCTAGTGGTTATGTGTGCCGCATTATATCTCTCCTCTTCAGGGGGTTGAGGGTTAGCCAGTAGGGTTAAGAACCACAGACTGATCCCATATCCTGAATGACCTTTTAGATGTTATGATAGGACTATCCCGTGAGCCCGCTTAGCAGTAGTTCTCCCTCAGCACGTTGGAGTTTGAAGCAAGTTCAATTCCTGGTGTCGGCTCCCTGTGACCTTGGGCAAGTCACTTTATCTCCCTTTGGCTCAGGCACCATAAAACATAGATTGTAAGCTATACGGGGCAGGGACCTGTGCCTGCAAAATGTCTCTGTAAAGTGCTACGCAAAACTAGCAGCGCTATACAAATACATGCTATTATTATTATATGTTAATAAAAAATGCACAAATGCGCACCAGGGATTAGTGGAAGGTAATTTATTAAAAATACACAAAAACTGAGGGGATCCAACCCCACCTCAGAACAGCTATGCAGCTGAACGGCTATGTACTACCAAGGAGAACACCTAATGGTGACTAAATCCTAAGCTGCACAGTATACAAATACAGTGAAATTTATATAAAAAACATGAAAGAAAAAAACAAACATGAAAACAACCTATCAACAGATTTGTATAGAAACCGCCATAGGGTTGGGCACTGGCAAGGGGAAATGGACACTCACACTGAGACAGTCAGCAGACTCGCGGTGTCTGCACAGGATCCGGATCTCGGTACCGCGGAGATGGATAAAACCGCTGCTGTCTCCTGCAGGCTCCGTCTCAGCTTACCAGCATACACGCGCAGGATGTACACGCACACGCCTCTTCTCCCTCTACCACTTGCCCTCTTGACCCCATTCCCTCCCATCTCCTAAAACCTCGAGCTCCTACTATAATCCCTACGCTTACACACATTTTTAACTCCTGCCTCTGCTCTGGAACCTTTCCATCCTCCTTCAAACATGCAACAGTCATACCATTACTCAAAAACAGCAAGCTTGACCCTACCTGTCTTTCTAACTATCGACCTGTCTCCCTCCTGCCTTTTGCCTCTAAACTCCTTGAACGTCTTGTATTCTCTCGCTTGCTCCATTTTCTCAACACCTATTCTCTCCTAGAGCCTCTACAATCTGGCTTCCGCACTGCTCACTCCACCGAAACAGCCCTCACTAAAATAACTGATGACCTCCATGCTGCCAAAGACAGAGGTCATTACACTCTGCTCATATTACTCGACCTCTCTGCAGCATTTGACACCGTGGACCACCCTCTTCTCCTCCACATTCTCCATACTCTAGGTATTCGGAACAAAGCTCTATCCTGGATCTCATCCTACCTCTCCCATCGTACTTTTAGTGTCTCTTCTGCTAACACCTCCTCCTCCTCTATTGATCTCTCTGTGGGGGTACCCCAGGGCTCTGTCCTGGGACCTCTTCTCTTTTCTCTGTACACACTCTCTCTAGGTGACCTAATAACATCTTTTGGGTTTAATTATCACCTCTATGCCGACGACACACAAATATACTTTTCAACACCTGACCTTACACCTGCTGTACAAACCAAAGTTTCTGAATGTCTCTCTGCTATATCATCCTGGATGGCCCTCCGACGCCTTAAACTCAACATGGCTAAAACAGAGCTCCTCATACTTCCTCCCAAACCTGGCCCTACTACCTCCTTCCACATTACTGTTGGAACTACAATCATTCACCCAGTAACCCAAGCACGCTGCCTAGGGGTCACATTCGACTCCTCTCTCACATTCGCCCCTCACATTCAAAACATTTCTAAAACTTGTCGCTTTTTCCTCCGCAATATAACTAAGATACGCCTTTTCCTCTGTTGTTCGACTGCTAAAACTCTGACTCAGGCCCTCATTCTCTCCCGTCTTGATTACTGTAACCTCCTGCTGTCCGGCCTTCCTGCCTCTCACCTGTCTCCCCTACAATCTATCCTAAATGCTGCTGCCAGAATCACTCTACTCTTTCCTAGATCTGTCTCAGCATCTCCCCTCATGAAATCCCTCTCCCGGCTTCCGATCAAATTCCGCATCTCACACTCCATTCTTCTCCTCACTTTTAAAGCTTTACATTCTTCTGCCCCTCCTTACATCTCATCCCTAATTTCTCGGTATGCACCATCCAGACTCTTTTGCGTTCTTCTCAAGGATGCCTTCTTTCTACCCCCTTTGTATCTAAAGCCCTCTCCAGCCTTAAACCTTTTTCACTGACTGCCCCACACCTCTGGAATGCCCTTCCCCTCAGTACCCGACTAGCACCCTCTCTATCCACCTTTAAGACCCACCTTAAGACACCCTTGCTTAAAGAAGCATATGAATAGCACTGTGGATATTCTAAACACGATACATAATGCTTGGCCCCCTGCAGACGCACTTACCAGAACTCCCTCCTACTGTCTCTGTACGTTCTCCCTACCTACCAATTAGACTGTAGGCTCCTCGGGGCAGGGACTCCTCTTCCGAAATGTTACGACTCCTCTTCCGAAATGTTACTTTTATGTCTAAAGCACTTATTCCCATGATCTGTTATTTATATTATCTGTTATTTATTTGATTACCACATGTATTACTACTGTGAAGCGCTATGTACACTAATGGCGCTATATAAATGAAGACATACAATACAATACAATACAATACATGCTGCAAAGGGATCATCCACACCATCACACAGCACGAGCGCTGAATATCCTGTTGTTTCTACCTTTATTATTATATGTTGTTTAGAAATATTGAGAACAATGTAAATACGTTTTAGTGGTAAAAATGTTATTAAAGTCAGTTACTTCAGTGTTGGTGTTTCTGGACATAAATCCTTTAAGTAGACAAGCTTGAAGACAATTTGTATCATCTTTTAAGTATTGGTTGATGAATCCTCATTAGAACAAGAAGCAAATCACAGCAACCTACTTAGGAAGGAACTTCCCTGTTTTAGCTTAACATGTCAGTTTAAAAGCCGTAAGAATATGTTTGTGTATGCCATTTACAACTAAATTAGAAACAAACCATAATG
Source organism: Ascaphus truei (assembly GCF_040206685.1). Lineage (NCBI taxonomy): Eukaryota > Metazoa > Chordata > Amphibia > Anura > Ascaphidae > Ascaphus > Ascaphus truei. The sequence goes on from NC_134492.1 coordinate 51,415,752, forward strand.
ATTTTTCAAGTGTTTGTTTTTTTCACTTCAGTAGCTATGCTTAAATCAATGCAAATTCTAATTTTCATGTGATTTCTCATTCTCAGAAGACGGATAAGCTGTACCCTCGTTACAAGTACTGAACCACCTGCTCTGATGGGAACTTGCTTCCATATGCTGAATGCTTTCAGATATTCTATGCTTCAAGATGGTTTCATATTTCACACCTGAATGGTTAATCACGTACATTGAAATACACATTTATTTATTTATAATATGATTTTACCAGGAAGTAATACATTGAGAGATGCCTCTCGTTTTAAGTATGTCTTGGGCACAATTATGATAACACATAGTTGCATTAAATGAACAGTTGTAATACATTCAATTTACAGACATTTCATGGACAGCTAGGGATGACATATGATTATGGGCATACACTGGCGACACACTTTATTCGAGCTCGGCTAGTCCCACGAATTCGGGTATACCCGGGTGTATTGAGGTTTGTGACTGTTTTCTGCCCGAGTACATTGAGTTATTTTCCAGGCAGGGATTGAAGCATTTTATTCCCGCTGGCTGCAATACTGCACAGTACATATATATATACTGCATTACAATTCATGAATTTATGCCATCTGGTAGACACGCGAAGCATTGCAGCCTATTAAATCCTAATCATTATTATTTAACAGATCAGCCGCCCATCAGCCAGGCATGAACCCAGGCTGGGAAGGCAAATGCAACGGGGCTTGTCAGAGGTGAGGAGCGGCGCATTCCAGGTATCTGCCAGGTACATACCGGGTATTTGCTCGAATAAAGTGTGTCGGTGCAGTATGTACCGTAACAGTTATAGACAAGATTAAAATTGTGTTAGGAGAGGTAGGATAGGCCTGCAATGTCTTGTGTTTGAAGAGGTCCTGCCTCACGGAGCTTACAATTTCTAAGGAAGGGTGAGTGGAAACACAGGGTACAGGGGTATGATACGGTTGGTGTGTTTCGGATTGTAACCCTTCGGCAGAATCCTTTCAGACCTCTTCCATATCTTCTCCTTTATTTAGATTTTCCGACCCAGAACCACAAAACTGCATCTGGGCTCATAACACACCCCGTTATCAAAACCAGCAATGGCATTATGTTCCTTGAGGTTAACGCCAATCCGCAAAGCTAATTATTTGCAAAAACAATGGTTGTTAGCACAGGTGTAATAGAGGCATGCAGGCTGCTGCTGAGGGGAGAGTCGGGGTTCGGCTGCGAGATCACCGGCAGCCGGGCCTGGCCAGAGGTTGAGCCCAACTTGCAGTGCCAGCCGCCGGGCCCCCACACCCACTGGTGTTTGTCCTGGGCCCCACGATTTCTGTTGGCGGGCCTGATCCGATTATTCTGTGTCCGTACGGAAATCCTGGCGGGTCTCTTCTGACCTGACTCAACACCTTTTGCTTGTTTGGGAACTTCCATACAGACTGATGAGGAATATTAGCGCCGATCTGCGGTCAGGGCTGATCCTCCGGCACCTCCTGAGGCCTTTTGCTGTATGTCATATTACTCTTCATTACTTATTCATGACTCCATTCCTTCTTTCAGGGACCCTAGCTTAATGGGTACTGTCAGGGTCGCCAACAGAAATCATGGGGCCCAGGACAAATGAAAGGAGCAGGCAGCCCACCCCCCCTGCCCCCATAGCGCATATACCGCAAAATAATGTTTTCTTCTTATTGTAATACGGAAAAAAACATTACAATGCAATCTGTTTATTTTTATATTTTCAATAAAAGACAGGTGACTGACTGACTGGGTGGGTTACTGACTGGGGGGGGGTGACTGACTGCCTGAATGACTACCAGGGTGGGTGACTGACTGCCAGGATGGGTGACTGCCTGGGTGGGTGACTGACTGCCTGGGTGGGTGGGTGACTGACTGCCTGGGTGGGTGACTGACTACCTGGGTGGGTGACTGACTGCCTGGGTGGGTGGGTGACTGACTGCCTGGGTGGGTGACTGACTGCCTGGGTGGGTGACTGACTGTCTGGGTAAGTAACTGCCTGGGTGAGTGACTGACTGCCTGGATGGGTGACTGCCTGGGTGGGTAGGTGACTGCCTTGACTGACTGCCCTTGACTAACTGCCTGGGTGGGTGACTGCCTGCCTGAGTGGGTGACTGACTGCCTGGGTGGGTGACTGACTGTCTTGGTGGGTGACTGACTGCCTGGGTGGGTGACTGACTGCCTGAGTGGGTGACTGACTGCCTGGGTGAGTGAGTGACTGCCTGGGTGAGTGACTGACTGCCTGAGTGAGTGACTGACTGCCAGGGTGGGTGGGTGACTGACTGCCTTGGGTGACTGACTTGACTGACTGCATCGGTGAGTGATTGACTGCCTGGGTGGGTGATTGACTGAGTGGGTGGGTAAGTGGAGTGACTGAGTGGGTGGGTGAGTGACCTTGGGTGAGTGACTGGGTGGGTGAGTGACTTGGTGGGTGAGTGACTGGGTGGGGGAGTGACGGGGTGGGGAGTGACTGGGTGGGGGAGTGACTGGATGGGGAAGTGACTGGGTGGGGAAGTGACTGGGTGGGGAAGTGACTGGGTGGGGAAGTGACTGCGTGGGGAAGTGACTGGGTGGGGAAGTGACTGGGTGGGGAAGTGACAGGGTGGGGGGTGACAGGGTGGGTGGGTGACTGGGTGGAGGAGTGACTGGGTGTGGGAGTGACTGGGTGGGTGAGTGACTGGGTGGGTGAGTGACTGGGTGAGTGACTTGGTGGGGGAGTGTCTTTGTTGGTGAGTGGGTGAGTGACTGGGTGGGTGAGTGACTGGGTGGGTGACTGGGTGAGTGAGTAACTGGGTGTGACTGGGTGGGGGAGTGACTGGGTGGGGGAGTGACTGGGTGGGTGTAAGTGAGTGACTGAGTGAGTGAGTTACTGGGTGGGGGAGTGACTTGAGTGAGTGGGTAACTGACCTTGAAACAAAAAAGAAAAAATGGGTGCGCTTCAGAAAAAAACAGTTCCAACACAATATGTATAATGTAGTGTTGTGATGTCAAAAAGGGGGGGGGGGTATAAACCTGGAATGAGGATGAAGCCAGTAACAATATAGCAACCTCATGCAATGGTTATTGGCTGAATGTGGAGCAATATAAACACAATAGTGAATATAGGGGAAATGGCAATCCAAATAAATGAATAAACCACTAATTGTGGTACATAAAGTGACATGAACCAAATGAGGAGCTACACATAAGGGGTGGAAACAATGAAAAAATACTTAACAAAAAATTGTATGTTGAAGGATGATGTATGTGTCTCTAATATTACAATCCAATGTCTTATTCAATTGCTGGAAAGATGCAGCCTCTCATGGCAAGGATTCCCGATCCTTAATGTAGCCAGAACCTCAGAAAGAAAAAGTCAAAGAGAGCCCCAAACAAGGGGGCAATGAATAATAAAAAATTTATAGATAAAAAATATGATCACAAAGATGATGCATGGACACAAAACACAGTTGGTAAAAAGGTAAAAAAATATTGAGATAAAAGATGGTAAAATAAATGAAAATAAACTTTGCCTGATATGAAGAAATAGGGAGGGGAGCTCCCATGAGTGTGCTCCAATGAACTACAGTGGAAGTGGTAATACTGATGATTGGACAGATACCATAGTGTGGGACGGCAATGTGAAGCATAAAAGTCTGAAGAGTAGTAATGGTCACGGTGTGGATAGGTATGAAAACACTGTCTCTGACTGCAATCTGGAATAATATGAGTATCTATATATATATATATATATAGGTACTCCTGAAGAAGTGCGCTCATGCGCAATAAACGCATTGGGAAGTTATTCTTTTATTATTAAGCTGTCTTTGGTGAAGGAGGACAAACTTAAACAGCCGATCCAAGTACTAGGGGAAGAAAAGAGAGGGGAGCATTGTTCTAGGAAGTCCCGCGACGCGTGACGTCATATCCGTCCGGAAGTCCCACCTTCCAGTGACGTCATCATTCACGCCGAAGCACGAGGGGACGCATGGAAAGGAGCTCCGGTCACACTTAGACTATCAGTGTGTTTTTCATCTCCACTGCCTGCTTTCAATTTATGTTTTGTAAGTAGGGTCTCAATTTTACCCCTCTGGACCTGCTGTATTTTATTGTTATCCTCCAGAACCCATTAATCTGTGTTATTAAATAGCTTTGTGTTTATCTTAAGCCTTGCTAGTGTCTGTCTTGTCCGTCATGTTTGTTTTGTGTTGTCAGTTTTAATTGCCCTTTATCAACATTGATTGGCATACTGCACCATAATTTGTTTTGTGTTTTCTCTTCACATATTGCACTGCTGTATGCTGAGATCTATCCCTCATCCCATCTCTGCCCATTCAACCTAAGGACATTATTGGGACTTTCTAAGGACTGGTTTGATTTTGATTTATTTAATGATTTTTTAGGCGCCGGTAATTCCTTTTTTTTCTATGCTTGTTGTTTGACTGTACTGTCATCATTTGCCTTGCTGCCTGTTTTTCACTGATATCTACTGTAGGCACACATTTATGTGTTGTAATTTTTAATTGATTTCATTAGTGCTGTTTTACACCGTCTTTTTTCTCTGTGAGTATCTATAGTGGTATAGTGTCCCTGTATAACGTGAATAACAACCTCTCCGTGTCTGGACCCAGCACAGGGGCTATGAGGCTCTGTGTCAGTACTTGATTACACAGTGTACAACGGAGGCATGCTCACCTGACCGGGTGGTTAAAGGGTACGCTTACCTTGAATCCGGTATCTTGTTCTTACATTGATCTGCGGGCTGGGTGTCTGGTCTCACGGGAAGCGTCGGTGCCGCAACAACGTCTTCTCCCGGCTATCTCATGGGAGGCGTCGGCACCACTGTGACGTCATCTCCCGGCGACTCACCCCCGTGGGCGTCCCGATGGAGCTCCACGTTCCCCGCGAGTACTGTGGATACTTCCTCCACACCGTGCCACCCACAGGCAGCCGTCTGAAATCCAACGATGATCCGAAGGTATGGGCTGTGAGCTAGTCCGTCCCAAAGCGTGCTCCAAATGCGTGGAATAGAAATGGATATGGAGGAAAATTGGGCACTGCTGATAGGCAGGTCATAGGTAAAATGAAAAACTTTATTGGGGCATAAAAGCCAAAAATTAAAACAGCACAAAATATCCCCGTCTTGATTGGCGAAACGCGTAGGATGAGGTGCTACAGGTGACAGAGGAATCAGTCATTGACCAGTAGACACGCATCCATTTTGTGCTCTCTAATTCTGTATTGATTTTACTTTGCCAGAGAAGATTTTGCTTGCATGCACAGACCAAGAACACACCAGCCATATTGGGTGTATGGGTGTAGCGTCATGTCCGGATAGTGACGTCACACCCGTAGTCCCGTGTCCTGTCTTATTGCCGGAAGATTAGGAGAAGTATCAGCAAACTGCAGCAGCCAAACAGCAAAGCGGATATGCTAAGTAAGCCGACTGAGTTTTCCACCCAGGAGACGACTTCACCATTCAGCCATTGGGCAGCGCAGTGTAAAATCGGTGACTATCTGATGGGCTAAGGCTGGATAAACTGTGGGAGGAGACCTGTATCGTGAATCATCGTCTGTGATACAACAGCAGCAGCATATCAGGCAAAGTTTCTATTTCATTTATTTCACCATCTTTTATCTCAATATTTGTTGACCTTTTTACCAACTGTGTTTTGTGTCTATGCATCATCTTTGTGATCATATTTTTTATCTATAAAATTGATATTATTCATTGCCCCCTTGTTTGCGCTTCTCTTTTTCTTTCTGAGGTTCGAGTAACTGACCTTGACCAGGTGGGTGCTGCTTACTTGCCCGCAAGACGCGAGGTAGGCGCAGGGGGGGGTGCAGTGGGTGGGCAGCTGGGAGGGTGTGGGGGGGCACGGGAGATGGGCGGCTGGGGGGAAGTAGGAGGTGGGTGGCTGGGGGGGGGGAAACTGGTGGCTAATTCCACGGATGCTGCCCGGGACAGGAGGCAGGCATAGTGGAAGCTGCTTGCCGCATGTGGGGGAAGCTGAATTGGCGCACGAAGTGGAAGCTGGGCTGGCATGAGCAGGCTTGCAACGGCACTTCTCCTCAAACCCATGTTGGGAGTGGGGGCGGGAGCGGGCCCAAAAGCAGCAGGCTGGACACCCTGCTTCCCTGCGCATGTGCGCCGAGACCTCGGCTCTGCTCATGCGCACAGGGAATCGCCGGAATTTTTTTTCTGATTTTTTTTTTAGAAAACGGCACACAGGAACTCTGGATGCCAACCCCGGCAGACCCCCCCTTTTGGCAGCCCTGGGTACTGTCCCTATCTACAACATAATAAACAGGGGGGGCCCGGTCTATAGTTTTACTTTAGAAACATTACTCATCTACTCTCCCGAGGCAACTCTCCTCATGTCCTCCTGCAACTTAACCTTCTAAATTAGTCCCTCCTCCTTAAATACCCCTGCGTAACATCTGGATCCCCACATCAACCCTGGGTGGGGCCCACCATACAACAGCCATGTTAGTAACCCTTTAGGAGGTAGATTACATACACACACACACACATTCCTTTTTAACATGTTGTGAACTCATCCCCCCCTTTCTCCTTGCTGTGCACAGCGGTCTCAGCACGTGTTGTTTGACGATGGGTTTGAAGGGATATATATCGTTCTTTTGACCTGATGAAAGGTCCATATGGAACTGAAACTTTCTCTTTCCACTGTTCTTGGTCATCACATTAAATGGAGAATGGCATTATTAACATCTGAGTAGAGCTCTACATTTGTACAGTACCTCTGTCTTAGAGGAGACCTGCAATTTGAAGAAATTGTTTGTCTACTGTAGGTAGGATTCTCCTCGCCTGAAACTGTTACCCCGCACTCTGGATTTGTGCTAGAATAACAGTAACATATTTGTGACTCGAATTTTGACACAATCACCCATCTCTACTTGTCAGCCTCTCATCCTCCAACTACCTGTATACTTTCTCTGTCTCTCTCTGTGTGTCTCTCTCTCTCTCTCTCTCTTTCTCTTTGTGTGTCTCTTTATCTCTGCAATAATAAGCAGGCTACTGTATATAGACCTTACTACACATTTTTAACGAACCGTGTCCATATAATTACAAATATATAACAACATAGTTAGTGCATGATTTTCTATTTCATAACCAACTAACCTTATGAGAATGTTATCTTAAGATGTAGCAAACCTTAAGGTTTGCGTTAGCAATCTAGCATATACTAAATACTGTATATATCTAGTTGAACAGTTAAATAAATGCATGATTGAAGATTGGTTCCTTCTGCAAACTAGCGATATCCTCATAAACTCAACCAATTTCATAAGAACGTGTCCTCTAAGAAGCTAGATTTATACCATCAGGAAATCCAACAATCCATATATTATTGATTTGCAATTTATTTTGCCAGCCATACAGCCAGCATTGCAAAGACTTTTACAATTTTGATTAAAGCCTTGCAGATAAGATCATGGTCAGTTGTCAGAGACCACAAATCTGAACCGTAAAGCACACAACACCAATGCTTCCTCCTACTGATCCATTTTCTATCACCCAAGCATCATAACTTTTATGAGATACTATATACTGCAAAGATGTCGACTAATATGCAAATTATATAAAAGTGGAAAAAGCATAGAAGGAAAAATAAATGCAAATTACCTAGGGAAATGATAACAAACATAAACATATTCATTCATAAACTGAACTTACAGAGTGTTTTTGGAGAAGCTATTATGAATGTAATAAACCATGAAGTTGCTTTATTCTATTGCATTTTCTTCTAGCTGTTGGGGGTGAAAGTCTCGCGTTCTTCCTTTTGATAAATTGATTCATATTGACTTCCAAGTTCTGAAGTCACAAAACCCTCTCTGCAAATCACCAGATTTTAACTTCTTGGGCTATTAATAACACCCGCTGTATTGCTTTGCTGTGCAATATATATCGACCAGCAAGAATGCAAAATGCACCATTACTATTAACTATATAAAGTATTACAGTAGATCTTGTAACATACACTGGTATACTGTATATAATGTGTAGCACCCTCTGAAGTACAAAGTGGCTATGTTTGTAGTATGTTGAGAAATCAAAGCTATATCTGGCTGGCTATAGTGACTTAAGACAACTCCATTGTGTATTGTGTTACCCTTGTAGCACCCACAATCTTTGGGGAGTCGGGTCCATCTGGGATCTGGGAGGACTCTAGGCCTAGTTTCAGGGCCACTGGCCCCTGAGACACCACCTCACCCTTCTCTGTCCTGCTCCTGACTGAAGCGTGGTGCCAAACGCGTCAAATGTATCACCCGGCTGGCCGTGCTTCTAGCAGCCCTATTGGCTGTGCTACGCCATGTGGTGGCAGCCTCAGGGGCTGTTGGAACTGTAGTTCCCTGGCGTAGCCTGTCTTTGTAATGGCCACCGCTCGTGCTACACTGCGCATGTGCCAGCTACCTCTGCACATGTGCGGCAAATCTAAGATGGCGGTGCCCTTACCGACGCCCCGCCGAGGAGCTCCAGTGACCGGATCGCCAGCCCACCTGCTGCAACCGTGCCGCTGTAGACTCCCCCTGCTCCGCTCCCACATCAGAGGTAAGGGAGGGACTGGGGGATCTGGCTACATATATATATATATCTCAATCTTCATCATCTTCAGTCCTTGCTCAATCCACTGATAGATGAAACCTCCCTAATCTGTCTAGGACATTTGGTCACGGCCGTTTCACCGTGAGCAAATGGCCACTGGCATTTCACCGCGACCACTTTGCGCTAAGGTAAGTGCCTTACCCTAAAACTCCTTACCCTAAAATCCCTTTACCCTAAGCACTACAATCTCTTAAATTAACCCCCTACACATAGTGCTAAAACCCCTTAAATTAACCCCCTACCCTAAACAGTAATAAAACTTACTTTAGAAGCAGCCGGTGACGGATATTCCTGTGGCGGATCAGCAGCGGTGGTGGGGTGAGTCCCATTTTGTCCCCAATGAACTTCAAAGTGAGATAAACATGGACTTCTCTACCTTTCCTATAGTTTCATTAATCTCTTATTAACCTTGTGCATCTTTCTTTCTTCTTAACTCTTTTCTTCTGTCTTTGATGCTCTCATTGCTATTTCATAGCACTAGAGCAGCAGTGACCAACTTCAGTACTCAAGGGCCAACAACAGGTCAGGTTTTCAGGATATCCCGGCTTCAGCACTGGTGATGCAGTCATAACGACTGAGCCCCTGATTGCACCACTTGTGCTGAAGCAGGGAAAACCTTGAAATCCTGACCTGTTGGTGGCCCTTGAGGATTACAGTTGGCCATCCCTTTACTAGAGAAATAGGCTTTTTAACAGTTCATCAACAACCACAGAAATTAATTTGAGCTTAATCAATAATCATAAATTCCTACTAGTGCAAAAGAAACTAGAATTATAATGAAATCAATACAGAAATGCTGAATGTATGCAGTGTAAGAAAATGTACTTTTTTGGGGCCTCTTAATGGAGTTGGCAGAACTAGCTTAAAAAGGTTTAAAATAAATGTGTCGCAGAATAATTTGAGCATTGGTAGGAGCATAAAACAAAATACAAACACCAGCCAAACCTGGATCTACGAACAGCCAGAAAAAAAGTGTTGAAATAAAATTAATTCACTCACAAACTTGGTTGTTTTTTGCACATTGGTAAAAAAACAAACAAAAAAACAGTAGCTAGGATTAGAAACGGTTGCAAATGCGAAATCCATGAATATCTGAGAGAGAGCATACAGTTCTCACGCCAACATTAGCAGACACTTCACTCCGAAAGTTGCTGAATATTGAAAAATAGTAGTGAAGTTTGACAATACTCACATAAAAAGAAAGTTCCCATTGATGACCCGTTGAAGCGATAGATAACAATGGCTCTAACATTATAAAAAGAAACTTGTGGGATCATTCACAAAAGAACTGGGGCATGTTTGAACAACTCTCCTAAAAAGTTGATATAGATATAGATATATAGCACCCCTGTGGGATTCTAAGAGGGGTTAATTGTAGTAAGGTCCCTTTCAATGTTGCAGGTTTCATGGAACTAATTTAATGTTGAAAGTCACATAGACAGATGCTCGGGATCTCCCTGTTTTGAGAATACTGTACGTTGGAAGGGTTACCTGATAAAGGGTGTTTCAGCATAGGGTAAGCCCTTACCTTATTCTGCCCAGTTACAGGGGTAAGGATAGTGATGTCACATGAGTAATACAAGTTAGGGATGGAAAGTTCCACCCTCAGATACCAGGAGGAACCAGAGGAAAGGATCTCACCTGTAAATATATTGATAGTAAGTAACTAGGAAAGAAGCCTTTCGTTATTTTCCAGTGAGGTAAAAGTCACTATCAGTTTCAGGGTCCCCATATATGGCCCTTTGGCACGTCCTACCCACAAAACGGATGGCAAGGCACTCAATCATAGGTTCCTTAGTGATAGGTTCCTTAGAGCAGTGGTGTGCAAAGTTTTCCCCTTGTGCCCCCCTGCTTGCTCTCCTCCCCTGCTCGTGCCCCACCCCCCCAAATCCCCCCTGCTCGGCACTGGCGTCAAATGACGCACGTGTGGGGCTGTGTGTGCGTGTGGGGCTGTGTGTGCACCTGTGGGGCTGAGTGTGCGCCTGTGGGGCTGTGTGTGTGACTGTGTGTGCATATGAGGATCTGTGTGTGCGCGTGTGGGGCTGTGTGTGCGTGTGTGGGACTGTGTGTGCGCGTATGGGACTGTGTGTGGGACTGTGTGCGCATGTGGGACTGTGTGCGCGTGTGGGACTGTGTGCGTGTGTGAGGCTGGGTGTGCGTGTGTGGGGCTGGGTGTGCGTGTGTGGGGCTGGGTGTGCGCGTGGCTATGTGCGCATGTGTGGGGCTGTGTGTGTGCTTGTGGGGCTATGTGTATGTGAGGAGCTGTGTGTGCATATGTAGGGCTGGGTGTGCGCGTGTGGAGCTATGTGTGTGTGTGGGGCTGTGTGTGCATGTGTTGGGCTGTGTGTGTATGGGGCTGTGTGTGTGCGTGTGGGGCTATGTTTGTGTGTGTGGGGCTGGGTGTGCATGTGTGGGGCTGTGTGTGTGCGTGTGGGGCTATGTGCTCGTGTGTGGGGCTGAACGCGTGTGTGGGGCCGTGTGCGTGTGTGGGGCCACGTCACGCAATGACCTATGCACTTGAATGGCTAGTAAGGGGTGTTACGTTGCCAGATGGTTGTACATAGTGGCCCCACTAAGTAAACATGTGCCACTGTGCTTTGTGTTTGTGTTACAGTTTCTGTGTAACTGTACAGCTGAGCTAACTTTTAGTGGTCACCATTTTGCCATGAATATCTTGATGCAGAATAAACTTGGTAAGTGACTGGATCTGTGCCGGACCTAGATCTCCCCTGTCCTTAAATGCAATAAACACACAATGTTTCTGTGAAGAAACAAAGCCACAGCTTATTAAATCATATCAAGAACCAGATGACCTTCCAGGGTGGCAGCAAGTGACCTTGAGAAACGATGTGCCACATTTTCGCAGCACTTTGCAAACCTTGCTAAATGTATCTCTGACTTTGCGCAAATACATTTCCCAGAATACTGTATTTCTGTTTCACTGAAAAATGCTAGAGAAAGGGAGTTTTAATTAGTATTCACTAATACACTACAGGTACACTACAGTATATACCTCCCAAAACAGGGACATTTAAAGAAAACACTCAAACAAAAATCGCCAAACCCAGTTGGGACAGTTGTGCACATCTCTAATGTTGAGCCCACATCATCGCCATTGTTTGTTATTCCCACTGCTGGTAGAACTTCAGACCAACGGGTGTATTATTAATAATGAGGAACACTACCCAAACTGATTATCCCTGACCAACCGTTACAATGTAACTCACCAAACAACCCTACCCGAGCCTGGGAACTCAACTTCGTCCAACAACCATATGACTTTACCAGGCTGCCCCTTTAGTGATCTGGAGCTCACAACATAGAAGTTAACCCTTTGCTGGGTGGAGGGAAGGGGCAAAGTCCCTTGGTCATGTTGCACTGACCTTAGTGTAGGGTTTGGTCACATCCCCACGGGTTCGGGGAACAATTATCAGTAAATACAAATTCCACTTGTGAGCACATTCACATGTCCCAGACAGGTCCGCAACCAAGGCCTTAACCACCATCTCCTAGCATACAATGCCTCCAGTGTAGCCAGGGATTCTGGGAAATTACATGCAAATGAGCACACACACTGTCACCTTTTGCTTCATGTCCATTTTAACATGGATCCCCTATAAGCTTATGCCTGCTGTATTACACAGCTTCTCAGCACAGCCTGGATTCCAGAAGTGCAAAACCAGTAACCCTACTCACAGACAGCTATTTCACCCTTTGGGTCTTATCAGTGTGAGGATGGCTTTACTGGCTTTGCAATGTGACGCTGGGGCAGGTTTCAACCACACATTGGGCCTCATGCAGTAAGCGTCGATTATGTGAAATCGGCAATCTTACCGATTAGTCATGTTATTGGCGATTTTTCCTCTCCGTATGCAGTAAGTGCCGAATACATTCAAAATCAACCCAAAAACAAATCCGCCCACTCTCACAATGATTAGCCGATCACACACAGGTGTATCGGCGTGCGTGGCGCGGTGCTGTTAGGTTGCCCAATCACAAATCTTGCTGAATCAGGCGAAACAAGCATGTTTTTGATTGCGCGCCATATTTAAAGGCAACGTGTACTGCTAATCATTCTCTGTGTTGTTGGGAGTGAGAGAGAGAGAGACGCACAGAGCTGGCTGTTTGAAGATTTGCATATTGACTGAGAGACTTGTTGTGTATTGGGTGAGCTTTGTCCTTTGTTGTTTTGTTTACATCTTTGTCTTGTTTTATATGTGGAAGTGTTTCGTGTGATTGCCTGTACATTTCTTGTCTGTTTTTTGTGAGTGCTGGAAGTATGCCCGCAAAGCGTGGGAAGAGTGATGCTGGTGGGAGTGGGAGTGCTACTCGTGCGAGTACGCGTCGGAGTGAACGTACTGTTCAGGGGAGTGATGTTGCTGAGAGTGAGAGTGGTGTTGCAGGGAGTGGGAGTGCTGGTGCTGCGAGTGGTGTTGCTGGGAGTGGGAGTGCTGTTGCTGGGAGTGGGAGTGCTGTTGCTGGGAGTGGGAGTGCTGTTGCTGGGAGTGGGAGTGCTGGGAGTGCTGGTGCTAGGAGTGTGAGTGCTGTTGCTAGGAGTGGGAGTGCTGGTGCTAGGAGTGGGAGTGCTGGTGCTAGGAGTGGGAGTGCTGGTGCTAGGAGTGGGAGTGCTGGTGCTGGGAGTGCTGCTGGTGGCGCAGTTGCAGATGGGGTGGATGGTGGTGGCGTGCTTGCTGGTGGGCAGCTTTTGGAGGCTCTTCCATTGGAAGAAGGAGAGTCCAGTCAGCACCAGCCAAGCTCTGACCCTAAACCTGCTCGGAAGAAACGTGTGGAGAAGCCACGTAATCCTCGCTTCAATGACCAGGAAAATACAGCTCTTGTCACTGGCATTCTGGAGCACTATGACAGTATATATGGACATTTACTAGGTAAGTGTACCTTTACATTTATTATTCAAATACATGTGATCCTAGGTCATCTGAGTTTTGTTCATATGCAAATATGGGTTCACAATATCTTTCTATGTTAATTAGTCTGGAAACACAGCTTTTTATCATGCCTTACAAGGACAACTAAACACAGGCGGTCAATTTGCCATAACTGCATACAATATGAATGCAACCTTGCTTACATGTATAGGTTTAGTAGTGAATGCTCATGTGCTTCACATATTACACCTAAAACAGCATGTTTGCTATCTCTTGGAACAGCTAGCAGTGTAGGAAACTGGTGCTTCTATTATTAATCATTTACCTCATATATTTTATATGTTTTTCAAGGGCGGACAAGTTCAGCAAGCAGAAAAGAAATGTGGGACACAATAGTCATTGGTGTCAATGCGTGTGGGAATCATGTGAGGGACAAGCGGAATTGTCACAAGAGATTTGATGATATTAGGTCCAAATTGAAAAAGAAAATACAACACCAACGCGTGCATGCTACTGGCACTGGAGGTGGGCCGACACCACAACGTCTCATATTAAGTCCATTGGAGGAGCTGCTTCGGGCAAAATTACTTCCCGTCGTCGTGGAAGGCTTACCTGGTGACCGTGATATAGGAATTTACCCCTCACAATTTCCACCAGGTGAGAAATATTACTGTACTAGGCGTGTCGTTGCTTACAGTTATTTTGCATAGTTACACTGCTTTTTATACTGTCTTCACAATATAAGCATACCTGCATCTATATATGTATATGTCTGATTCTGTATATATATATATCTCAAAATAGACATATATGTTGTAGTCCTACTAAAAGCAGTAACTAATATAGCACGTGCCATTGCGTGCTCATTTACATGTGAATTCCCAAAATGCATTGCTGCAGTGGAAGCAATTGATGGTGGGCGAAGATGGGGAACAACAGGGTAGTACACATGTGTAACACATGTTAATGAGAAATTATTACTAGCTACAGGTACAGAACAGAAATATGTATAATATTATTGTGTATTTTATTTATTTTACTCCGACAAACATGACATTACTGCCTATTTTAAGCATGCATCAAATATATTGCATGCAACGGCCTACAAACATCACTTGCACTAACACATCTATAGTTGTTTATGAAAAGGTCCATTTTTGCTTTAAGTCATATACAGACAGCATAATGAGGCACACGTATCATATTTTATGTCATTGTTTTCATAACTTAAAAACTGCACACGACTATTTAGCTCATCTACCATTGTGTTAAAGCAGCTGCAATTAATATCTCATCACAGCATACACTTCAACAGAGGGGGTGGGGTTCAGCACACACACTAATTACAGCCTCATTTTAGGGTCAACTTAGTTCACACCATTTTCACCTGTTTCAAGTAATTGAAAGGTGTGGCTGATTAGGCTTTTTGGGGAAGGGAATACCGTTATTACAACCTGACTAGCACAACTGAAGTTAATCACACTCATTTGAAAGCTTCACTTTAGCTACTAAATGCCCCAACAACTCATTACTTATCAAACCGTACGTCACACATTAGTTCACTCATATCTATAGTTGAACTACTACTATCAACGACACATTATCACACACTGCATGTGTTGTCTTGTTTAGTCACAGCCACATTCATGTGTGCCACATCTTATATTAATGTACCACACATATCCTCTACCAAAAACAACACTTTGTGCAATATGACCACCTTCATGATAACCATTCTGAATGGTCATCTCATGATAGTTATGTACATTATGATACTGATATCACTACACAACATATGATTTTTATGTTCAAATTTAATCTATTTATCCTCACGCATTACTGCAGGAACATAGTATGTTTTATGTTAGGGAACTCAAAAGTTCTAAGTACACAGGCATGTACATTGTTATTACAACTATTTATGTTCACTTTCACACACACATTTTGGGTTAAGGAAATGATGCTGTTAGGTACTCATAAATACAGAACATACAATAACTGTTTGTTCAATATTTACACATGTAAATGTAAAACTTATGTTATTGTTATATATAGTTGCCCCTGAAGGACATGTGTCACCTGAGACTGAACAAGTGTCTTCACCTGGGTCAGCCAGCTCAACACACCTAGAAGGTGAGTGTATCAGTTGGTGGCCATATAATATGTGCTCTTCTATATGTTATGTTGTCATGTTCATTATTTGTTTTGCACATCTTCTTTAAATAGGATTACTTAGTGTCAGTGAAAATGAAGTGTAAGCCAACTTGTATTGTGTTAGTGATGTTAACTATCATGTAGGAGTTGTGAGTTTACAGCAAGTTTTCATTCACTCATATTTCATACTGAGTCCAAACATTATTCTTAAGTCAAGGTAGTTTTTAATGTGAGGTTATAAAACGTATGGAAACATGTTAGTTGTTACTTATGACACAGTACAATTACATAGTAACACAGCAGAGATTAACATGCCATTTAATAATGTGTACATTTATTTGTAGAACATGATGAAGAGGATTTTGATGATGATGATGATGATGATGATGCCGCCGCCGCCGCCATAGACACACAAATACAAGCAAGTGACCATGAAGAGGTTCCAATTGAAACTGTTTTACCGCCAAAACGTCCAGCAAATACCACATATGATGCAATTGTAGCTTCTGAGGGAAAAATTGTGGAAGCAGAAAATCGTCGCCATTCTGACCTGATGACAGTGCTGGAAAGGATGATTGCACTGCAGGAAGAAACAGTTTCACAATTGGCACATCTCCACAGAGTCTTCATTGAAGTGCCTAAACAGTTGCAAAAAATCAACACCTCATTCGAAGCATTAGTTGTTCAGCAAACACAAGCTAATTACTGGAGAATGACTAATGTACCACAATTCAACACCTCACAGCCAGTTCATGCAGGTCAGTTTTCACCACATTCATCTGATATTCATTCACCAGGCCCAAATGTTACCGGTCAAGTAGCAGACATTGCTGTGCAGGTTCCTGATGACATCCTACCGCTGCCATCTGTACAAATTCAGCAGCAGACACCTACAAAGGAGGCGACAAAAACAAAACAAGACACACATGAAACAGACCAACCATCACTTGTGCAGTGTCTACCAACTTGCTCACATGTGTCAGTGGGCACAAGCCCTGTCCGTGAACAGTCACTACCCAAAAGCCCTGTAGGTGAGTCACTGCCCAAAAGCCCTGTAGGTGAATCGCTGCCCAAAAGCCCTGTAGGTGAATCGCTGCCCAAAAGCCCTGTAGGTGAATCGCTGCCCAAAAGCCCTGTAGGTGAATCACTGCCCAAAAGCCCTGTAGGTGAATCACTGCCCAAAAGCCCTGTAGGTGAGTCACTGGCCACAAGCCCTGTAGGTGAGTCACTGGCCACAAGCCCCGTAGGTGAACAGTCACTGCCCAAAAGCCCTGTAGGTGAGTCACTGGCCACAAGCCCTGCCCGTGAAGTGCCAGAGGCCACTCAAAGTGGCTCTGTTGTGCCTAAAGTTGGTGGCAAAAGAAAAAGGAAAATTCAAGAGACAACAAGCAGGCCTGTTACTCGCTCGCAAAAGGAACAAAAAAAATAAATGTTATAATTCAGAAAATATGTCTTTGGCCTTGTTTTGTTGACTTCAGATTATCTAATTACTATTGTATGTATGCTGAAGACTGTGTTGTTTCCAAACTTTCAAGTATGTTCTTGTACACGTGAAGTTTTGGAAATGTTAACACTCCTAATTAATGAATAGTGTTATAAATATTTATGTTTTAATCGTCTGTTCAGTAATGGTCCACCAGGAGCCAGTTGCTAAGTTTAGAGAAGCTGCCATTGACTTTGCAGCAAAACATTGCATTTGGGTGTGTTAATTGATGTAATCATTGCATGTGCATATTATTTTCATGCAATTATAAAAGCACCTATTTAACTGCAAACATCTTTCTTGTACGTGTACAGCAGGATTTTGTGTTAAATATTACTTACCTTTGGTGGCCATTGTAATGTTGTCCTTTAATCATTTATGTGTTCTTGTTTCAAGAACATCTCTGAATTGATACTAATATATATGTAGTATGTATTGATATATGCACACACACACACACAGACACACACTGTGTGTGTGTGTGTGTGTGTGTGTGTGTATATATAGTACTATCTAAACTGGTATAGATGTATTTACAAAAAACATACACTTCATGCTTCCTTGTGAAAACACACTATTTTAATAATACAGGCCTAATGTTTGACAACTATACTAAGTGTGAGCCTCTAACATTATTGGGTGCAAACAAATGTTTATTACTTAATTCACTCATGTTTATCACCATTTAAATAGGTTTCATACAAGGCCTACTTACTGCCATCAATATGTTGTGTGTACTCCAGCAATATTTAAAAAAAAAAAAAAAAAAAAAACATTTTTTATATATATATATATATATATATATATATATATATATAAAAAATTTTTTTTTAATTTTTTTTATATATATAATATATATATATATATATAATATATATATATATATATATATATATATATATATATATATATATATATATATATATATATATATATATATATATATATATATATATATACACATACACATACACATACACATACACACAATATACATATAGTACAATATACACTTTATATATATATATATATATATATATATATATATATTTATGAGAGAGATATATTTATATATATATAGATACACACGTATTTAAACTCATGCAGACAGGGACTTAACCAGACTTTCAAATACACACAGAAATGTATGTGGGAACAAAACATTTCATTTTGCAGGTGTGTGTATTTACTGATATGGCTGTCTAAGCACTATTTTCACACAGTGCTCTTTGTTATTTTGCAAGAAAACTCAATGTTACTGAATGAAAAGTGTAGTAATGTTTTCAGAAACTAGATAAAAAAAGGATACATGTTTGTCCCACATGCGGCTATCACAAACCACAAATGTTCAAGCAATTATAACTAGAAATCCAATTGGCGTTTGAAATAAGGAGTTACAGTTTATACTTTTGTTGACCTTGAAAAGGAAACACAGCAATTTGTTAGCCATTGAGCAGTTTCATTTTGATGAGCAAAGAACAGATACCTGCACACATCTTTTGTGCTACTCTGCAATGGCTGATGAATTGGTGACAATTATGAATCCGAATTTAGGTTATAAATACATGATTTCAGAAGCAATTTTATCAACTTGCGGACACCAAGCAAGCACACGCCAAATCTATGATTTGATTCGAGCAAAATATCCTTATTACCAAAACCGTCGGCATGCGCGCAATTTTAATTCCTCAATAACATTCACTTTATCAACTAATGACTTTTTTGAACGTGTGCAGGATAAGCTAGAACACAACTATGGTTTCTGGAAGATTGCCAAAGAAAAACATTTCACCGTGAAAGAAGGCACATATATTGTGGTTAAAGGCATATTTATTCCTAATGCCAATAGCAATGGATCCGCTACTACTGTTCCGTGTGAATCGATACCTGCTGCAATATCTGCACCCTCCATTCCTGAAACCCACATTGTACAAGAACATAACTACTATGATTATGTACCAAGCCTTTCAGCTGAAAATGCATTGGAATGGGTACCCGAAGAAATGAACATACCTCCCGACCAATTGTTTGAAGAAAGCAGTGGCGATTCCTATGAGCGCTTCATGGAGGAGATGTGTGTCATACTGGATTCAGCGGGTGGGTCAAGCGTGGATGAAAAAGCCTTGCATTTCTGGAGCGACCAGTTGCAGCCAGACGAAGAGTTAATTCTAGAAGAATGGTAAATATAACAACCGTTATGAGTTGACTCTGCGTTTAAATATTTTTTTTTTTTCTAACCACCATTTTCCCTTTCAATGCGTGGATACAGCGTAACATAGCAGACTGCATAACATGTAGCGATCACAAACACATTGTTTCCGAATACAATATAGTAGAACCTGAAAGAGTAGTACACATTGCTGACGGAATAAATATACGTACTTTCCTATCACTTTAAACATATTAGCAACATTTTACCATAACTCTAACACATACCTGTTTTGTTATCATGCTACATCTACAACATTTAAAAGCGGGTCCACCACGTATGACGTGGGACCCTTGTCATGGCCCAAGGCGTCCTTAAAAAGGATTACGGATGTAAGTCCCGCCCCCAAGCGACGTGCGCGCCTCAAAGCCTATTGGCTGTCATGTTTTGTTATAGTAACGGTAACTGCAGTGTGTCATACAGTGGGGGCGTACACTGGGCGTTAGCCGAATGTTAATTGAGTGGGAGGAGTGTTAGCGTGCGTTTCACGCTGGTTTAACATGACGTCACACGTATTGCATTTGCGCATTGTGTTATCGGCCGTCCTTTCTGTCCAAACACGTCTGTTTAAAAAGAATACAGATGTACTCGTTTAGAACGAATGTAGTTTCGTATTCATTGTATTTGAAATAAAGATTTTATGTTTAATGGTATTTTCAAGATGTTTTGAACGCACAACGTACGCTTTGTTTTGCGCATGCGCTAACAGTTAGTGCAGCCAAGCGTGAAGTGCGTGCGCACACTAAGATGTGCGCGCACAATTTTCAGTATACAGGCAACGTTTACATCATATACATAGTTATGCCTGCTACAAATTTAAAGAAACATTACATACTGATGTACACTTGTACTTCTAACATATAAGTGAGTGACGTGTGTATGTACACAATCATATAGAGCTGTGTAATGCGTTGTCACGGATACATATATAGTAAGGTGCCATCTTTGACCATCATGTGTTTGCTGTATTTCAGAGATGTCGGGGAAGATACAATCGGATCAATGTATGATTTCAGAAGAGTCTACCTTTATATGAGATGATTGTGAGGAGGAGCCACCGACTACTATACTACATATGGAACTAATTTTATATTGCTTGCAGCGCTTATTAACAAACAATTAAAAATGTGATACCCTTATGCCTATATTGCATAAGCACTTAATTAACATAATGATGTTGCAAAATAGTGCCTCATGAATTTTTATTGAGTGTTCTTTAATGACTACTATCATTTTATGGCATGGTGTGTTTTATATATAACAACCATTCCCACTCTGCTAACACATTTGTGAATTCTATTGTGTAATGGAACGTATGACTGTCGAAACTATGTAACAATAATAATAATAATAATAATAATAATTATAATATGAGCATGTTCATGTATAGCGCTGCTAGTTGTACACAGCGCTTTACAGACACATTTTTCAGGCTGAGGTCCCTGGCCCGTGGAACTTACAATGTATTTTTTGCCGCCTGAGGCACAGGGATTTAAAGTGACTTGCCCAAGGTCACAAGGAGCCGACACCGGGAATTGAACCAGACTCCCCTGCTTCAAAATCTCAGTGCCAGTGTGTGTCTTTACTCACTGAGCCACTCCTTCTCCCAATGTAAAGGACACTTACAACCAACTAGCCATTTCTTGTTAAAAATCTCTTGTTACATGGGTATGTTGATAAAATGGTTTGGGACTGTAGCAAATAATGTTATTGGCCAGATGTTGTGGTCCCCTACAATGCATGATGTTCTGATTATGACATCAACATCATGTAATGAAGTACGTTTCTGTGTATATTTCATTAACCTAACTAACAATAGTTTACTGTGTTTATTAAACGTTCTAAAAATACATAGTATAGTCAATATGATGATATAAGCTACCATAATAAAGCTGGTGTTATCATTTGTCGGTGTTATACATGGATCCTACACAAATTGATACAGACACAAACAGTTGTCTTACAAAGTGTGTCTATGCTAATGTGCACGTGATTGACGTTACAATTGTGACAATACTTGATAATTATCATCATGATAATGATGAAGTGACGTGATTTATATTGCAAAAATATTACCAACATTGTCATATTGGTAAATTATAAATGCTAAATGACAGTAACATTAGTGACAAATTTGTCTTCTCTGTTAACAGTTTAACACTTGGTACATGTAGGACACATCCACACACGTGTGACTTATACATACACATGTCACAAATTTAAATTAATGTTGACTATTAATTCCTAGCATTACAAAACACCAACATTGCTAAATATAAGATGTAGTACGCATTGTTGTGATTGCAGGCATTCATGCATGGAGTTTTATGATCAGTCAATTTCATCCGTGATGAATGATCTCCCGTAAGTAAAGAAATAACTACAGTTATCCCCTTGTCTCCAAACACCTCTATATTACATTAATGGAATTTATAAGGAAACATACATAAAATGTGATGAAATGGGAGTAATCATTTTCTAATACAATGCACATGAAAGCTCAAGAGTAGCTAAATGCATATACATGATACAGAAAGTACATATATGTAACATTTGTGTTTAAACCAATATGTTGGGTTTTGACTTCAAATAATTATAGGAAGATTGATGTAGGCACATCTTATGAGAGATGTCAGCAAATATACATACCATGATCAGTCATACTGGAGATATACCTATAATGCAAAGGAACAATATATAAATTGCAAACATTGACATGCCATCTTCAGTACCGTAAACAACACAGCAAAGTGTGTATTTGGTGTTAAATGTGCAACACCATGTATATTTCATGACATTCAAAATGTAAATCAGGCTAGTGTACACATCATATGGATGTACATGTTACACTGCACCAATAACATTGTATGTAAGCATACTAGAAGCATGAATGAGTATGGGCATAATATGTGTATTGTGTTAGCATAAGGAACAACACAATGCTAAAATATTAGTGCTTTGTTACCCCAGTTGTATTCACATACACACAACTAAAGTAAAATTGAAGAGGGATTATATAACCTGTGCAACAATAACATACCGGTGCCACATCCCTTTGTGCACACAGCAGAGAGAAGAAAGGTGTGCAACCCATATTCATCTGTGTCCTACCAGAAGGGTATATAAAAAAACATTATTGTTAAGATAACATAATGTAAGTATAAAAGTAGAACTTGGAACATATATGTTTGTACTTACAAGAAAAAAATGAATTGATGAGATTCTGGCGTGTCTGGCCACCACTGGCTGTTTGTTCATTTTCAGCAGCTACATGGGTGGGATGCTCGTCTACCACAGGCTCAGCTAGGTCTGACTGTACATTGTGCCTCAGTGCAACATTGTGCAAAATGCAACAGGCAAGGATAATATCAGACACTTTTTGAGGCTTGTATAGAAGAGCCCCACCAGTTCTGTCCAGACACCTAAATCTGGTCTTGAGTAGGCCAAATGTCCTCTCTATAACAGATCTTGTAGATATATGGGCTGCATTGTACCTGTCCTCTGCTTCAGTTTGAGGGTTTAGCACCGGAGTCAAGAGCCACGGCCTAATTCCGTATCCTGAGTCACCTATAATGAATGGAGCACACATAAGCTGACATTAGTGATCAAATTGTACAATGCCAACATTCCTAAATCAACATGTGTTTTGTGTTAGAACATGTAAATATGTACTCACCCAGCAGCCAACCAGGTTCAAAATGTCCCTCTTCGAACGCATGGAAGACTGAAGAGTTCCTCAGGATAGAGGAATCGTGACTGGAACCAGGGAATTTGGGTACCACATGCATTATCCTCATGGTCGCATCACATACCACCTGTACATTGAGTGAATGGTAGTGCTTCCGATTGCGGTACACATGCTCACTCTGACTAGGTGCAATCAAAGCAACATGTGTGCAATCGATTGCACCCAGCACACATGGTATCCCTGCTATATTATAAAAGCCAGTCCTGACTTCCAGCCACTCTGTCGCCTCTGTAGGAAAATGAATATAATTTCTAGCGCGTCTATTGAGTGCATAGAGAAACTGGGTCAAGGCCCGCGAGAATGTAGATTGCGAGACCCCGCCCACTATGCCCACAGTTGTCTGGTATGACGCGGAAGCAAGATAATGTAATGAGCACAGCATTTTAACAAGCCCAGGGACTGCACGACCTCTGGCTGTGAAAAAATCTAAATCTCCCCTTTACTCCTGATAAAGAGCTAAGATTGCTGCTGAACTCAAACAATAGCGACTTACAATCTCCTCCTCACTCATCCCATCTAACAGGGTTCTCTCCCTGTACAGACGCGGACGAGGCACAGCTTGTCTCCTCTGTCTTCTCCTCTGATCTCCTGTCCCTCTCCCTGTCTCTGTCGTATCCGCGTGACTGTCACTGTCACTGTCCCTCGGTGTGTCCCTCCCTTGCCCTATATGATTGTCTTCATCATCAAGCATGTCATAGAAAAGAATGTTCCTCCGTCTCCTAAACAATCTCAACATTTTGACATGAGTAGCTGTGAATGATCAGGTAATGGGCGTCCTTTAAATAGGTATGTGATGATGTCAGGTGACATAGTAAAATGCAAGGTGTTACATTAACATAATAAAGTACTTCTGTGGCAAGCTGTGTGCAGTTCTTGTTATAAGTATTTGTTGTGTGTATTCTGCAGGGAATGATGATATTTGGCAATGATGTGACGTGAACCTTTGTAGAAACATTGCTTGCAAATAAATAGTTGCATGTGCAATGCATGTAACACTTGTGAACGCAACAGTCAGTCATGTAATTAGGCAAAAAGGCTGAGATTGACGTGGGAAAAGTTTTGTGTAACATGTGTAATTAGGCATGTTATTGTGACATGTTGACAACAATGAATAGTCGTGTGCATATGCATGCATTTCTGTAAGGAGGATAGTTGGTATAGAATGAGTTAACAAGGTGTCCCAATGCTGAATTACTGTACATGTGTGTATAAGTTAGGTTGAAGTGCTGTAATGCTACGGTTACAATGTAAACATGCAATGTGATTGAGCGTCCAATAAGTGACGTCATGAAAATAGGGAGGACCCAAAAGTATATGTAAACATGAGAATACAGATGTACATGAACGTTTAAAGATGCGTGACACATTACAAGCATTGTGTAATGTAAAGGAACATGAATATACTGTGTATGTGTGACATGTGTGACATGTGTAACATCATGTAAATAATTGTCGCTCAGTTCATTAAAATGTGTGATATGATGTGAGGTTCTCCTTTAAGAGTTGAGTATAGTATTTTCCCTTGGCACATCATCACATGATGAGTAATGTGACCCGCAAATGCTGCAAACATGTAAAAGTATAATGTTATGCAAATAATACACGTCAGCTGTGACACAATGCAGGGAATGCCCCACACTGTAATGCAAATGACGTTTGTATTGTGAGCAATGAAACGTAAACAGTACTAAACTGTTATACGTCCCCGCTCCATTGACTCCATTGATGTACAGAAGTTTTTTTTTTCTAAGTGCCGTTGCGGCAGCCTTAGCGATCGTTCTCCCCTCCAAACTGCCAACTTTAGTTGGCGGGAGAAATTGGCCATAACATCTCAATTTCGTAGTGCCGATCAGGCCCGATAAGCTGTTTTTTTTTGTTGAATCCAGCCGATTTAAAAAAGTGGCGATCAGTGGCGAAAACAGGCTTATCGGCAGCCGACTGGCCATAACAAAATAATCGGCTCCGAAACCTGGCGAAATCAAGCACTTATCGGCGCTTACTGAATCTCAAACCCAATTTTGGCTATAAAATGGTGATAATTCCCTTATCAACGCTTACTGCATGAGGCCCATTGTCTAAGTTATGGTGGGTAAAAAAGAGACAAAAACCCTCCACCATACAGCAAATAAAAAATATCACATAGCGTGAGAGATATTGCATAGTTACATAGTTACATAGTTACATATTGAATGATATACAGTAATTTCACAGATAAAAAGGTATGAAATACAGAAACGCAGCCAGGGACAATACTATTCTCTTGCACATCTATTTAAACATCAGTGCGGCAGATCTTGTTTTGTGTAAATCCTGTAATTTGATGATTCATCAGGGCTAAGTGTTTTCTCCTGACTACTTCAGCATATTTCATTTAAGTCACATAGCATGTAACATACAGGGCACGGTGACATTGCTATGCCCACAACTATAGGAAAATGCCATTCACCAGAAAAGAATAACATTTGAATAGAAGCTAATTAGAACACTATATCACATTCTTGCTGCAGGAATTGCTAAGTACAGTGACCCTACTGAATAAAAAATGATGGTCTCTATGACTTATTAATTATAATGTATTCCACATTGGAATTGAGTGCAACAACAAATTATTCCAGGAGTGGCCAACTCCAGTCCTAAAGAGCCACCAACAGGTCCGTTTTTTAAGGATCGCTCTGCTTCAGCAAAGGTGCAGTTGTAGAATGAGCCACTGATTGTGCCACCAGTGCTGAAGCAGGGTAGGCCTTCAACCCTGACCTGTTGGTGGCACGTGAGTACTGGAGTTGGCCAGTCTGCACAATACAAGTGTGTTAACTACAGTATCTCAAACCCCCTCCTCTATTGAAATTTCTAGCCAACGACAAAAGTCATTTTCTGCATCTCATTGAGGCTGTGGTCCCAGTCAGCACTGTAGCACGCGCTACCAAAAAGGCCGGTTCCTATGAGACGCGGAATTCTGCGGGTCAGTACCAAAAAAGCACACCGGACTTTCTGTTATCACTGAAAATCCGAGCGACGGATTTTTAAGAATCCAAACTCGGATTCAATCCCCGTGCCTAAAATGTGAAGAGGAAGACAGGCAGCAGATATAGGAATCACTTACTCAAAATAATGTGCTTATTAATGACATTAAAAGATTTTGCAATTAGATCTAGTTGAAATATTAGTTCAATCCAAATGTTCATTATAATATGAGTTGCCTCTATGAAAGGGGTCACCTGTGGGCTCTCTGTTACAGTACAATCCCTTCCAATATAGTCCAATTAGAGCTCTACCATTTGCAAGTTGTTGTTGAGATGATGATTTTCACCTGGCCTGGGCTTCTATCGATAAGTGGGGTGCTAGTATAAAAGGAACAATGCCTACAAACCCTCTGAATAAGGTTTTAAAGAACAGTTTCTACAGCCTCCCGGATGTGGGTCCAGTTAGTAATGGCGCACTGCAGCTGGGCATACAGCATGCCAACGGGAGAAGCAGTCATCAGCGTTGAGTGATAAAGGACTGGGTCATAGCGATATTTCACTCTCACTAGCATGCCAGTGCCACTAATAATGTTGATAGCCTCACTTAGCTGATGAGCTGGTGTCCCATGGACGATACTAGTCTTTACGAAGCCTAGTGGTACCCCTCCATAATATACTGCAAAGCCATGTGCACATATAATCAAGGTAACAATATATCCCGATTCATCTAAGACAAGGATAGGTTGATGCAGATACGGAACACAGAGATAGAGGGAACTTCATCAGGGTTACGTGAAGGATGACTGAAGAGGAGGAACGCTGTGATACCCAAATCCTAGCATGAAGGGGTCGAGAAGACATTTCAGCGATGGTTTATTTTTGCAGAGAGTAAAACCAAATCACAATATTTCAAATCATCTCTGTATAACCTTTGTGTACACCATCCCTCCTCCTGATTTTCGTGCCACTGATTCTTGGGGCGTCAGCAAACTGATTACGTGATGAGAAACTCATACATATTATTTGGAAAAGACTGTAATCTAATGCATATTTATGACAACAGTGCAAGCAGCATAACACTACCAATGTGAGTACACAGTATGAATACAGATCAACATTAAGCTTCATGCGTGGGATTCTCTATCCTTCATACAGTACATATCTTTGACTGTATATTAAGGGTGAACCAACCACTCATAAATAAGGGATAGAAGCTGAAAATGTGAAAACCCTAGATCTCAGTGCTCTGATTGGCTGCCAAAAGGATTGCCTAGCAACTAGTATAGACTCCCATCTAGTAATAGATAAACTGCCGGACCAGAATACCCATGTGAATGGTGGGTGGGGGTCAGTGATTTATGCATACTGTATACATAAACAATGACAAAAGAAAAAGTAGCCAAATACAGTAACAAAAACAAAAGTGACAAAAAACCATGAGGCTGACAAAGTATCTATGTGGAGACTAAACAAGTTTAGATTGGTAATTCAATCACACAGTACGCAGGTAGGAAACCCACACATAGAAAAAGTGTCAGGCTCTGCCTTTCTTACCACTGTAGAGTATTTCCGGCACAGTCAATGAAATGTTTCTAATGTAGCAGGGGCAGTGATACAGTAGTTCAGGTGGAAGGTAGCCAGGATGTCATTTCACTGCTGCTGTGACTGCTTCATCAGCGGAAAGGCAGGTTATGACACGTTTCCTATGCGTGGTCTGTTATGTGTAAGTCACTAATTCTATGTGGGACCTGTCTATGTTTTGTTTGGATGCAATTTATGTATTTAATCATATAGTATAGTACTCCGTTCACTTATTATTTCTTATACTCTTTCTCTCTCACTGTTCCTAGCTTCACTTATCCATATATTGATCTATTTATCTCTTTATCTCTGTCTGACTATTTGTGTATACATGAATATCTATTGTTCTATCTATATCTCTACCTATCCATATCTCTCTCTATCTATGTAACGCGTAGCTTACCACAGACGAAGCTCGACCGCGGTGCTGAGGCAGGGAATTGAGAAACGCCAACCCACAGCCACGCGGGCGCGCCTAGGATGTAGATTAGTCTTGCTTGCTGGGTCAGGAGTATGGAAGGTAGAATAGTCGTTATACTTGCCAGGTCTGGATTGGACAGTAGCGCATCGTTGGGGTACTTTGCCAAGGTCTGGATAGGAGAGTGGAGAGTAGTCGTTGTGAGGGTAGCCCTGGTCAGGGTTGTAGAGATCAGGATTGTCGTACATAAGCCAGGTCAGAGTAGGAGAGATGCGGAGTCCAGGGAACGAAGCAGGGTCAGACAGCAGAGAGATCAGGAACAAGGCATGGAATAGCAGGATCAAGGTGAGAATGCAGCAAGGCACGGCGTCATACTAGGTTATGCTCAGCGATGAGTGTCTGGGCTGAGCAGGTATTTAAGGAGCCTCCCTCCAATGGGAAGTGGGTCGGGACAAGATGGAGCGAGTGGATGGCTGCTGGGTCGCGCAGGTGTGCCCTATTGTGCAGCCCGATTAGGTCTGGGGGTGGAGTTTCGTCCCGTAAATACGACCAGGACATGAATTCTTCTTTATCCCCTTTCACAAATTCTCTAACACAAACTGATACACATACTGTATGTACAGTACAGACACACAATAACACACTGATACACACTGATATATGTGCACACATATAGATACTGATATATTGTACACCAGGCCAGCACAACTCCAGTCCTCGAGGGCCGCAAACAGGCCAGGTTTTCAGAATATCCCTACTTCAGCACAGCTGGCTCAATTAGTGTCAGTTATCACTAACTGAATCAGTTAGTAAGTATAATCAGTTATACTGAGCCACTAATTGAGCCAGCTGTGCTGAAGTAGGGATATTCTGAAAACCTGGCCTGTTTGTGGCCCTCGAGGACTGGAGTTGTGCAGGCCTGCTGTACACAGTCTAAACACATACTGTACTGATGTATACAATAATATACACATATTTGCAGGTGCACATGCACTGTACAAAGATACACACATGGGTATGCACTGTATATAGTGCTGATTTCATAAACCTGTACTTTTTTGGATGATGTGGATTTCCCCAACATATAATTAAGTAATAATCCCCTACATATAATAGTGTTTATCAACTCCTTCCTGGGGAAAATCTAGCCAATTAGGTTTTTGGAACAACAATGAATAAATAAACACAATAATGCAGTTTGATAGTAAAATAATAAGTTATCAATAGTTTTTTCCCCAAAACATGTTCCATCTGGGGATTCCCTATCATAAAATGAAAGTATTACACAGACTGTCGTTCTTTACAGGGTCTTGTAGTCGTACACTGGTTAGATTTCAGTAATTTTATATTACTGTATGTATACAGGGATTTTTTTTTTACTTCTTTAAGGTACAGTATGTTATGTACAGTATGGAGATTGGTGAACCACAAACAGTAATGTTTTTGTAGGGCCAAAAGGTGCCAGAACCCCAACCAACGACAAATGTATTTATACTTAATCTGCATTAAATAACCCATCTTTAAATAACATATATAATCTCCTAGTTTGTATTCAAACACTACGCCTAATACATTTATAGGGGCCTATTCCCATAGCTCCGAAAGTGTCAGTGCCAAACCGCGCGGTTTGGGATGTTCAGAAGTAGTGGAGTGAAATGTGGGAATAAAACTATTATGTATGGCAAATCGCGTCTTGTAAATCGTGTGTATAAAATGTGACAAACCGCCCGGTGTAATAGCCAAACCGCCCGGTGTAACAGCCAAACCGCCCGGTGTAACAGCCAAACCGCCCGGTGTAACAGCCAAACCGCCCGGTGTAACAGCCAAACCGCCCGGTGTAACAGCCAAACCGCCCGGCGTAACAGCCAAACCGCCCGGTGTAACAGCCAAACCGCCCGGTGTAACAGCCAAACCCCCCGGTGTAACAGCCAAACCGCCCGGAGAAACAGCCAAACCGCCCGGTGAAACAACCAAACCGCCCGGTGTAACAGCCAAACCGCCCGGCGTAACAGCCAAACCCCCCGGTGTAACAGCCAAACCGCCCGGAGAAACAGCCAAACCGCCCGGTGAAACAACCAAACCGCCCGGTGTAACAGCCAAACCGCCCAGTGTAACAGCCAAACCGCCCGGTGTAACAGCCAAACCGCCCGGCTAACAGCCAAACCGCCCGGTGTAACAGCCAAACCGCCCGGTGTAACAGCCAAACCCCCCGGTGTAACAGCCAAACCGCCCGGAGAAACAGCCAAACCGCCCGGTGAAACAACAAAACCGCCCGGTGTAACAGCCAAACCGCCCGGCGTAACAGCCAAACCCCCCGGTGTAACAGCCAAACCGCCCGGAGAAACAGCCAAACCACCCGGTGAAACAGCTAAACCGCCCGGTGAAACAGCCAAATTGCCCGGTGTAACAGCCAAACCGCCCGGTGAAACAGCCAAACTGCCCGGTGTAACAGCCAAACTGCCCGGAGAAACAGCCAAACCGCCGGTGTAACAGCCAAATCCCCCCGGTGTTACAGCCAAACCGCCCGGTGTAACAGCCAAACCACCCGGTGAAACAGCCAAACCGCCCGGTGAAACAGCCAAACTGCCCGGTGTAACAGCCAAACCGCCTGGTGTAACAGCCAAACCGCCCGGTGTAACAACCAAACCGCCCGGTGAAACAGCCAAACCGCCCGGTGTAACAGCCAAACCGCCCGGCGTAACATTCAAACCGCCCGGCGTAACAGCCAAACCGCCCGGCGTAACAGCCAAACCGCCCGGCATAACAGCCAAACCGCCCGGATTGTATGTGCTTTAGAAGCAGAATGACATCAGGTGGTGCCAACTCCATCCCCAGCCTGACTTAAAGGTTTTGCTCTCCCTGCCAAACCGATATTTCAGGCTCTGGATGTAACTCGCAATACCAATCTCACCTGCCTTTACGTGGCGTAAAAAAATGGGTATTTTTAAAAGTGATTTGTATAACGGAGCTACGAGAATTGCAGTTGTCGGCAAAAAGTGTTGGAAGCCTTTTTTGACAAAGCGATCGTATTGGCAGAGCCGGAGTGAAACCGCTTCTAAAAAAAGCCTTTTCCGCACAGAGTGGATATGCGAGAAGGGTTTACAGATTAGCAAAGCGTGCCAGTTCCATCGGGCTCTCTAGAAGCGATTGACACACTTCAGAGCTACGAGAATGGGCCCCATAAACCTTACATTGAGTTTTTCAGTAAATTCAACAACAAAAAAAGAAGCCAGAACACACTTCCCTCACAAATATAGCCACAGAGGTATTAAAATCTAATTGTTTTGCAAGTTGTTCTTCTGCTGGCATGTTCATATGTTCCAGATCAACTACAAATGTTTGAAAAATCTAATTAAGGGATTTTGTACAAATCAACAAAAATCTTTGGCCAGGAGCTGCAGCTAGAGGAACAACATAATACAGGACCATATGCCCACCTATCTTGCTTGATGTCCTGATCTGATGTTCACACACCATTTAATCATCTTGTATAATTCTGTACTTTGTCAGCAACTCCATACTAATGCTAATAAATTGACAGCAGCATATAGTAATATATACCACACACAACTCCAACAACACCTGCTCCCGAGTTTATTATACTGGAAACTTTGTTTTATTCATTTAAAATGTTGGCTGAGACAATACATTTTAAAAGGCTAAAAAGAATCGTATGTATACTTGTAAGAATTCTGCATTGAAAATAAGCAAAGAGAGACTTCTGAGTTTTAATTATGATCTGTTGTCAGTTCCTAATAGCCATTTTCTTACAGGGTTACAGTTCTTACCTAAAGCTGACATTTCTTCCATCCAGACCCTCTCTCTCCTATATTTTAGGGTCTGGAGGGTACAGGTGTAGTAAGACTCCCCGTTTCCGGCACCGCAGTTGAAGAAGCAAAAGTCCACGCCTCCGGAGATGGTGTCTGTCACAATCACGCCGTGGTGGATCCACACATCCAAATGGCACACCCCTCATCATTAATCCTGTGGTAGCACAGGTAGCAGCAGCATTGAAGACAGTTAGCATTGCTACATATGTATAACCTCACTAACGTCAGGTTAAATTCCTGCGTTAATATTTACGGGCTTCTGTGAATATGCCCTGTTTTGGAAAATGGCCCTTTTGAATATTATTAGCACTAACGCCATTATACAGTAATTAACACAAAGCCCTTTGCAGGCGAAAACATGACTTAACCTACAGTAACAGTTTTGAGCTTTGAAGATACGCATTAAGGCCAACCAAGGAGTTACATAGTTACATAATAACAGACGAGCCAACGAGTATTCAAAAACTTTCCTTAAACTAGCCAGTTTACATGCTGGGTACATGCTGGGTACATTTCAGTGTCATTTCTGCAGAGGCTAATGGCCCATCGGATTAGCACAGCAGGGGTCCCTGGCAGTCCCATGTTTACTTATTTGGTACATCCCTGTATACCTTGCCTTTATTAAAAGAAGTCCAACTTTTTATTTTAACAAATCATTGTATCTGCCATCACAGTCTCCATGGGTAATGAATCCCACACTGCAACTGCCCTTACTGTAAAGAACCCTTTTGTTTGTTGTTGGTGAAATCTCCTATCCTCCAACCTTTAGGGATGGCCCGAGTCCTTTGTACTGCCCGTGGGATGAATCGTTCTTTTGATAGCTCCTTGTATTGTCCCCGAATATATCTTTAGGTTACCTTAGGTTAGATCCTACAGTCTGTGATGGACCTCCGTGAATCTGGGCTGCAATGCTCTTTTTATGTATAGTTTTTATTGTAGTTTGCTGAACTGTTTCAAATTTGGCAAACTTACTTTTCACAGAAATGTCAACAATGGCATGTGAGACAGCTCTCTCAGACCACAACCTTTCTCACATGCTGCACCCTACCTCTGGGACTACCTTCTTCTCAACGTACAAGAACCTTCTCTCTGTAACCAAACCAATCTGAAAATCCACATGTTCAACAAAGCATTTACTCACTACAGTATGCACTAATACAGTCTAACAACTCAAATGTACCCCTACCGTGTGTTATTCTCCCTGCATGCTGATTAAATTGTGGGCTCTTTTTCTCCTTTCTCACAATATTACATTCAAGTCTTGATGCACTCTATATTATATTCCCTGTTTTGTTATTGCATTGTAAATAATAATAATAATAATAATAATAATAATAATAATAAAATATACATAGATGTGGTAGGCAAAGAAGGGTGGCTATGTGTGTTTGTCCCTTTTTCCATGTAGTAACAGAGGAGGGAGAGGGAGTAGGGGGTATGATCCTTTCATTAGACCAACAAGTAGTTGATATGTTACAAACTTTCAAACCTATAAGGGTCCTTCATCAGGTTCAGACCCTGAGAGGTTGGAAAGCTTGTAACACATCAACTACATGGTGGTCCAATACTCCCTACCCCCTCTCCCTCCTTTGTTACTACTTACTTACTGTAAACTGGTTGTATTATCAGAAGTATGAATAGGGTTGTCTGGGAGCTCAAAAGCTGTGACCCTTAGTGTCAATAAGCCATACAGAGGTAATCACACAGGGGACACAAGATGATTGAGATATAATTACTCAAATTCAATAACACATGAAGAACATATTGATCCTTTGGTGAAGG
Source organism: Ascaphus truei (assembly GCF_040206685.1). Taxonomy (NCBI): domain Eukaryota; kingdom Metazoa; phylum Chordata; class Amphibia; order Anura; family Ascaphidae; genus Ascaphus; species Ascaphus truei. The sequence continues at coordinate 51,449,432 of NC_134492.1, forward strand.
TTTGATCCATTCACCTCTCTTTAGGGCTTTCCTTAAAACATATGTACTCACTGTTAGTCCCCTGTGGTCCTCACGCGCGCAACCACATTTAGAGTCCAAGAATTGAAAAAAAAATATGTTGTATGGTGCACAGCAACAAAACCAGGTCGTGTGGCAAATAAAAAATCAATTTATTACAACTGCATAAAAAACGGCAAGAGTACAGCCCTCCTGCAGTTGTAATAAATTGATTTTTTATTTGCCACACGACCTGGTTTTGTTGCTGAGCACCATACAACATATTTTTTTCAATGGTTGTATTATCACTTCAATTTTGGGGATGATGACAGGGGGAGGGGGTCTCCTACTTTAAATCAAAAGCTACACTGCTTATGTGCCTAGCTTTTCCAACATTGGTTGGTCAGCTCCCACCCTTGAGTTGAGTAATATTTACTTTGGTATAGTGTTGAGAAGCACCAACTCTGATGGGTGTACATGCAAATGATTGTGGGAAAATAGGATTGTTACTCAGCTTTTATATGACCCCAAACATTCCATTTTCTTCCTATAAAAACGAAATCTCCCCCTCCCCCCAATAGGATCTATTCTGGAATTGAGCTCTGTGTTACACCTTTGGGGTTTGTTCTCACTTTTCTCCACTCCATCAGGCAGCACAGAGCTGTTTAATAAAATGTCTTATCCTAACTAAGTGCTAATAACAGGAATGTATTCAAATCACTAATGAAGATTGTGACAATATGGGCAATGAGGCTCTTATTATAAAGGGGAGGCCAAGTCATTGTATATTGTCTGGATGAATATATATTGTTGCTCTGTATATATTGTACATCCTATTGTGGCTCATCTGGCCAAATATATTAGGTGAATGTATATTTATAACGTTTATTTTCTGTGTAATGTATTTGTGCTTACAGATGCAGCCAGCCATGCATTGAGTTAGGATGGGACTGCAGGGACCCCCCGCTGTGTTAATCCGATGGGCCATTAAGAATCTCACAGAAATGTTGAGGCATTTACTGTGAGACTGCCCCAGAATCTCCCAGAATTTCCCCGGTACAAGCGTTCAATACTGGTGGCTGCATCTGTATGTAACTGTGTTTCTTTGTTCCCTGGGCATGCTGGGTTGGTAATACACTTACCCAGCCTACCCGCCCAGGGATCTGGGTTTAGCTGTTTCGACGAGTAAGATTTTCAGGATATCCCAGATTCAGCACATGTGGCACATCTGTGCTGAAGCAGGGATATCCTTAAAACCTTACCTACATAAATAAAAAAATACATATGTGGAAACTTTAATTATACATATTCCATAGTACCTAACCAAAAGAGAAAAACACCAGGAAAAACATAACTTCAAAATTAAACTGGTTTTATATTTTCTCTGCAACAAAATAAAAGAACATACACCACTGAAAGCACTAGTTTAACATAAACCTCCGCAAACTATTTTATATTCAGCTTGCATCACATTTTGCTATTGTTCGGAGAATACAAAAGCACCCAATTTGATCATAAAAAATATATATCCTTGTGTAGCAACACTTTGCATTTTAGGTTGGATATAAGGTAGATATTGATTAGATATTAGATCAAACTAGCTCCAGGCATTTTTTGTTATTAAGCGCTAATTTTTCAGGATTGATTTTCTGCCTAGATGGAATAAAAGCAAATGAACACATTTATACCAGGACTAATGATTTTACTGTATGAATACATTGATATGTCTTCTTGTGGAACTTTAATTAGATATTCTCTGAAGATTATGATTTATAGCAAAATAATTATCAGCTGGACATTATTGGGGCACATAAATGTAAACACCTAGAAGTACCACAATAAGTACAGCATTATGATGTTCAAGTGTTGTTTTATGTAGGGGACCTTGGAAATAATGATGGATTACAAATATACAGTATTAAGACTATATATAGATATCCTTCCCTGAAACCTTATCTCACTGCCTCAAAGTGTCAGGAAGTTGGCAAGATGTATAGTGGCACTTGTGCTAGAAGGGTTAACCATACTCCGAAACCTTGAACAGGCTAAAGCGCTTCTTTTTCTCCTGTTTAAAGTGGGAAAGGACCTTACTAACATGGTGGCAACGGGTGTTTGACCTGCAGCTTACAGCAGTAATCTGAGCTGCTCATGGTCATTTTTTTTTACGTATTGTTTGTTTACGTTATTTGAAGCAAGAAGCTGCCAAGAGCCGTGAAATGGCACTTCAAGCAATAGAGACTTTCAGTTTCTAAATAATTCCTTTAGAAAGCCCCTTACAAATGCCCCAGAGAAGCAATTTGGCCACTGGGGTACTCTTCACTGTGGTGGTCTATGGAAAGTGGTGACATCATCATAAAATGACATATCGGCTTCTGATCGAGTGACTCCGCAGCCATCTTTGTTTTGCAATTACTGGCAAAAGAAAAAATATCTTATCTTATACACGAATTCTGTCTATGCCATATTAAAAGAACAAACAAAAGAAGCACAATCATGGCATATTATGTTCATACAGATGCAGGTGAATCGAACATTTACCTGGGTACATCCCGCGTTACGCCGCGTGGTGGACACGAGATGGTCGGTTGCAGACTAATGGCTCGCCGGAGTAACACAGCAGGGGTCCCTGCTGTGTGAGTCCTAACGGGGTCTGCCTGCCTGTAAGAGACGCGCAGTAAGAGGCTGAATCAGTCACTCTACTGCGCGCCTCTCACAGGCGATCGCGGGGGTTTTATTACAATTCTAATTCATTACAGTAATGTAGCAGGGGGTCTCCGGAGCTGATCCGCATTGATTTCAGGTCCGGGGAACCCCTACTTCCCGAGATACAGGCCCCGTTATGGGGTGCCGGTATCCCCATGTTAAAATTCTGTGGGTCACGTGACCGTGGGATCTAAGCAAAGCAGAGGGATACCGGCACCCCATACCGGGGCCTGTATCTCGGGAAGTAGGGGGCCCTCAGACCTGAAACCAATGTGGTTCAGCTCCGGAGATCCCATGCTACATTACTGTAATGTTAGAATGTTAATAAAACCCCCGCGATCGCCTGTGAGAGGCGTGCAGTTAGAGAGACTGATTCAGCCTCTTACTGCGCGTCTATTATATAAAGGCAGACCCCGGTAGGACTCACACAGCAGGGACCCCTGCTGTATGACTCAGGCAGGCCATTGGTCTGTTGCAGCGCATCTCGGCCGGATCACTTGCATATCCCGAAATTACATTTTGAGATTTGTTTGAATAACGGCCGCTGCATCTGTATGTAGAAGATCCAAACAATATGATATATACTCACAACAATTCTGGTAAGATACATTTAGTATCGGAAGGTATTATTCCCCCTGGTATGAGCTTCTCTCCTCTTTCCGCTGCATTGACTTTATATCTGCCACTTCCAGCTTTCTGCAGAGAAATCCTGCTTGGCACTTCTGGTGTTTAGCAGTGGCTAGGAAATATAACGCTTTACATTATTGGCACTAGGAAGGGGCCACTCACCAGTCTCTTACGATCCGACGCATTTCTCCAGTTGATTTGAGGTCATCGAGGGATGAGCGTGGCGTTCCTTTTCTCCAATGGAGCGGTGAATACGATCGAAACGGAAGTAGAGTATCTTCCACTACCATTCACGTTCTGGGGGCGGGGGTCTACCTGTGACCACATAATTGGTGCCCCACGTGATCACATGGTTAAATCAAGGAGACGGTTGTACTCAAGTGCCGCCGCCTTCCGGCGTTCAAAGGGTTAATGAGCAGGGCTAAATGTTTGTCCCAGGCAAACTGGTCATTGTCATATGGAAAGGCAACTCTCCCAGTTTCATGAATAGTCCCCTTTGTAGGACTGCCTGTGGTTTCGGTGTCCTTTAATCTTCAGTGCGTAGAAGAGAACAAAAACAAATGTAATGATTAAAGTTAAAGAACCTTTGAAACGAATGCAGTTCTTGAAGACTCGGTTTATTATTTTTAATTACTGAGCTTAATTACAGCTGGCAGAGAATTGAACACAGTGCTATGCACCAAAGGAGTTAAAGATGAAAGCTGAAACTGCTTATGTAAAACTGGAATGTGAACGCCCTGTCTCATAACGGAGTTTATTCGCAGAAGATGTTCCTATGTCCCAGTAATTTGAACAGCAGAAAACATACACAAAAGTTAATTATTAATCAGTATACAGTCAATGTGGGAGCAAATTCAACAAACAGTTATTAATGATTCAATTACAGCAAGAACATTGTTTGTTTTACACCTCATGCGTAGAACGAATCATTTCTATTAAAGCGAGAATGTCTGTGCCTTATCAAAATGTGTCCAATTAAATAAGAAACAGTACACTATGAACAGCACTAACATCCCAGTGTGGCTCCAGGTCACATACTTCTATGGCTCGGCTCAAGAGCTTTGGGAAAATACTCCCATACAAATGTAGGTATTGTATCTCATGCGGTTTTTAAAGTGCAGATATTCTAATGTCAGATATGAACATTATCTATGGACACAGTGTATGTGTGACACGCTTTAGCCTCCTATTCATAGGGATTTTTTTGTATGTTTTCAGCTTTCTGCATTAAGTACAGTAGTTTTCCCTTCCAAGACTAGAAAGTACAGAGCAACAGAAATATTGTACACTGACACTGTGTACAGTTTGTAGAGTCCTAAATTCATTTTGCAGCTGAATAATACATGCTCAATTTAGTAGTGAGATAATTGTTCAATTCTTCAGATGAAGTTTGGCTGAATCTGTTCAACAATCTTTTTATAGCTGATGGGGAATGCAATAGGACATGTTGCCACAACCAACTCGCCGCTGGCCATCTCTGTGCAGCCAAATAGCTGCCAGCAATCTCTGCGCAGTCAACTCGCTGCTGGCCATCTCTCCATAGCCAACTCGTCGCCGGCTATCTCTCTGCAGCCAAATTGCTGCCGGCCGTCTCTCCACAGCCAACTCGCCGTCTGCCAACTTGCTGCCGGTCGTTTCTCTGAAGCAAATTCACCGGTTGCCATCTCTCCGCAGCCAACTCACCTTCCCATGTCTCTCCACAGCCAACTCACCGCCCAACGTCTCTCCGCAACCAACTCGCCGCTAGCCGTCTCTTCACAGCCAACTCAATACCCCATGTATCTCTGCAGCCAACTCACCACCAGCCGTCTCTGTGCAGCCAACACGCCGCTGGCCTTCGCTCCTCAGCCAACTCACCATCGGCCATCTCTCTGAAGTCAACTCGCTGCCAGCTGTCTCTCCACAGCGAACTTTCCACGGGCCTTGTCTCTGCTGCCAACTCGCTGCTGAAGGCAACTCACCGCCGGCTGACTCGCCGTTAAGGTAAGTTATTAATGGGTTAACTTTAAAGGTAAGGGGTAATCTTTTTTAGTGCAAGAGGTTAAGGCTAGGGGTTTTAGGACAAGCGGTTAAGGTTAGGGGTTTTACAGTAAGGGATTAAGGCTAGGGGATATAGGGCAAGCGGTTAAGGTTAGGGGTTTTACAGTAGGGGATATACGGTAAAGGGTTAAGGTTTTAGGGTGAAGATTAGTGTTTGCATTAGGGGTTAAGGTTTTAAGGTAAGGAGTAAATGTTAGGGACTTTTGGGGTAAAGGATAAGGTTATGGGGTTACCTTCGCGGCCAGACGAGACGGTAGTAAGCTGCCCACGGTGGTGGCGAATTGGCTGGGGAGTGGCTGCGGCAAGTCGTCCTAGACCGACAGGGAACCCGCGCATTCGGAAGAACGGACCCCCCGCAGGCAGCCGCAGCTTTTCTTGTCCCCTGAGCCGTGATGCCGGAGACAGTACACTTGGCTACATCTGGCGTATTTCACAGTATTGTATGGTATTGTACGTCTTTATTTATATAGCGCCATTAATTTACATAGCGCTTCACAGCAGTAATACATGTGGTAATCCAATAAATAACAGATAATATAAATAACAGATCATGGGAATAAGTGCTTTAGACATTAACGAAGAGGAGTCCCTGCTCCGAGGAGCTTACAGTCTAATTGGTAGGTAGGGAGAACGTACAGAGAAAGGAGGAGGGAGTTCTGGTAAGTGCATCTGCAGGGGGCCAAGCTTTATGTGCCATGTGTGCTCCTTTCCTCTTTTTCTTTGATAATAGACTCGTACCAAATAGGATATACAGTACCATTTCCCATCAACCTCTTCAACGTAATATCCTTCCTGCTCTTAGTATTCATAGCAAAGCTCACTCTGGTTTTGTTCTACATCTCTAGTTAAGAAAAGAGGAAGGAGCACTCCTGAAAAAAGTAGCATGGCCATGGGTCCTAACTGGGGCACAGATCCAACAGAAGCGGCGTTGTACTTATGGAAATAGAGAAAAAAGCCTTCCCGTCACGTGGACGTGCAATGAAATTGCTATTTAATAAACACTGGTCGCCGTTTCATCCTAACCCGGGACATTTCGCCCGTCTATGTGAGGGACTCTGGGTAAGGACCGAAACACCAAACAGTGTTTGTTGATTAAATAACCATTTCTTTGCACAAGCCCATGTGACGTGAGGGCTTTGTTCTGTATTTTCATTTGTTCTACACCTCTCCCATGTTTTTCTACAGTGTTATTATTCCGACGCTTTCATTACAAGTTTTCCCTAACTCACATCATTCTGTTTGTAAGCCTGGCCTTTTTGGCGTTATTATGAGTTGCATGCATGCGCAGGCGAGACGATGAAGATTTTGATGAGGTTGAAGATACAGCATTATAAGCACACTTCAGTAGCAAACATTGCAGATGAGTTATTGGGATTTCATGGATCAATGGTTAACATTTTCAGACAGTTGTTTGTGTGAAAGGAAACAATGAAATCTCTTGGGCTCAGATACACTAAGCTCTGTTAGGCCACTTAGCGGAAAGCTAACATAAATTAACATTACTATTAGCAACACTTATCCACTAAAGGGAATAACCTAACGTTAATCCAGTTTTACGCCTTAAAATAATGTATGGTTACATTTTTCTGACCATTACTACTAAAGATATGCAAAAGGGACGTTCTCCCCGCATCGCATATCCACTAAAGGCCATTTCAGGGTAACGCAGGGATATAACGTTAGGGTATTTAGCTCTTACCTAAAGGTGACGTTACTACCATTGAGACCCTGACCCGCGCTCTCTCTCACACCTCCTTTAGGTAAGACAAGATTAATGCCATGTTATTTGAAGCTAATGCCAGGTAGTGTTAACGTAACCTGATTTTAAGCCTCTGCTCATGAGATAAACAATGACCATTAACATTAACTTTGTTGATATAAGTCCAACTCAGAGAAAATAACGCCTGTTACTATTTTAAGTAACCTAATGTTATTTGCAAACACACACAGCCCCTGTAAGTTCAGAACACAAACCCAACACACCATATATATTAGTGTCAAAAAGGTGCGTTACTGAGATTGTGACCTCATGTATATAACAAAAGACACAAAGTCCCAGTGCTACATCCAACATGACAAATTATATAGTTAAATACTTATCTTTTTTTATTTTCATAAGTGAGGTCATTTAGTTATTTTTTTTGCTATCTGCCCAGATTTAACTGAGCTTAGTGTACAGATGTAGCAAAGCTTACTGTTTTCGGTGCCACGTTCATGCGCGACTGCAGTGGGCCATCAGCTGGGAGAGAAAACTGATACAGTACTAACCTTTTAGAAGTGCTGCACAGCCATCTCTCGTCTGCAGCCGCCTCTCCGTCTCTGCCCCTGTCTGCAGCATCTTCCAGCAGCACTGAAGGCATGATGCAGGGCTTCCTACGTCAACCCCCTGGCTGATGTAGATATCCAAATATAGGTCTCTACACCATGAGAGGGAGGCTATATGACCATATTCAGTCATCTACATCTTAAAAAGGAGCTGGACAGTGTTACATCTTCTGTCCAGCCCCATAGACGATATAGACGACTGAATATAGTTCTAAACCCTCTCCCCCTCCATCTTAGTACTGCGGTAAGATGCTGCAAACAGGGACAGAGACAGAGACGACTGCAGACAGAGAGATGGCTGCAGACAGACAGAGAGGCGGTTGCAGACAGACAAATGGCTGCAGACAGAGAGATGGCTGCAGACAGAGAGACAGTTGCAGACAGAGAGACGGCTGCAGACAGAGAGACAGCTGCAGACAGAGAGACGGCTGCAGACAGAGAGACGGCTGCAGACAGAGAGACATCACTGCAGCAAATCCATTCTTCCAGATTGGACATCCGTACAGTGATAATCACTCAGTGCTTGGGCGGCCACAGTGGCAGCCACGAAGCTTGCCCCGGTGCCAGACACAGCAAGGTCTGCTACATCTGTATATCAAACTGTGCACCGCTGCCAAGTTTAAGGTAGTGTCACTTTCTAGCTTATAATGCTGAGTCCATGGTGTGTCCGTGCACGTGCGCGACCGTGCGAGGGGATTCACACTTTCCTGTAGCTGGAGCTATGTGTGCCCTGCAGTTGGACGAAACGAGGGTGGCGTGTTGTGGGCGTGGCCATGACCTCATGCAGCAGGTATGCCCTCATTGGGCGAACCGCTCACGGGACCGGGCCGTCACACGAGGAAACAAATGTATTTGATTCCTTATGCATTGCGAGCACCGGTGCTTCTGGTCACGCACTCTAAAGACAGCCTCATAGATGCAGGGCAATTTGATTGCGGTGCGCGGTCGCGATCAGCATGGATGCGGCCTAAAAATTCGCACCAGATTTCAGACACAGTTTAATTTCCTGTGCACAGAAATGAGTGCAGTGCATTCACATAGCATGCACTGCATGATCAGCATTCTGTTTATATTTACTGGTACCTTGTTCAAACATGTACATTTCTGTATGTTGATGAATGTGAATGAGTTAGAAGCAGATGTGTGTTATATAAACTAGATATATGACTATGTAATCTGTATTATAGACTCATTGTATTAATACTATTTGTGGGTAGCCATACTGTATGAATAGTAAAATTCCCATAAAATGATAGGTACTTGGTCACTCTTAACGTACTATACATATTCCATGGTCATTAATCCTCTTTATTCATTTGAAGATCTGTTCCACAGGTGAACATCCTGAGAGGCCAAGATTTCATAAACATGTATTCATTTATCATCTGGCTTGGTCTGTTTTTAGAGAAGATCATAAATAAATTGTTATGGAGTCTTGCCATCTCTTGACAGAGGAACTTCCATTGAATAAAGATGAATTATTAACATGGAATAAGTTAGGAGTGCCCTACTACCCACAATTATATGGGTTTATTTATAGAAATACTGGTAAGCTGCTGGAAGTACTGTAGTTGTGCACCAATTATATACAGAACTAGGCTCTCCACTACACAATATTATTTTTCGCTATGGTGGATATTTGAATAGAAAATAATCCCATCTACTGCTTGCTTTGTAGCTTAGTTTATACGGTGCAGAAACAAAGACTGGACCATGCTAGCTCTGAGCAATTTAGAAAATGAACAAGTATGTAGAGACAGACTATAGCTGGCCCATGTGGGAACAAAAGAGATTGATTGGCACCTGCAGCAGCCTGTCATTAGACTATAGAAGTAAGAAGGGACAATACATCCACTGTGCTGAATATAGTCCTTAACAGAAAAGCAGGTTGCCAGAGAGGATAAAGAGTGAATTCAATGCTGTTTTATCCCAATGAAAAGAACTGGTGCCTGTTGATTTATCGGCATCATTTCAAAATGAAATGGCCGTATGACAAACCATTAAAGAATGAATCAGATTTTTTTTTAAACATGTCAATGGACCCATTCTAGTGACACACTGGTTAGGGTGTCTCGTAAACCTAGTAAAGCATTTTGTTTGAAAGGGGATAAGGACGGATAAACTGTATCCCATCCCGTACTCCCAAAAACTGGATTGACCCATTCTGTTTGTCATGAAAGTAGATTAGGAACTAGGACAATGTTATTTCCCTGGACGCAAAAAGATTTCAGCTCTTGATTGGACAGATGTAGCCGGACTTACTGCACTGCCTCTGGAGCCGCGGCTTACAAAGCTTCAACATGTGGCCCAGGAGATAGTGCCGGCCACCACATCCCTGTGGGAGGTCCATGCTTATGATTCGGACCCAACCACAGCGATAAACCAAAAGTTGTGCTATATCTGTGAGTGGAGATTAAATCTTTCCGAGCTAGAAGAGGACAAATAATTGTTGGAGAACCTAATGAATAAACTGTTTCCTGAAAAAATAAGCCATCTTCCTTTTGGTTTGGAAGATTTTGAGCCCCACTAAAATACAGTTCCAATTCTAGGGCTTATTCAATATCAACCAAAGTGGCCGGTCAGCCAATTTTCAGTCCAGCTTCCCACTTGACACAAGGTGATTTACGGGTGAAAATGTCCCAAAATGCCACTTCGGTGGATAACGATATACAGTAAAATTACCCCATACTGTATACAGTAATATTTATCAAATTATCATTACCACAGTTTCTTACTGACAGATATCTGTCTAAATATGTGGAATATTTTGACAGAAATGGACAAATTAAACAAAATCTGCTGTATTGTTTTGCTAAAAATTTAGCAAAATTCCCAAACACAAAAATGCTAAATTAACCCAGCGTTTAAAGTCAGTGTACATTGCACAGACGTCAAGCAGGTCACATGGTCCTTTATACTACTGTATACTGCTACTTTTACCAAATACCGGCGAAAGCCATTACATTTCTCATTATTCTGGAGATCATGTTGTACTTATCTCTACTCTCCCATTCCCGAGCGATGGGAACATTTGGGAAAATTGGCTCAAAATAGGAAAATTTGAAGGATGACCGCAAATCTTTTTACAAATCAAATTTTAAGACATTTGAACAAATGTATTCCTGTCATTCTACTGTGCGCTTTCTTACCATGAAAGGAGTAAACATACAAATATTCTTTAATAAATAGCTTATTCGTTCACAGGGAAGCTGGGTTAATTTCTTCAAATCTGATTTGCAAATGTTTCTAAATGTTCACGTTAATGTTGCATTCTGCAACATTTCTTGTTGCCCGATTGTCAGAGGTTGCGTTCATATAAAAAAAAAAGTCAGGAAGTCAGACAGTGACAAGTATTCGTTGCTAAACCAGGACAGGTTTATTACCATGACAGTTTGTACAGATGGATTTCTATGTACCAGCTCTTTAAGGAAGCAGGCGCAGCAGATCCTGGAGAGAATGAGCCTGGCAGTGAAGTACAACCTTCACCTTCCCCTTCTCCCTCCTTAAATAGCATCAGACACCTGCTTCATTTAGGACCAAACCAAGTTCAGCTAACCACACAGGGGAAACATTTCCAAAACATACACAAATTAGAAAACATAATAAACTTGGCATCACATATACAATTTTCTACAGCAAAAGAAAAGTAAATATCATAAATATCAACTGCACGTTGCAAAATAAGAAGTTACTGAAATTGAGTATCACCTGCCTTACTTTAAACCCCATACAATGGTATAATCCACCATATACGGTATTGCAGGAAGGAAACACCCTTTCCTTTTCACAGATTCTGCCCAAGCAACATCCCACAACAAGCCACCTTAACAAATCCTGCTATAGTTCAGGTAAGGATTTGTCTATATTTATTATACCTGGCCATTAAAAATTAACCCCCCTTCATTCCTGCTAGAACTGCCTGCATGTGTAAAATACATTAAGACTGTGCAGCAAATAAACCATTCCTGCATTCATTTGACTGCCTTCAGGACACCACATGAAAAGTTAGTAAAGTTTATGGAAAAATAGAGAAAAGCTCTACTGAGCCCAGTAAAAAGAAAAAAGAAACAGAAAAGACAGACACAAGTGGTGCACTAATTGCAAGAAAACAAATATGCACTTTACTCTACACACAATTTTACAAGCAGCCCTGTCACTGGGTGAAGATCTGGTGAGATGCAATATTTTTCCCAGATTACTGATATATTTTGAAACATTAGACAGATTTGTGTTAAAATGACAGTATTTAAAGGACCACATGACCAATGACATTTGTGTTGGAATTTGCAGTTTACATTGATTTTAAAAGCTTGGAGAATGTTTTGCAAAGATTACAGTTAAAACTAATTTTTTCACAAAAATATTGCCATATTTTGTTGTGAACTTTTGAAATAAAATTGTATGTCTAGTACACAATATTTATGATACTACTGTTGCTGTGTCAACAATATGAAATAATTAGCTCACCAAAATGGCATTGTTACTGTACTATACAATACAAGCTATGGGAGAAATTCACACTTATCAATGATAGTGTTGTCAAATAAATATTACATAGTTACATACATTACAGTAGTTACAGTAGTGTGAAAAAGAAAGTACATCTTTGAATTCTATGGTTTTACATATCAGGACATAATAACAATCATCTGTTCCTTAGCAGGTCTTAAAATTAGGTAAATACAACCTCAGATGAACAGCAACACATGACATATTAAACCGTGTCATGATTTATTTAACAAAAATATAGTCAAAATAGAGAAGCTATGTGTGAAAAACTAAATACACCCTTACTGCTTCCATAGGAATTATGATGCTAAGTAACAGACAGGTGCTGCTAATCAAATGCCCTTGATTAATTGATCATCAGCAAGTGTGATCACCTCTATAAAAGCCGGTTTTAGCAGTTTGCTGGTCTGGAGCATTCAGGTGTGTGTTAACACAATGCCAAGGAGGAAAGACATCAGCAATGTTCTTAGAGAAGCAATTGTTGCTGCCCATCAATCTGGGAAGGGTTATAAGGCCATTTTCAAACACTATAAAGTCCACCATTCTACAGTGAGAAAAATTATTCAAAAGTGGAAAACATTCAAGACAGTTCCCAATCTTCCCAGGAGTGGAGGTCCCAGCAAATTCACCCCAAGGTCAGACCGTGAAATGCTCAAAGAAATTGCAAAAAACGCAAGAGTTACATCTCAGACTCTACAGGCTTCAGTTAGCATGTTAAATGTTAAAGTTCATGACAGTACAATTAGAAAAAGACTGAACAAGTATGGATTGTTTGGAAGGGTTGCCAGGAGAAAGCCTCTTCTCTCTAAAAAGAACATGGCAGCACGGCTTAGGTTTGCAAAGTTGCATCTGAAAAACCACAAGACTTCTGGAACAATGTCCTTTGGACAGACGAGACCAAAGTGGAGATGTTAGGCCATAATGCACAGTGCCACGTTTAGCGAAAACCAAACACAGCATATCAGGACAAACACCTCATACTAACTGTCAAGCACGGTGGTGGAGGGGTGATTATTTGGGCTTGTTTTGCAGCCACAGGACCTGGGAACTTTGCAGTCATGGAGTCGACCATGAACTCCTCTCTATACCAAAGTATTCTAGAAACAAATGTGAGGCCATCTGTCCGACAGCTAAAGCTTGGCTGAAATTGGGTCATGCAACAGGACAATGATCCCAAGCACACCAGCAAATCTACAACAGAATGGCTGAAAAAGAAAAGAATCAAGGTGTTGCAATGGCCCAGTCAAAGTTCAGACCTCAACCCGATTGAAATGCTGTGGCTGGACCTTAAGAGAGCTGTGCATAAATAAATGTCCATAAACCTCAATGAACTGAAGCAATGTTGTAAAGAAGAGTGGGCCATAATTCCTCCACAGTGATTTGAGAGACTGATAAAGTCATAGAGAAAACGATTACTTCAAGTTATTGCTGCTAAAGGTGGTTCTACAAGCTATTGAATCATAAGGTATACTTAGTTTTTCACACATGGCTTCTCCATTTTGGCTTTATTTTTGTTAAATCATGACACGGTGTAATATGTCATGTGTTGTTGTTTATATAATTTTAAGACCTGCTAAGGAACAGATGATTGTTATTATGTCCTGATATGTAAAACCATAGAATTCAAAGAGGGTGTACTTTCTTTTTCACACCACTGTACATAGTAGACGAGGTTGAAAAAAAACATATGTCCATCAAGTTCAACCTATGCTAAATTTAGACGACCGATACTTTATCCTATATCTGTACTTACACTATATTGATCCAGAGGAAGGCAAACAAAAAACCTCAGTGACATATCATCCAATGATATCTCATGCGGGGAAAAATAAATTCCTTCCTGACTCCAATTATTGGTAATCAGATTACTCCCTGGATCAACATCCTTCCCATGTTTACTTATTTGGTATATCCCTGTATACCTTTCTTTTCTAAAAAGATGTCCAACCGTGTTTTGAATATTGCATATCTATTGTATCTGCGATTGTATATAATTATTGTATATTAATATTATTGTCAAAATATTTAGAGTAAAATAGTTTTGCAGTCATAAAACAATATACTATGCAAAGAGACCTTGCTCACACCCCTTGATAGTAAGTGCGTGCTGCCTAGGGAAAGTGGCAGATATAATCATAAAGGTGTACCTAGAGGAGGTGCAGAAGATCCCTGATGTAGGCGCACTGCAGACCTTTATATAATAATATGGTCAGAGGTGAATAAAATGTATATATAAAAACAGTTTATTGATTCAATTATAATTAATCTCCTATGGAGGTATCATGAGAACAGCGTGTACCAGAGAGATTCACAGAGTATATAATGAATACTATGTAAATGTGCCCATCTTGGTGGTAGGTTCTTATTAGGATAAATACCTATGTAATGACAATGGAGGTTCTCTTGGTGAGTATACTGTGGTGAACGTGTGTTCAAAAAACTGTGGAAGTATACTAAATTCGGGAAATAAGCAAATCTTATGGACGTTTCCCTGAACAATGGTAGAAATCGTGAGGAGCTGTTAACTGCGCATCTTCCATAGTAGGTAGAGAATACACATTTAGAAACGCCTATATACGGGTACAATGCCCTTTGCCTAAAGTAAGGCAGATCTATTGCTCGTTATAAATATACTAATGAAATCTATAAGATTGCCAACGAAGTACATCTGATTGTGAAACTGGAAAAGTGATATCAATTTAGTGTGTGAGTATGCAGCTTCAAAACGCAAGCTATACATGATAGCGTTTTTCCTGCACTGTTAGTAAGTGATACACATGGCAGGATATTAACTGCGCATGCTCTGTAATAGATAATAGATTTAGTGAAGGTCTGTTCTTGAAACTCAATGAGTGGAACTTCAGGCGGGCAGGTCTGCTGCCTGCTGCAAACGTAGTGAGTTTTCACGTGGTCATATGAATACAGTGATGTTAGTATATCAGGTATGTACAAGTTATTACAAGCGCGATACAGGACATGTTCGTGAGACTGAGTATAATGCTAACGTGAATGGACTGCGTCATGAGCTCATTAACAGCGTATGCTCTGTGGTGAGTGTACATATGGTAAGTCTGTTATTGCAGTGGATGAGCCCTGCTCGGTAGTGTTGTATCCTCTGCCTTTAAAAAGGCAGGTCAGCTGTCTGTTGCGAAAACCCTGATATCTCAGAAGGTCACCGAGATATTGACAGTGGACACAGATGATTATAACGTCTAGAGTCTAAGAATAGATTGTCTCAACAACGGTCTGAGACTGGCACATGAACTGAGTAACTATTAAACTATAAGACTTTTAGCAGTGATAATCGGCTAAGACCCGACATGCGGCATGTTTCGTCGCTATCTGCAACTTCTTCCGGGGTGGGCGTGTCTGCGTCCCTGTCGGCCCCTTTATACCCGGTGGGTGCCATGGTAACCGGAGGATGCCAATTATGCTGAAGGAGTTAGTGGTGGTGCGTAGGTACTGCACCTAATTAGACCTGTTAGGTTTTAAAACGTTCTGACCCTTGTTTTTGCTGTATGAAGTACATACAGTACTGACTAAGTGTGCAAGGCTAGAAAAGAAGAACAGTGTTGGTCTGTGACTGTTGACGTCATAAGATTCAAAGGAAGGAGGTGAACATGAACCCTTCGTTGATGCCAGATGGATACTGGGTGTGTAACATATATATCCATCTGGCTTCACACTGCAAAAGCTTTTTGTCCCAATTGCCTTTGCGGACACTGGGGTGTATATGGTCAATACCTTCGAATGTCAGAGTTTTGATGTTTCCAGCGTGCTTTTCTCGAACATGTCGGGAGACAGGGGTATCTATAGAATTTCTAATAGATCCAATGTGTTCTAATACACATCTTCTGAGTTCCCTTTTAGTTTTGCCCACATATTTCATTCCACATGAACATGTGATAAGATAGATTATCCCCGTGCTTTTGAAATTAATGAATTGTTTAACAGTGAAGGTTTTGTTCTCTCCTGTATTAGTGAAAGTTTTACTTTCTTTCATAAATTCGCACGCTTTGCAGCCGTGGCATTTATAAAATCCTTTAATACTCAGCCATGTTTGGCTTTTTTTGTTTTTGGCAGTAAAGTGACTGTGTACCAGATGATCTCTGATATTGTTCGCTCGTCTCCATACAACTGAAGGTTGATTTTTAAGGACCAATCTAAGGTCATCATCACATGTCAGTATGTGCCAATGTTTGGTAAGTATTTTATTAATGTCTTTCCACTGATTATGATATGTGGTAATGCACCTTATTTCCTTCTTTGCTTCTTCTTTTGATTTGTTTTTAATGAGATCATCCCGAGGAGTATTAATGGCTCTATGGTATGCAGTTTTGAGTTGGCGTTTGGAGTAACCCCTATTTAGGAAAGTGTCCCTCATCTCTTTGCTTTGAGTCTTGAAGGTTTGTATGTCGGAACAATTCCTTCTGATACGTAAGTACTGTCCTGTGGGAATACCCCTAATAAGTGGTTTGGGATGAAAGCTGTCGGCTCTCAGATAACTGTTTGTGGCAGTTTTTTTCTTGTAATTGCTGGTGGAAAGATATCCTTCTTCAGTTTTGGTAATGCGGAGGTCAAGAAAGGTAATGCTGGTGGCACTTATCTCTGAGGTGAGTTTGAGATTGTGCTCATTGGAATTTAAGAGATTTAAAAAGATATCTAATTCTTTCCTGGTGCCATTCCAGAGCAACATAATGTCATCTATATATCTGATCCACAGGTCAATGTGGTCAGTATATAGAGACATGCCTTCTGAAAATACGCTTACCTCCTCCCACCATCCCAGGTAAAGGTTGGTGTATGTGGGGGCACACGTAGTCCCCATAGCTGTGCCTTGTATTTGGAGGTAGTGTTTGGAATCGAAGAGGAAATAGTTGTGTTGTAATATGTATTCTAAAAGTTCTAGAACAAAGGCATTGTGTTCAGAGAAAAGGCGACTACGTGAGGATAGAAAATGTCTGACTGCTCGTAGACCTATTTCATTTTTGATACTCGTATAGAGGGATTCGACATCAAAGCTGACAAGTAAAGTTTCTTTCTGAGTCTGTATTCCCTCTATCCTGTTTAAAACATCTTTAGTGTCTTGTACAAAGGATTGTAAAGCTGTTACAAATTTCCTGAGTACTTGATCAATGTATTCACTAGAATTTTCAGTGAGGGAGCCGATCCCTGAAACTATCGGTCTCCCTGGTGGTTTCTGGATGTTTTTATGAATTTTGGGGATACTGTAGAATGTGGCTATGATGGGTTGTTTATTGGTCATGAAATCTCGTTCTTTTTTTGTTATGACCTTTGTTGTCATGCCTTTTTCTAAGATGGTTTCCAACGCTTTTTGGAATATCTTGGTGGGATCTCTATCAAGAACCCTGTAACATTGTTTGTCTTTTAGCAGTCTTAAATTTTCTGCAAGGTAGTCCTCCATTTTAAGTATCACTAAATTGCCGCCTTTGTCAGCTGGTTTTATTGTGATGTCATTCATATTTTTAATCTCTTTTAATGCTGTTTGTTCCAGTAGACTGAGATTGTTTCTGTTTTTTTTCACTTTTTGTTCCTCTAAGTCTTTGTTACTAGATCGAGGAAAGTGGAGATGTTTGAGCACGTATCTTGGTGTGGCGTGAAACGGCTTTGGGGTTTAAGGGTGGTATGGGGACCGTCTCCTGGATCTTTTTCCCCATCTTCGAGGAGATCTATCAGATTCGTAAGGAGTTCTTGATCTTGTGTGTTAAATAGTTCATCAAGGTCATTTGATGTGGTGTTTCTTTCTCTTCGTTTGAAGTACTTATGCAGAAGCATTTTTCTAGCAAAAAGATTAATATCTTTAACTGCTTCAAACAAATCGAATCTGCTCATAGGGACATAAGAGAGACCTTTCTCCAAAAGAGTCATTTGTGCTTCTGTTAAAGTTACATTAGAAAGATTAATGACTTTTCCCATATTGTTAACAGTACTAGTTGTGTTTAGCGTCTCCTTCTCCTTTGTCTCCGATAGTTGGACCATCTTCCTCTCCAGTATCCCTCCTCTCTGTGTCTTTCGGGACCATAGTCCGTCCCTTACTGGGCCAAGTCTAAAAAATGCGGTTCTGCCTGTGTGGTAGTTTTATCTTTATTAGCTTTTGACCGTGTTGTTATTTTATTTTGATAAGTACTGGTTTCATCGGTTTCTGACATGTCCCAATCTGTGGATGAATCACTATGTTCTTGTACTTTTGGTTTATCTGCCAGAAAATGGTGTTTATAAATTATTCCCTTGGCAAAATCACCACTGTCTCTGAGATATTTATTATGTTTCCTCTCTTTGATTCCCTTCACATACTGGTCAGTTGTCTTTTGGAGTATGTTCTCATACTTCTCAAAGCTAGAAGAGTCTTTCCATTGTACTGCTTCCTTTTTATATTTTTCCACTTCAAAATTGACCTTTTAGAGTTCTATTAACTCGTTGTCTATTAATAAGTTCATGAGGTAATGTGAGCACTTGCTTATTATTTCATCCCATTTTTTAATAAATGTATCCTGTTGGTTGTGATATGACGGTGAGAGATTAACCCTAAGGCCTCTTGGTATCATTTTATTTTTTTCGTATTTTTGTAAACTGCATACCTCCCACCATAGGCGGGATTGTTTTTTGTATAGTCTTTCCATGTTCTGAAAGTAAAGCTTGATTTTATTAACAGTTGGTTCTTCTTGTATAGTCTGTGTAACAGAGAAAATGTTCTCTGAGTCGGCTTCCCAGTCATTGAAGTCCATGGTTCTGGACAGGAAACCTGCCATCTTCTTAAGATGGTCTTGAGCACTCAATAAGTGGAAGGGGGAGCAAAGGTAGAAAACAGGATAGAGAACCTGCGGATATGGGCAAAATACTATGCAAAGAGACCTTGCTCACACCCCTTGATGGTAAGTGCGTGCTGCCTAGGGAAAGTGGCAGATATAATCATAAAGGTGTACCTAGAGGAGGTGCAGAAGATCCCTGATGTAGGCGCACTGCAGACCTTTATATAATAATATGGTCAGAGGTGAATAAAATGTATATATAAAAACAGTTTATTGATTCAATTATAATTAAAAACGGTGTACACCCTCTAATAGGGTATACGTCTAATAGCTAAAGTTACTCAGTATCAATATACGCTGTATTGATGTACAGTGTATCTAGTAGCCAGGTAGTGCTGTTAAATGGAGATGTAAGTCTCCTATGGAGGTATCATGAGAACAGCGTGTACCAGAGAGATTCACAGAGTATATAATGAATCCTATGAAAATGTGCCCATCTTGGTGGTAGGTGCTTATTAGGATAAATACCTATGTAATGACAGTGGAGGTTCTCTTGGTGAGTATACTGTGGTGAACGTGTGTTCAAAAAACTGTGTAAGTATACTAAATTCGGGATATAAGCAAATCTTATGGACGTTTCCCTGAACAATGGTAGAAATCGTGAGGAGCTGTTAACTGCGCATCTTCCGTAGTAGGTAGAGAATACACATTTAGAAACGCCTATGTACGGGTACAATGCCCTTTGCCTAAAGTAAGGCAGATCTATTGCTCATTATAAATATACTAATGAAATCTATAAGATTGCCAACGAAGTACATCTGATTGTGAAACTGGAAAAGTGATATCAATTTAGTTTGTGAGTATGCAGCTTCAAAACGCAAGCTATACGTGATAGCGTTTTTCCTGCACTGTTAGTAAGTGATACACACGGCAGGATATTAACTGCGCATGCTCCATAATAGATAATAGATTTAGGGCCTCATGCAGTAAGCGTCGATTATGTGAAATCGGCAAGCTTACCGATTAGTCATGTTATTGGCGATTTTCCCTCTCCGTATGCAGTAAGTGCCGAATGTCTTCAAAATGAAACCGATAACAAATCCGCCCACTCTCACGATGATTTGCCGATCACACACAGGTGTATCGGCGTGCGTGGCGGGGTGCTGTTAGGTTGGCCAATCAAAAATCTTGCTGAATCAGGCGAAGCAAGCATGTATTGGATAGCGCGCCATATTTAAAGGCAACGTGTACTGTTAATCATTCTCTGTGTTGTTGGGAGTGAGAGAGAGACGCACAGAGCTGGGCGATTTAATATTTGCATATTGACTGAGAGACTTGTTGTGTATTGTGAGAGCTTTGTCCTTTGTTGTTTTGTTTACATCTTTGTCTTGTTTTATATGTGGAAGTGTTTCGTGTGATTGGCTGTACATTTGTTTTCTGTTTTTTGTGAGTGCTGTAAGTATGCCCGCAAAGCGTGGGAAGAGTGATGCTGGTGGGAGTGGTAGTGCTACTCATGCGAGTACGCGTCAGAGTGAACATACTGTTCAGGGGAGTGATGTTGCTAGGAGTGCGAGTGCTGTTGCTGGGAGTGCGAGTGCTGTTGCTGCGAGTGTTGTTGCTGGGAGTGTGAGTGCTGTTGCTGGGAGTGTGAGTGCTGTTGCTGGGAGTGGGAGTGCTGGTGCTAGGAGTGCGAGTGCTGTTGCTGGGAGTGGGAGTGCTGGTGCTAGGAGTGCGAGTGCTGTTGCTGGGAGTGGGAGTGCTGGTGCTAGGAGTGCGAGTGCTGTTGCTGGGAGTGGGAGTGCTGGTGCTAGGAGTATGAGTGCTGTTGCTGGGAGTGGGAGTGCTGCTGGTGGCTCAGTTGCTGATGGGGTGTCAGTTGCACCAGCGTGCTTGCTGGTGACCAGCTTTTGGAGTCTCTTCCATTGGAACAAGGAGAGTCCAGTCAGCACCAGCCAAGCTCTGAGCCTAAACCTGCTCGGAAGAAACGTGTGGAGAAGCCACGTAATCCTCGCTTCAATGACCAGGAAAATAGGGCTCTTGTCACTGGGATTCTGGAGCACTATGACAGTCTCTATGGACATTTAGTAGGTAAGTGTACCTTTCCATTTATTCTTCAAATACATGTGATCCTAGGTCATGTGAGTTTTGTTCATATGCAAATATGGGTACAGAATATCTGTCTATGTTAATTATTGTGGAAACACAGCTTTTTATCATGCGTTACAAGGACAACTAAACACAGGCGTTCAATTTGCCATAACTGCTTACAATATGAATGCAAGCTTGCTTACATGTCTAGGTTTAGTAGTGAATGCTCATGTGCTTCACATATTACACCTAAAACAGCATGTTTGCTATCTCTTGGAACAGCTAGCAGTGTAGGAAACTGGTGCTTCTATTATTAGGAATTAACGTCATATATTTTGTTTCTATTTCAAGCGCGGACAAGTTCATCAAGCAAAAAAGAAATGTGGGACACAATACTAATTGGTGTCAATGCGTGTGGGAATCGTGTCAGGGACAAGCTGAATTGTCGCAAAAGATTTGACGATATTCGGTCAAAATTGAAAAAGAAAATACAAGACCAACGCGTGCATGCTTCTGGCACTGGAGGTGGCTCGACACCACAACGTCTGATATTAACTCCATTGGAGGAGCTGCTTCGGGGAAAATTACTTCCCGTCGTCGTGGAGGGCTTGGCCGGTGACCGTGACATTGGAATTTATCCCTCACAATTTCCACCAGGTGAGAAAAATACTGTACTAGGCGTGCCGTTGCTTACAGTTATTTTGCATATTTCCGCTGCTTTTTATACTTTCTTCACAATATAAACATACCTGCATCTATATATGTATATGTCTGATTCAGTATATATATTTATCTCAAAATAGACATATATGTTGTAGTCCTACTAAAAGCAGTAACTAATATAGCACGTGCCATTGCGTGGTCATTTACATGTGAATTCCCAAAATGCATTGCTGCAGTGGAAGCAATTGATGGTGGGCGAGGATGGGGAACAACAGGGTAGTACACATGTGTAACACATGCTAATGAGAAATTATTACTAGCTACAGGTACAGAACATAAATATGTATAATATTATTGTGTATTTTATTTATTTTACTCCTACAAACACGACATTACTGCCTATTCTAAGCATGCATCAAATATATTGCATGCAACGCCCTACAAACATCACTTGCACTAACACATGTATAGTTGTTTATGAAAAGGTCCATTTTTGCTTTATGTCATAATACAGACAGCATAATGAGGCACATGTAGCATATGTTATGTCATTGTGTTCATAACTTAAACACTGCAGACGACTATTTAGCTCTTCTACCATTGTGTTAAAGCAGCTGCAATGAATATGTCATCACAGCATACACGTCAACAGAGGGGGTGGGTTCAGCACACACCCAAATTACAGGGTCATCTTAGGGTCAACTTAGTTCACACCATTTTCACCTGTTTGAAGTAATTGAAAGGTCTGGCTGATTAGGGTTTTTGGGGAAGGGAATACCGTTCTTACAACCTGACTAGCAAAACTGAAGTTAATCACACTCATTTGAAAGCTTAACTCTAGGTACTAAATGCCCCAACAAGTCATTAGTTATCAAACCGTACGTCACACATTAGTTCACTCATATCTATAGTTGAACTGCTATCAACGACACATTATCACACACTGCATGTGTTGTCTTGTTGAGTGACAGCCACATTCAGGTGTGCCACATCTTATATTAATGTACCACACATATCCTGTACCAAAAACAAAACTTTTTGCAATATGACCACCTTCATGATAACCATTGTGAATGTTCATCTCATGATAGTTATGTACATTATGATACTGATATGACTACACAACATATGATTTTTATGTACAAATTTAATCAATTTATCCTCACGCATTACTGCAGAAACATAGTATGTTGTATGTTAGGGAACTCAAAAGTTCTAAGTACACAGGCATGTACATTGTTATTACAACTATTTATGTTCACTTTCACACACATATTTTCGGTTAAGGAACTGATGCTGTTAGGTACTCATAAATACAGAACATACAATAACTGTTTGTTCAATATTTACACATGTAAATGTACAACTAATGGTATTGTTATATATAGTTGCCCCTGGAGGACATGTGTCACCTGAGACGGAACAAGTGTCTTCACCTGGGTCATGCAGCTCAACACACCTAAAAGGTGAGTGTATCAGTTGGTGGCCATATAATATGTGCACTTCTATATGTTATGTTGTCATGTTCATTATTTGTTATGCACATGTTCTTTAAATAGGATTACTTAGTGTCAGTGAAAATGAAGTGTAAGGCAACATGTATTGTGTTAGTGATGTTAACTATCATGTAGGAGTTCTGAGTTTAGAGCAAGTTTTCATTCATTCATATTTCATACTGAGTCCAAACATTATTCGTAAGTCAAGGTAGTTTTTAATGTGAGGTTATAAAACGTTTGGAAACATGTTAGGTGTTACTTATGACACAGTATAATCACATAGTAAAACAGCAGAGATTAACATGCCATTTAATAATGTCTACATTTATTTGTAGAACATGATGATGAAGATGATGATGATGCCGCCATAGACACAGAAATACAATCAAGTGAGCATGAAGAGGTTCCCATTGAAACAGTTATACCGCCAAATCGTCCATCAACTAACACATACGATGCAATAATAGCTTCTGAGGGAAAAATTGTGGAAGCAGAAAATCGTCGCCATTCTGATCTGATGACAGTGCTGGAAAGGATGATTTCACTGCGGGAAGAAACGATATCACAATTGGCACATCTCCACAGAGTCTTCATTGAAGTGCCTAAATAGTTGCAAAAAATCAACACCTCATTCGAAGCATTAGTTGTTCAGCAAACCCAAGCGAATTACTTGAGAATGACTATAGTACCAAATTTCAACTTCAACACATCACAGGAAGGATCTTTACATGGTGCTCATTTTTCACCCCATGCATCTGATGTTCATTCCCCAGGTCGGGATGTTACCGGTCAAGTAGCAGAAAGTTCTGTGCATGTTCCTGACAACATCCTACCGCTGCCATCTGTAGAAATTCTGGAGCGGACACCTACAAAGGAGGCGGCAAAAACAAAGAAGCACAAGCAGTTACTACTGACCAGTTTTTGGACACAAACAAAAAAAGACACACATGAAACGGACCAACCATCACTTGTGCAGTGTCTACCAACTTGCTCACATGTGTCAGTGGGCACAAGCCCTGTCGGTGAGTCACTGGCCACAAGCCCTGTCCGTGAACAGTCACTGCCCACAAGCCCTGTCCGTGAACAGTCACTGCCCACAAGCCCTGTCCGTGAACAGTCACTGCCCACAAGCCCTGTCCGTGAACAGTCACTGCCCACAAGCCCTGTCCGTGAACAGTCACTGCCCACAAGCCCTGTCGGTGAGTCACTGCCCACAAGCCCTGTCGGTGAGTCACTGCCCACAAGGCCTGTTGGTGAACAGTCACTGGCCACAAGCCCTGCCCGTGAAGTGCCAGAGGCCACTCAAAGTGGCTCTGTTGTGCCTAAAGTTGTTGGTAAACGAAAAAGGAAAATCCAAAAGACAACAAGCAGGCCTGTTACTCGCTCTCAAAAGGAAAAAAATAAATAAATGTTATAATTCACTAAATATGTCTTTGGCCTTGTTTTGTTGACTTCAGATTATCTAATGAATATTGTATGTATGCTGAAGACCTGTTGTTTCCAAACTTTCAAGTATGTTCTTGTACACGTGAAGTTTTGGAAATGTTAACAGTCCTAATTAATGAATAGTGTTATTAATATTGATGTATTAATCATCTGTTCAGTAATGGTCCACCAGGAGCCAGTTGCTATGTTTAGAGAAGCTGTCATTGACTTACCTGCAAAACATTTTATTTGGTTGTGTTACTTGATATAATCATTGCATGTTAATATTATTCACATGCAATTAAAAACACACATCTATTTAACTGCAAACATCTTTCTTGTCCGTGTACAGCAGGATTAAGTGTAAAACATTACTTACCTTCACCTTGCTTGCCCATTGTAATGTTGTCCTTTAATCATTTATGTGTTCTTGTTTCAAGAACATATCTGTGAATGTATAATAATATATATGTAGTATGTATGGATATATGTACACACAGTGTGTGTATATATATATATATATATATATATATATATATATATATATATATATATATATATATATATATATATATGTTTTGTACTATCTAAACTGGTATAGATGTATTTTCTGAAAACATACACTTCATGTTTCCTTGTGAAAACACAGTACTTTAATAATACAGGCCTAATGTTTGTGAACTATACTAACTGTGAGCCTATAACAGTATTGGCCTAAAACAAATGTTTATTACTTAATTCACTCATGTTTATCACCATTTAAATAGGTTTCATACAAGGCCTACTTACTGCCATC
Organism: Ascaphus truei; assembly: GCF_040206685.1. Lineage (NCBI taxonomy): Eukaryota > Metazoa > Chordata > Amphibia > Anura > Ascaphidae > Ascaphus > Ascaphus truei. Next base: position 51,474,871 of record NC_134492.1, read on the forward strand.
AATATGTTCTGTGTACACCTGCATTACAGAGATATTATTGGTTGTAACACTACAGGCCTTCTAAATTTTAAAAAAACCTTGTTTGATGGTAAATCACATTTACCAGACAGGTCAATGCAATAAGAAACTTGGGTATTAACCCGTTGAGTACCGAGTCTCCTGAACCGCAGCACTATTGAGTCTGCATTTGTCCCCTAGATCTCCTCCTCTACATCGATCATGACATGACAATTCAATCACAAATATTCCGCAAACCAAATTACAGGAATACATTGCTCTCTGCCAAGAGCTGTCACCCACGGTCACTGGTTAAAAGCATTCCCAAAGCGCAATTTCTGAGATTGCGCAGATTGTGCACAAATGATGAAAGTTTTATTGTACAATCGAAGGAACTAACAAATAGATTTCTGGAAAGAGGATATACTCAGATAGATATCCAAGAAGCGTTTGAGTCAGCTGAGTCCATGGATAGACCAGTACTCTCAAGAAAGCAAAAAAGATCAAAAAGTAAACCACCTTTAGCATATGGTGAGGAATGTCCGTTGTTTATTTCCACATATAGTCGCCAAGCACGGAATATACGTGACATAATTATGAAACATTGGGCTACTTTATCCTTAGATAAAGATCTAACAAAATTTGTAAAAAATGGTCCTAAATTTACATATCGGAAAGCGCAGACATTGGCGTCACATCTTTCACCCAGCTTATTCCAAACAAAATCAGAATTTACAAACATAAGGGGGATACCCAAAGGTTTTTTCCAATGTGGAAACTGTTCAATGTGTAGGTATGCATGTAAAAACCAAGACCGTAAAGTATGATGATAACAAAAAGAGCCATGTTATAAAAACATTTTTAAATTGCAATACCACCTTCACTATCTACTTGTTACAGTGCGGGTGCTCCATGCGGTATGTTGGCCGCACAAAAAGAACTTTAAAAACACGCATCGCGGAACATGTTCGCCTAATAAAAAAGAATGATGTTACACATCCAGTGCCCCGACATTTCTCTAAGTGCAGTGGGGGTGGTATTGAGAATTTTTCATTCATGGCCCTTGAACATGTTCCTCCACATACGAGGGGAGGAGACAGGGAGGGTACGCTTAATCGGCGTGAAATGTACTGGATATACACCTTGCGCACTCTCCACCCACTTGGCATTAACCAGGAGTGGGAACTTAAACACTTCCTGGCTGCCTGAGTGATGGGGGAGTGTGTGGGGGTATTACTCCAGTATACTTATAACTATGGAATATTGCTATGTGTGAACAAGTCCTGTCTAGGAAGTCTTGTTTGGCTTTTTGTGTATATACTATGTCTGCCACATCGCATTTTAATTTATATTGTTATCTGATCTGAATATGGTATGCTTTGTGTATAGGGATATATGCTATTTGTTTATAAATCCATCAGGAGACGGTTGATCCACATCGTCCGATTCTAATGTGATAGATTATGCAATTCGTGTTGTTCTATTAATTATATATTATGTGATTATGTACTATGTGAGCATTACAATGTCTTTGTTTTTAATCCCAAGCTTTTTACTGGTAATGGGTGTTTATGTATGTCTATTATGTATTATATATGTGGGTAATATGTATCTGGTCCCTTTAATAGGATGACGTCCAACTCTGACCTTGTGTTGAGATGTGGGAGGAACTTGCCAATTAGGGAGGTGCCTAGTGTACACGTCATTTCCTATATAAGATCCGGTACTGTGTGGGGATCTTCACTCTTTGAAAAAGTCTTTCTATAGATGAAACGCGTCAGAGTGGTGCTATGTATGCTCACTGTGGAGCTTAATAAAGTTTTTTGAATTTTCCAAGCGTTGGTTGTGTGGAGTGCTGTGACCGCGGTTACCAGATCCTCCCTCTTACAGGTCAATGCAATAGGCCATAACAATTTGTAAGCCTCTATTATTTTAACCTTTAAATAAATCACACCAATATAAAAATCCCTCTTTACATATAAACCCTTAAATATTGTAATATACACACACATTAAAAGTTTGGTTTTACTGACATATATATATATATATATATATATATATATATATATATATATATATTTATGATATATATATATATATATATATATATATATATATATATATATATATATATATATATATATACATATACACACGTACTTAAACTCTGATGCAGACAGGGACTTAACCAGACTTTCAAATAGACACAGAAATTTATGGGGAGAAAAAATAATTACTTTTGCAGGTGTGTGTGTATTTCATTAGATGGCTGTGTAAGCACTATTTTCATAAAGTGGACAATGTTTTTTTCCTCAACCCACAATGTTTCTTAATTAAAAGTCTACAAATGTTTTGAGAAAGTAGATAAAGGTTGCTACATGTTGGTCAGTCAAATGGCTATCAGAAACCACAAATGTGAAACCAATTATTTCTAGACCTCCAATTGGTGCTTGAAACAAGGAGTACAAGTTGAAACATTGTGTGACCTTGAAAAGGAAAGACACAAAATAGTTAGCATTTGAACCATTTCATTATTATGAGCAAAGAACATAGAACTGCACACATCATTTCTGATACTCTGCAATGGCTGATGATTTATGGACAAATATGCATCCACACAAGGGGTACAAATTGATGATTGCAGAAGCGATTGTGTCAAGTCCGGACCAGAAAGCCAACGTGGGACAAATCTATGATTTGATTAGAGCAAAGTATCCTTATTACCAAGAACCTGGGCGTGCGCGAAATTTTAAATCCTCAGTAAGATTCACTTTATCAACTAATGACTGTTTTGAACGTGTGCAGGATAAGCTACAAGAAAGGTATGGTTTTTGGAAGATTGCTAAGAAAAAACAATTCACCGTGGAAGACGGCACACATATTGTGCTAAATGGCATATTTATTCCTAATGCCAATAGCAATGGATCCGCTACTACTGTTCCGTGTGAATCCATACCTGCTGCAATATATGCACCCGCCATTGCTGAAACACACATTCGACAAGAACATAACTACTATGATTTTGTACAAAGCGTTTTTGCTGCAAACGCATTCGAATGGGTACCCGAAGAAATGAACCTACCTCCGGACCAATTGTTTGAAGAAAGCAGTGGCGATTCCTATGAGCGCTTCATGGAGGAGATGTGTGTCATACAGGATTCATCGTTTGGGTCAACCGTGGATGCAAATGCCTTGGTTTTCTGGAGCGACCAGTTGCAGGCAGACGAAGTGTTACTTCTACAAGAATGGTAAATATAAAATCGTTATGCGTTGACTCAGCGTTAAAAGTTTTTTTTTTGTAACCACCATTTTGACTTTAAATGCGTGGATACAGCGTAACATTGCAGACTGCATAACATGTAGCGATCACAAACACATTGTTTCCTATTACAATATAGTAGAACCTGAAAGAGTAGTACACATTGCTCACGGAATAAATATATGTACTTTCCTATCCCTTTAAACATATTATAAACATGTTACCATAACTGTAACACACACCTCTTTTGTTATCATGCAACATCTACAAAAAACAAACCGGGTCGACCACGTATGACGTGGGACCCTTGTCATGTGCCAAGGCGTCCTTAAAAAGGATTACGGATGTAAGTCCCGCCCCCAAGCGACGTGCGCGCGTCAAAGCCTATTGGCTGTGTTGTTTTGTTATAGTTACGGTAACTGCACTGTGTCATGCGTGCGCCTCAGTGTTTGTGGGCGTACACTGGGCGTTAGCCGAATGTTAATTGAGTGGGAGGAGTGTTTGCGTGCGCTTCACGCTGGCTTAACATGACGTCACACATATTGCATTTGAGCATTGTGTTATCGGCCGTGCTTTCTGTCCACACATGTCTGTTTAAAAAGAATACAGATGTACTCGTTTAGAAGGAATGTAGTTTCGCCTTCATTGTATTTGAAATAAATATTTAATGGTTAATGCTATTTTCAACATGTATTGAACGCACAACGTACGCATTGCTTTGCGCATGCGCTAACAGTTAGTCGACCCAAGCGTGAAGTGCGTGCGCACACTAAGATGTGCGCGCACATTTTTCAGTATACAGGCAACGTTAACTTCATATACATAGTTATGCCTGCTACTAATTTAATTCTCGATTACATAATGATGTACACTTGTAGTTCTAACATATAAGTGACTGACGTGTGTATGTACACAATCATATAGAGCTGTGTAACGCGTTGTCACGGATACATATATAGTAAGGTGCCATCTTTGACCATCATGTGTTTGCTGTATTTCAGAGATGTCGGGGAAGATACAATCGGATCAATGTATGATTTCAGAAGAGTCTACCTTTATATGAGATGATTGTGAGGAGGAGCCACCGACTAATATACTACATATGGAACTAATTTTATATTGCTTGCAGCGCTTATTAACAAACAATTAAAAATGTGATACCCTTATGCCTATATTGCATAAGCACTTAATTAACATAATGATGTTGCAAAAGAGTGCATCTAGAAATTTTCTTGAGTGTTCTTTAATTACTACTAACATTTTATGCCATGGTGTGTTTTATATATAACAACCATTCCCACTCTGCTAACACATTTGTGTATTCTATTGTGTAATGGAACGTATGACTGTCGAAACTATGTAACAATAATAATAATTATAATAATAATATGAGCATGTTCTTGTATAGCGCTGCCAGTTGTACACAGCGCTTTACAGACACAATTTTCAGGCTGAGGTCCCTGGCCCGTGGAGCTTACAATTTATTTTTTTGCCGCCTGAGGCACAGGGAGATAAAGTGACTTGCCCAAGGTCACAAGGAGGCAACACCGGGAATTGAACCAGACTCCCCTGCTTCAAACTCTCAGTGCCAGTGTGTGTCTTTACTCACTGAGCCACTCTTTCTCCCAATGTAAAGGACACTTACAACCAACTAGCCATTTCTTGTTAAAAAATCTCTTGTTACATGGGTATGTTGATAAAATGGTTTGGGACTGTAGCAAATAATGTTATTGGCAAGATGTTGTGGTCCCCTACAATGCATGATGTTCTGAATATTACATCAACATCATGTAATGAAGTACGTTTATGTGTATATTTCATGTACCAAACTAACTATAGTTTACTGTGTTTATTAAACGTTCAACACATAAATAGTACAGTCAATATGATGATATAAGCTACCATAATAAACCTGCTGTTATCATTTGTCGGTGTTATACATGGATCATACACAAATTGATACAGACACAAACAGTTGTCTTAAAAAGTGTGCCTATGCTAATGTGCACGTGATTGACGTTTATATTTTGAGAATACTTGATAATTATCATCATGATAATGATGAAGTGACGTCAATGACATTCCAAATATATTACCAACATTGTTATTGTGTGAAATTAGAAATGGAAAATTACAGTAAAATTATTGACACAATAGTGGTTTTGTTTACACTTTGACACTTGTTACATGTAGGTCACATCAACAGATGTGTGACTTCTACATACACATGTGACACATTTTAATTAATGTTGACAAATATTTTGTAGCATTAATAATCACCTACATTGCTAAATATAAGATGTACCACGCATTGTTGTGATTACAGGCATTCATGCATGGAGTGTTATGATCAGTCAATTGCATCCGTGATTAATGAGCTCCCGTAAGTAAACAAATAAGTACAGTTATCCCCTTCTCTCCAAACACCTCTATATTACATTAATGGAATTTATAAGGGAACTTACATTAAATGTGATGAAATGGGAGTAATCATTTTCTAATACAATGCACCTGAAACCTCAATAGTAGCTAAATGCATGTACATGATACAGAAAGTACATATATGTAACATTTGTCTTTGAAACAATATGTTGGTTTTTAGTTCAAATAATTCTACGAATATTGAGGTAGGCACATCTTATGCCAGATATCAGCAAATATACATACCATGATCAGTCATACTGGAGATATACCTATAATGCAATGGAACAATATATAAATTGCAAACATTGACATGCCATCTTCAGTACCGTAAGCAACACAGCAAAGTGTGTATTTGGTGTTAAATGTGCAACACCATGTATATTTAATGACATTCAAAATGTAAAGCAGCCTGGTGTACACATCATATGGATGTACATGTTACACTGCACCAATAACATTGTATGTAAGCATACTGCAAGAATGAATGACTATGGCCATACTATGTGTATTGTGTTAGCATAAGGAACAACACAATGCTAAAATATTACTGCTTTGTTACCCCAGTTGTATTCACATACACACAACTAATGTACAATTGAAGAGGGATTATATAACCTGTGCAACAATAACATACCGCTGCCACATCCCTTTGTGCACACAGCAGAGAAAATAAAGGTGTGCAAACCATATTCAGCTGTGTCCTAACAGAAGGTTATATAAAGAAACATTATTGTTAATATAACATAATTAATCTATAAAAGTAGTACTAGGAACATATATGTTTTTACTTACAAGAAAAAAAGGAATTGATGAGATTCTGGCGTGTCTGGCCACCACTGGCTGTTTGTTCATTTTCAGCAGCTACATGGGTGGGATGCTCGTCTACCACAGGCTCAGCTAGGTCTGACTGTACATTGTGCCTGAGTGCAACATTGTGCAAAATGCAACAGGCAAGGATAATATCAGACACTTTTTGAGGCTTGTATAGAAGAGCCCCACCAGTTCTGTCCAGACACCTAAATCTGGTCTTGAGTAGGCCAAATGTCCTCTCTATAACAGATCTTGTAGAGATATGGGCTGCATTGTACCTCTCCTCTGCTTCAGTTTGAGGGTTTAGCACCGGAGTCAAGAGCCACGGCCTAATTCCGTATCCTGAGTCACCTATAATCAATGGAGCACACATAAGCTTACATTAGTGATAACATTCTACAATGACAACATTCCTAAAGAAAAATGTGTTTTGTGTTAGAACATCTAAATCTGTACTCACCCAGCAGCCAACCATGTTCAAAATGTCCCTCTTCGAACGCATGGAAGACTGAAGAGTTCCTCAGGATAGAGGAATCGTGACTGGAACCAGGGAATTTGGGTACCACATGCATTATCCTCATCGTGGCATCACATACCACCTGTACATTGAGTGAATGGTAGTGCTTACGATTGCGGTAAACATGGTCACTCTGACTAGGTGCAATCAAAGCAACATGTGTGCAATCGATTGCACCCAGCACACATGGTATCCCTGCTATATTATAAAAGCCATTCCTGACTTCCAGCCACTCTGTCGCCTCTGTAGGAAAATGAATATAATTCCTAGCGCGTCTATTGAGTGCATAGAGAAACTGGGTAAAGGCCCGCGAGAATGTAGATTGCGAGACCCCGCCCACTAGGCCCACAGTTGTCTGGAATGACGCGGAAGCAAGATAATGTAATGAGCACAGCATTTTAACAAGCCCACGGACTGCATGACCTCTGGCTGTCACAAAATCTAAATCTCCCCTTATCTCCTCATAAAGAGATAAGATTGCTGCTGAACTCAAACGATAGCGACTTACTATCTCCTCCTCACTCATCCCATCTAACAGGGTTCTCTCCCTGTACACACGCGGACGAGGCACAAGTTGTCTCCTCTGTCTTCTCCTCTGATCTCCTGTCCCTCTACCTGTCCCTCTACCTGTCCCTCTACCTGTCCCTCTCCCTGTCCCTGTCGTATCCACGTGCCTGTCCCTGTCACTGTCCCTTGGTCTGTCCCTCCCTTGCCCTATGTCATTCTCTTCATCAGCAAGCATGTCATAAAAAAGAATGTTCCTCCATCTCATAAACAATCGCAACATTTTGAAATGAGTAGATGTGAATGAGCAGGTAATGGGCGACCTTTAAATAGGTATGTGATGATGTCAGGTGACATAGTAAAATGCAAGGTGTTACATTAACATATTAAAGTAGTTCTGTCCCAAGCTGTCTGCACTTGATCTTAGAAGTATTTGTTCTGTGTATTCTGCAGGGAATCATGATATTTGCCAATGATGTCACGTGAAGCTTTGTACAAACATTGCTTGAAAAAAATGAATTTAATGTGCAATGCATTTAACACTTCTGAACGCAACAGTCAGTCATGTAATTTGACAAAGCCTGAGATTGGCGTGTAAAATGTTTGCTGCAACATGTGTAATTAGCCATGTTATTGTCACATGTTGACAACAATGAATTGTCGTGTGCATATGCATATATTTATTGCATGAGGATAGTTGCTATAGAATCAGTTTGAAAGGTGTCACAATGATGAATTACTGTAGATGTGTGTAGAAGTTAGGTTGAAGTGCTTGTAATGCAACGTTTACAATGTAAACATGCAATGTGATTGAGTGTCCAATAAGTGACGTCATGAAAAAGGGAGGACCCAAAACTACATGTAAACATGAGAAGAAAGATGTACATGAACGTTTCAAGATGCGTTACACATTACAAGCATTGTGTAATGTAAAGCAACATGAATATACGGTGTATGTGTTAGATGTGTGACATGTGTAACATCATATAAATAATTGTCGCTCAGTTCAGTAAAATGTGTGATATGATGTGAGGTTCTCCTTTAAGAGTTAAGTATAGGATTTTCCCTTGACACATCATCACATGATGAGTAATGTGACACGCAAATGATGAAAACATCTAAAAGTACAATGTTATGTAAATAATACACGTCAGCTGTGACACAATGCAGGGAATGCCCCCCACACTGTAATGCAAATCCCCTTTGTATTGTGACTATAACTATACTGTTATACGTCCCCGCTCCATTGACTCCATTGATGTACAGAAGAGTTTTTTTTTCTAAGTGCCGTTCCGGCAGCCTTAGCGATCGTTCTCCCCTCCAACTTGCCAACTTTAGTTGGCGGGAGAAATTGGCCATAACATCTCAATTTCCTAGTGCCGATCAGCCCCGATAAGCTGATTTTGGTACTTGAATCCAGCCGATTTAAAAAAGTGGCGATGAGTGCCGAAAACAGGCTTATCGGCAGGCGACTGGCCATAACAAAATTATCGGCTACGAAAACTGCCGAAATCAAGCTATTATCGGCGCTTACTGAATCTCAAACCCAATTTTGGCTATAAAATGCCGAAAAAATCCTTATCAACGCTTACTGCATGAGGCCCTTAGTCTGTTCTTGAAACTCAATGAGTGGAACTTCAGGCGGGCAGGTCTGCTGCCTGCTGCAAACGTAGTGAGTTTTCACGTGGTCATATGAATACAGTGATGTTAGTATTTCAGGTATGTACAAGTTATTACAAGCGCGATACAGGACATGTTCGTGAGACTGAGTGAATGGACTGCGTCGTGAGCTCATTAACTGCGTATGATTTTTTTGCCTGAGGCACAGGGAGATAAAGTGACTTGCCCAAGGTCACAAGGAGCTGACATCGGCAATTGAATCTGTCTCCCCTGATTCAAACTCAGTGTCAGTGTTTGCAATCAGAGCCTTAACTCACAGAGCCTTTACTCACTGAGCCTTTCCTCACTGAGCCGCTCCTTCTCAATATTCTTCCTTGAGCAATTAGCTAAGAATAAAATGAGTCATTCTGAAAGTAGAAGAAACTGGATCCAATATACTGTCACGGTAGACCAGGTCTTATCAACAAATGAATACCGGGATTCTGCACTGAGCACACGTTGAGTAAAATAAATCTTCACAATATGCACTCAATAAAACACTTACTGGGATGGGGGAACGAAATCAATTGTCCTTGGAACTAAACAAAGTCTCTGGACAACCCTGCACGCATGCAAGTGGGTGCGCACAATGATCCGTGTAGCTAGGGGCACAAGTTGCTACCCCTATATTTCCGCTAAAAGGTAAAAGTTTGTTCAGTCCTTACAGGGTTCATTCGGGAACCCTTAGCTCTAACGAATTCCAGAAGTGGGGAATGATCCTTGGTTACGGTATTATTAACCCCTCACACTCCGGAACCGCTGATGCTGGAACTTGGTCAAATCATTGTTAAATCAGATGAATCTCTCTGAGACTGGGCTGCAGGCATTTTTACTTAATCCTATACTTAACATATGCACCCAATCCCGCCCGTGGGAACATTTCTCCCACCTATCCCCGACTTGCCAATAGTCTGCAGAAAGGGCACAAGTTGCGTCCCGGTTTGTACGGAGCAGGCGCTAACTTCACAACTAGGTTCCTTAGCATACTGGGACCCTCCACTTACCTGGCAACACTGAGTGTGGTGTTTGGCCACCAAGTGTGAAGTACCCATACTTTACACCAGTATCTGGCACTTACAATATCCCGGCTATCCTAAAACCTAGGATTGCTGAGGCTTTTCAACTCCAGACTTCTCATAGACATTGAGGTGCCCACTTTGCAGGGTGCCTTTGAAGTACGGAGTTGAGAAATCCCTCAGTTCATTCACCCTTAACATATTTGCATGCTAAAGGATTTTTCCCGGGCTCACAGAAAAAGTTTTCCAGTCTTCACATTTAAAACCAACAGTATAACACAGTTTATAAATAAAGTATGTTCTGCTTATGCCACTACTATAAACTTTATATGTGTGTGTATGGGTTCTTTATTCCTAGCTGCACTCCATAAATTAGAGTGCTAGCTCACTCCTAGCACGAGTTAGCTTATTTAATTGAACGGGCTATGATGTGGCTTGTGGTTTCACCTACTTCTCACGTCAATTTACTTTCCCCCTTTCAAGTTATGAAGCTAACAATGTAACGGATACATTTTGACAGAAAGTACTTCAGCTAGACCGCAAACCACTTATTGAATTAACCTTGCGGTTGCAAGATTTAGGCTTAGAAATTGATACCTATGTTTCAGGGTGGCCACCCATAAACAGCCACACTTCTTCAATCGGCGCTTGGTTTAGCGCTCGCAGCTCCCACTTCTGTCGCAAAACCAATTGGCACAGTTCACATACAATTCTATTACTGCAGCTAGGGATTGAGCTGCAAAATGGGGACAATAAAGATGGTGTAGGGGAAAACATTTCAGTGTGGTGCACATACAGTTAACCCCTTCAGTCCCAATGCGATTTAGGGTTAATCACCCAGGTATAAAGTCTTTATTAATGGCCTGATCAACCCCCTTTCGCCACATATACAATACACTGTTTTCTGTCCTTATGATGGACTAGTCTATTTAAAAATAGAAGATAACATATCGGTTATACCAGTTAATACAATGTATTCATGTGCTTCTACATATGATCCTATTACCTTACGTGCTGTACTTATCTACATATTTCTCTGTATTTGTGTACTGCATGCATATGCATAAGACATATAAACAATTACTGTATAATTACTCTAAAGTCTTTCCCCCCATTTCAAGGATCCGGTTTTGTAAGAATCCGACACATTTTCAGTAATAATACAATAAAAAACCTGCCATTTTGAGATTGATCCGCGGCTGAAAGTAACTCGTGGATCTGCCACAGATCTTAACTGCGGCAACATTTTTGCCCGTCTCTACTTATGGGTGTCTATGTAGGCATGAATGTCTGTGTACAGTACAGGCATACCTCGGTTTAAGGACACTCACTTTAAGTACACTCGTGAGTAAGGACATATCGCCCAATAGGCAAACGGCAGCTCGGGCATGCACCTGTCAGCACGTCCTGATCAGCAATACCGGCTCCCTACCTGTACCGAAGCTGTGCGCAAGCGGGGAGACTATAGAGCCTGTTACAAATGCGTTATTTACATCAGTTATGCACATAAAGGATGATTGCAGTACAGTACATGCATCGATAAGTGGGAAAAAGGTAGTGCTTCACTTTAAGTACATTTTCACTTTATATACATGCTCTGGACCCATTGTGTACATTAATGCGCGGTATCCCTGTATGTAGAGATGCGGATTTGGATCCGAAGCAGATTGTCCGGTTTCTTTGGTCCAGCGGGTCAATCTCAAATAGGTAAATTAGCGTTTTGCAGATTGTTTTATTATTATTATCAATACACTACACGGATTCGGAAATCCATTGGCAGATTCTAAAGAATTCTAAAGAATCTCGCTAACGGATTGCTGGATCCGCAGATTGGATTCTACAAATCCGTCCACGGGTTTTATCCAATGGTGGTTTTTGATGAATAAGCGTGGATTGAAACAGACCAAATCCGTTTGCGAATTTTTCACCACGAAATGGATTATGTATTTTTATAATCGGTATAATTGTGTTTCTGCGTATGTATGTTTGTAACACACTGTATACAATATGTACAGTATGTATGTTTCTGGGACACTGTATACAAGATGTACAGTATGTATGTTTCTGGGACACTGTATACAAGACGTACAGTATGTATGTTTGTAACACACTGTATACAATATGTACAGTATGTATGTTTCTGGGACACTGTAGACAAGACGTACAGTATGCATGTTTGTGAGACACTGCATATAAGACATGCAGTGCAGTTTCAGCCACGAGTATCCGAACACTTGACTTGGAAAATCTGGGGAAATCTCCCAGTAATGCTGCATCATTTCTGTGACATTTCTACAGACAGGTGAAAAAATAAATAGTTGTGTAAAAATAGCGCTAATGTTTAAATATAATTAATGAAAAACTACTAAAAATAATTACAAAACCTTAAATAAAGGACTAGGCAGCCTGAAATAAATGACCCAATCAGATCATTAACAAAACCATACAAACAAAATATAACGGCGCCTAGATAAATCTATTTCACCTAAGTGATTACCCAATGACAGTCCATCCCTCACAGTACAAGTAGTATCCGGCATAGATTTGCTTGGTGTCTCATGACATGTGGGAATAAAAAAGACAAATCATAGTGCAACACTGGATACCAGACTAATAAACAAACAGACACTAACAACACAAAACATAAATAACAGAACAGCTACAAATAAACTGATAACATTTAATGAAAAACTGAATGATGCAATGACACTCAATTCCATTAAAATATAGGAACACACTGTGAGAGGATCACTTCCGGAGTGTTAAAATTGAATTGTATGTTTATGAAACACTGTATAAAGACATACAGAATTCATGTTTGTGAGACACTGCATATAAGACGTGCAGTACAGTTTCAGCCATGAGTATCCGAACACTTGCCTTGGAAAATCTGGGGAAATCTCCCAGTAATGCTGCAACATTTCTGTGACATTTCTGCAGACAGACTAATGGCCCATTGGATTAACACAGCGGGGGTCCCTGGCAGTCCCATTCAAACTGATATTGCAAGGCAAGTATTCAGACACTTCTGGCTGCACCTGTATGTCTGTTTGCTAAAGCCAGCCCTGGGTAAAATATCTGATTCTACTTACTGTGTGTACTGTTCTCCATGCTATTGTATACCCAAGTTGCCTGATCACACAATTCAAAAATATATATGACGCCAATACTGCAAAGGTAAAAGATAACAGAAAATAATAGATTAGATAAAATGTGATAGTCACGTTAAGGTCATGCAATAATCCTAGTGAGTCGGCAATGTATAATCTTCCACATGCAAACTATACAAAGATATACAATTACAGCGCCACATATTCATGTACATGCAGATATGTCTGTTACAAACGCTGTTTAACATTTCATACATTGTTTTTTTACATGGGCACTTTATAGAGGATTTAAATTTCACGGATTAGTCGTTGCATTTAATATTATCAATGTTGTGCACGTAGGGTTCATTTCTCCAGCCACAAAATAAATGACATTCATAAATTAAAGATCATTCAACATCTGTGGCTCAGAATTCAGCCAAGATTCCTGGGCCACCTGAGATCCAATACAAATCTATGTGTTGTTACCAAAAAACAATGATTTAATACTCCTACTGAATGCTTGTAGACAGTGCTATTTTGTAAGGGCAAGTACCTCAGTTTCGCTGGAATATCCTGGAACTGGGGAAATGTCAGGATCTAAAAACTGGGAATACTCATTTTCTGAATTATTCTGGGTCACATGATGGGATCTATACCGAAACAAAACCTATTTTCCGCTTCCCACTTGGAACTTGCAGAATTTCCTTTTCCATATACTGCAAATACACCTCCCCCCTTCACTTGCCGCCATGTTATGTCTGCAGGGGAATTGAGTGGATGGGAATGGGTGGGTGTGGATGTGAGGGGGTGGGAGTGGATGGGATATGGGAGTGGGTGGGTGGATGAGAGTGGATGGGACAATTAAATGCTGGGGAGACGTGAGGCTTCTGTAACTCCCTTGCCTGCTCTCCTGGCATTTCAGAGGCACACTGCCATGGCAAATGATGCCGCGGGGTTATGTGATGTGACACGTCATCATGGCAACGCACGTCAAATGAAGCGGAGGGGTCACGTAACGTGACGTGGCATGAGCCGTGGCGTAATTTGACGCTGGGTCCTTGGAGAGGGGGGCCGCGAACGCTGCGGCTGCCAGGCAGGGGGGCACAGCTCAGGAAGTTTGCGCGCCCCGGGTCTATACTGTAGTATTAGCCACAGAGTTATTCATATGCTTCGATACAGCTGTGTGTTTTAATATGGGCCTTAAAGATGGAGAGAGAGATTATTGTGCAATGCTAATACTTGATCATTTTATCATAGTAAAAATACTGTATGTACAGTAAATGACGCCTGCATCGGTTCTTCAGAGTGAACAAATACTGTGCTCAGCTGCTGCTGCTGCGAATAAGAATTCCTTTCCTCACACTATAGTACCACTTCCAAGGCCATGCACTCTTGATGATGATGATTATGACAACTGACGTTGCATTGGCTTCTGTTGCCTATTAGCTAACCGTTGACTAACTGCTTCAGTGTCAGGCTGTCCCTTCTCATTTCCTTTCTCTCACTTGACCCTGCAGCTGTGGCCGCAGTCCCGCAGCGTCTGTACACGATGAGTTTTTCACCGGGGAGGATGAAGATAAGAGGAGTATATCCTTGGGTTCTCGCTCCCACTTTTGCATCAGAGATGAGACATACTGTAGTTAGGATGTGGGATGAGAGAGTGGTAAATAAAGGCGCTGGCTCTGAAATTAGGAACACTGATTTAAATGCAGGACAGTCTGGTTCAAATCCTTGTGTCATCTCACCAAGGAGTAGTCACTTTATCTCCCTGTGCCTCAGGCACCAAAATCTGAATGTAAAATCAGCTCTACCGTGCCGGGACTCATCGTGCCGGCAACATTCTGCGTACAGAGCGATGCCCCAGCACTGGGTCACACTGTGTGCAGAATCGGACATTTGGTTATGGCTGTTTTGCCGCAACCATGTTGGTGCCAGCATTTGGCCACAAAGGGACCCATTGTCGCATCTGCTCACCCGTTCCACATATAAGGTAAGTTCATACCTTAAGGTAAGGTAAGGGTTAGAGTAGATGGTTTAAGGTAAGGGATTAAGGTTTTTAGGGTACTGGGTAGCATTAGATTAGGTTTTTTTTTAGAATAAAGGGTCAGGTTAGGGGCTTAACTTGGCGGTGAAACGGCCAGCGGAAACTTGTCGCGGAGGAGAGTGGTGGCTAAATACCGGCAGTGACCTGGTTGTGACCGAATGTCCTATACCAATTATCGCTGTGCAGGGGCTGATTCAAAAGCATGAAATCCCTGTGGCACTGTCCTGGCAAGCACTGTCTGGAGACAGTGAGTCAAACTACAGTATATCTGGGTATATACAGAAAAAACATATCTGGGTATATAATTTATATATGTATATATATATATATATATATACAGTGTTCGACAAATCACCCAAAAATCTACTCGCCCAACCAAAAAATTTACTCGCCACCTAGTCCCGCCCCCAACCCCGCCCCCAACCCCGCTTTAAAATAAAATATATAAATAAAATACATTTAATAAATTCCTAGTCAGAACAACATTCGTTTTTGACAAATGTATTTATTGTATTACATTATACTACAACTAGTCCTTGTTACGTGTGTGTGCGTGTGTGTGTGTGTGTGTGTGTGTGTGTGTGTGTATGTGTGTAAATGTCGGATCTAGAATTAAAAGCCAGGTGTGAATGACTAGTTTCCTGAACCCCTTAACCAGTGTCTGGACGTCCCCGCTTCACAATATCTAAAGCAGCAATCCCACCTGGGATCTTACCTGATCCGCAGTCCCTCAATGTCAGGTACCCTCATTCCCGCAATGTTATACATTGGAGAGGAGGTGTCCCCTACCTGTCTTCTGGGTTAGGGGAGGTTCCGATGTCTTCCGTGTGAAGCTTGAGTCAGATCTGGAAGAAAGCAGTATAGGGCAATTAAGATTTCGGTGTAGTATAGGGCAGTTAAGATATATAGGGTAAATAAGAGATCCAGATCCAGAGTGTGAGTGACAGAGAGAGAGTGTGGGAGAGAGAGAGAGAGAGTGAGTGTGTGGGGGAGAGAGAGAGTGAGTGTGTGGGGGAGAGAGAGAGAGAGAGTGAGTGTGTGGGGGAGTGAGAGAGAGAGAGTGAGTGTGTGGGGGAGAGAGAGAGTGTATGGGCGAGAGTGTGAGAGAGAGAGAGTGTGAGAGAGAGAGTGTGAGAGAGAGAGTGGGAGAGAAAGAGAGTGGGAGAGAGAGAGTGGGAGAGAGAGTGTGGGAGAGAGAGTGTGGGAGAGAGAGTGTGGGAGAGAGAGTGTGGGAGAGAGAGTGGGAGAGAGAGAGTGTGGGAGAGAGAGAGAGTGTGGGGGAGAGAGAGAGTGGGGGGGAGAGAGAGAGTGTGGGGGGAGAGAGAGTGTGGGGAGAGAGAGAGAGAGAGAGAGAGAGAGGGAGAGAGAGAGTGTGGGAGAGAGAGAGTGTGGGAGAGAGAGAGTGTGGGAGAGAGAGTGTGGGAGAGAGAGAGTGAGAGAGAGTGTGTGGGAGAGAGAGAGAGTGTGGGAGAGAGAGAGAGTGTGGGAGAGAGAGAGTGTGGGGGAGAGAGATTGTGGGGGGAGAGAGAGTGTGGGGGGAGAGAGAGAGAGTGTGGGGGGAGAGAGAGATAGTGTGGGGGGGAGAGATAGAGTGTGGGGGGAGAGAGAGAGTCTGGGGGGAGAGAGAGAGTGTGGGGGGAGAGAGAGGAGAGTGTGTGGGGAGAGAAAGAGTGTGGGGAGAGAGAGAGAGAGTGTGGGGGGAGAGAGAGAGTGTGGGGGGAGACAGAGGGGGGAGACACAGAGGGGGGAAATGGTGGGTGACACACACAGAGGGTGGGTGATACACAGAGAGAGAGAGAGGCTGGGTGACTGTCTGGGTGGGTGAGTGACTGGCTGGGTGAGTGACTGGCTGGGTGAGTGACTGGGTGAGTGACTGGCTGGGTGAGTGACTGGCTGGCCGGGTGAGTGACTGGTTGGGTGGGTGAATGACTGGCTGGGTGAGTGAGTGACTGGGTGGGCGAGTGACTGGCTGGGTGGGTGAGTGACTGGCTGGGTGAGTGACTGACTGGGTGGGTGAGTGACTGGCTGGCTGGTTGACTGACTGAGTGACTGGCTGGGTGAGTTACTGAGTGACTGGCTGGGTTAGTGACTGAGTGACTGGCTGGGTGAGTGACTGGGTGACTGGCTGGGTGGGTGAGTGACTGAGTGACTGGCTGGGTGGGTGAGTGACTGGCTGGGTGGGTGAGTGACTGGCTGGGTGAGTGAGTGGCTGGGTGTGTGAGTGAGTGAGTGGCTGGGTGACTGAGTGAGTGGCTGGGTGACTGAGTGACAGGCTGGGTGACTGAGTGACTGGCTGGGTGACTGAGTGACTGGCTGGGTGACTGAGTGAGTGACTGGCTGGGTGACTGAGTGAGTGACTGGCTGGGTGACTGCGTGAGTGACTGGCTGGGTGATTGAGTGACTGGCTGGATGACTGAGTGACTGGCTGGGTGACTGAGTGACTGGCTGGTGACTGAGTGACTGGCTGGGTGAGTGACTGGCTGGGTGAGTGACTGGCTGGGTGAGTGACTGGCTGGGTGAGTGACTGGATGGGTGAGTGACTGTCTGGGTGAGTGATTGGCTGGGTGGGGCAGGGGTGACTGGGTAGGGCAGGGGTGACTGGGTGGGTGGGTGAGTGACTGACTGGCTGGCTGGCTGGGTGGGGCAGGGGTGACTGGCTGGGTGGGGCAGGGGTGACTGACACTGACTTGGGCAGGGGTGACTGACACTGACTGGTGCAGGGGTGACTGACACTGACTGGGGCAGGGGTGACTGACACTGACTGGGGCAGGGGTGACTGACACTGACTGGGGCATGGGTGACTGACACTGACTGGGGCAGGGGTGACTGACACTGACTGGGGCAGGGGTGACTGACACTGACTGGGGGTGGGGGGTGATTGACACTGACTGGGGGGAGGGTGACTGACACTGACTGGGGGTGGGGGGGTGACTGACACTGACTGGGGGTGGGGGGTGACTGACACTGACTGGGGGTGGGGGGTGACTTACACTGACTGGGGGTGGCGGGTGACTGACACTGACTGGGGGTGGGGGGTGACTGACACTGACTGGGGGTGGGGGTGACTGACACTGACTGGGGGTGGGGGGTGACTGACTGGGGGGAGGGTGACTGACACTGACTGGGGGTGGGGGTGACTAACACCGACTGGGGGTGGGGGGTGACTGACTGGGGGGAGGGTGACTGACACTGACTGGGGGTGGGGGGTGACTGACACTGACTGGGGGTGGGGGGTGACTGACATTGACTGGGGTTGGGGGGTGACTGAAACTCACTGGGGGTGGGGGGTGACTGACACTGACTGGGGTGGGGGGTGACTGACACTGAATGGGGGTGGGGGGTGACTGACTGGGGGGGGTGACTGATACTCCCATAAACATACACACACACACACACTCTACACATACAGGGGGGGAGGAAAGGCCGCATGTGAATGAATATTCGAGGCAAAAGGTGACACATTGTGTGCTCATTTGCATGTAATTTCCCAGAATCCATTGCCGAAATGGGAGCACTGTATGCTAGGTGATAATGGTTGAAAGGCAGGGTTACAGACCTGTGTAAGACATGTGAATGTGCTCCCAAGTGATATTCTTTATTGGCAATATGCTATACGGTGGAGGTTTTTTGTTGCCTTTTTCACCCACCATAACTTAAAATGTAATGGTAAACGTACTCAGCCAAGAAATATTGCAAAGCGAGTATAAACCAACCTCACACTGATGATACCCATCAAAGTTGAAACATGTCTGTGAGTGGTTTGACTTGCTTTGCTAGTCCCATGCTGTGCTTAAAAGCTGTGTGAACGGCGATGCATCTGCTTAAATGGGCTCCATGTGAATGGATATTCCATGCTAAAGGTGACACATTGTGTGCTCATTTGCATGTCATTTCCCAGAATCTTTTGCTGTAGTGGAAGCACAGGTGAATGTGCTCACAAGTGATATTCTTTATTGGATATATATACACACATACACACCATATCACATTTTAAGTTATGGTGTGTGAAAGAGGCAACAAAAAACCTCCACCTACTGTATATAAATTATATATATATATATATATATATATATATATATATATATATATATATATATATATATATATAACATATGTTGACAATGGTTGACAAATCACCAAAAAATCTACTCGCCACCTAGTCCCACCCCCAATCCCGTCAGCACACCAATGAAATCACGCTGGAGATGAATATGTGATGCTGATCTGGGTAACACTGGGGACGCTGTTCCATTTCCTGGATTACCCCCTCACACAAGACAGCTGTATTCGTTCAAATTGAATATTCACTCGTGTCTCTGCTTGATGTCAGACTCAGACTCAGCCAGACAGACAGACAAATGCAGCCTTCCACTTTGTTCCGCCAATATAACTGAAATAGTTGCTCTTCTTGAAGAAGTCGGCGCAACAGCTGACGAAACGGCGTAGGTTTGCGTCATCAATGTCCGACAGCTGACTGTGAGAGGAGTGCCTAATCGCATGTGAGGAGTAAGAGCAACTATTTTAGTTATATTGGCGGAACTCTGTGAGCAATCAGGAGTTCAGCCTTCTCAATTTGGCATCAGCTGAACTAGCTACATCTAAGGAGGATTAACTCTCAGATAGCTGAAAAGGACCCTTACTGCACTGTGGTGGGTGAAAAAAGCGTCAAAAAAACTCCACCTTTAGCACATGGTCAAATGCTATTAACACGTCACGCTACTCTTTCCTAGATCTGTCTCAGCATCGCCCCTCATGAAATCCCTCTCCTGGCTTCCGATCAAATCCCGCATCTCACACTCCATTCTTCTCCTCACTTTTAAAGCTTTACACTCTTCTGCCCCTCCTTACATCTCAGCCCTAATTTCTCGCTATGCACCACCCCGACTCTTGCGTTCTTTTCAAGGATGTCTTCTTTCTACCCCCTTTGTAGCTAAAGCCCTCTCCCGCCTTAAACCTTTTTCACTGACTGCCCCACACCTCTGGAATGCCCTTCCCCTCAGTTCCCGACTAGCATCCTCTCTATCCACCTTTAAGACCCACCTTAAGACACACTTGCTTAAAAAAGCATATGAATAGCACTGTGGATATTCTGAACACATGATACATAAAGCTTGCCCCCCTGCAGACGCACATACCAAAACTCCCTCCTACTGTCTCTGTACGTTCTACCTACCTACCAATTAGACTGTAAGCTCCTCGGGGCAGGGACTCCTCTTCCTTAATGTTACTTTTATATCTAAAGCACTTATTCCCATGATCTGTTATTTATATTATCTGTTATTTATTTGATTACCACATGTATTACTGCTGTGAAGCGCTATGTACATTAATGGCGCTATATAAATAAAGACATACAATACAATACAATATATGGTTGGGGCACCCACAAACCCTACATTGATTCTGGGTGACCCTGGCACTAGCTGGGGTATTGGCACTAGCTGGGGTATCCCCCTTAACCTAGGGATTCCCTCAGCACAGGGATACCTATTCATCCCTGTGCTTCGTTCTCCTTTCCGGGCTATGCTGAAGCAGGGTACCCTAGTGGTGTGTCGTGCTTGCGTTTTCAAGGAGAGATATTGCCAGGACAGGCATGATTCCCGAGTACATTTATAGGGTAACTGACAACTCTTGACCCCAACCTCCTAGGCACATTCTGTCAACGGATCCTCCGCAAAAAAAACCTTGAAACTCATACCCTCGCAAACCCCGCTCGCTTGTATGCCCGGAAAGGGGAAAACACATAAAATAATTTTATTGCATACAGTACATGGAAAAGTACAATGTTACCGGGCCCAAGAGCTAACTCTCTTAAACCCTTATTCACAAAATCAGGGGTAACCAAAACAAGCTTAACCTTTATTTGAGAGCCTGGTTACCCCCATACCATCACATACAGTATATACAGTATATACCTGCAAACCTCCCTCCACATACCATATGGAGAGACAGCTTTGCTCAAAAAGAAGCATGCCTGAGATGCATGGTAATACGCAGTGGTGCTGGTCTAGCTTGCACTGTTAAAGTTGCTGCCCAGAATAGAGGAAGTTATGGGTTCTAATCCTTTGGGCCGGACATCAGTACCCCATTCCTCTTAAGGTGCCTTATGGAAATCTTTTTAGGAAGTATGGAGAGTGTCATTTAAATGTACTTTGCATATCCCATTAGCATATCTCCCAGGTATCAAAGGCGTGCTCCCTTTTGAGCATAGGTGTTTCTAATTATGTTATTTTGCGAGGTTTGCATGGACAGACTTAGGGGTTCATACTGTATGCAAAGCACAGTATAATATGCAGAAGAGTGTCACCACTGGCGCATGAATGCCTGCAATTATAATCTAGCCCAGCCTGAGGTGATGGGGGATCATAGCACAGCTGCCTGGCAGCCCAGGTAATTAGGCTGCAGCATTTTTAACCTGTTCTCAGCTCATGAAACAGTGAGACCAACGCTGTAGGTTACTGCTGTATTTGAAGGGAATGCCTGGTCTTGCAGAAGGGTGAGAAGGACAGGTTCTGTTGGTCTATGGTTGCTGCTCTAAAGTTAAAAGTAGCCTCTGCTTGTTCCTGGGACTGCTCTCTGCCTAAGCAGGTCCGATCTCTACCTGTATATAAAATGTGTCCGGAATATACTTTATTTATCTGAAACAAATACAGATGTAGCAGACTTAGACAAACAGTGCTCTCAAAGATGATACCAGTGGCTGGAGCCAGTCTGAGTTCAAAGTATAGCAGAACAGACCGACTGTTCTTTACAGATGTGGATCAGGGCAGATGTAGTGTAGAACCGTCAGCCCAACATGACTGCACAGTACAAAAGGACGCAGCAGAAGTGAAGATCAGGCAGGCTGAAGACAGGAGCAAAGGTCAGGCAGGCCGAGACCAGGGTAGGCAGAAGGCCAGAGCATAGTTAGCCACGGTCAAAGGCAGGCTGCAGATATGAGCATACAGTAGTCAGGACATAGCCAGTCAGGATAGCACAACGAAGCTTCAGGACAGAGTACGACATGATGTCCAAGCCACCAATCAGATCTGTGATCCAGACCGGATGCGTACACTGGTCAGAAAAACCGGGGTCAAGGAAGGCAGCTGCCACAAAGAACGTCTAGGCAAACTGTGGTACTGTAAATACAAGTTATAGGCAGGAGCATAGTCAAAGAATACAAAAAAGAATGGGGGAGCACAGTTATAGGAAACGGGCAGTGTATTTGGACTAGTATTCGTTACAGATAGAGCAGTTTACACAGCCATAAAGGTGATGGTTCATGGGGCGGATACCAAACTCAATATGTTAACATACAAGGGTGTGTATGTGTGGGTGGAAAGGTAAAAGAATATACAACTTACACGGCCCTGTGTAAGTTCAGTCTCATCAGGGTTTCTTTGGGTTTCCCGTCACCTTGGAATGATGTGATCTCCTAGGGTTTGTGTTTCTTCTTCTTGGTGTATATCCAGCTTTCCTCGTTCATTCGATGTGCCCCTCCATGGGGATTTCCTCTCATATAAACAAAAAGAGGGTAAGGTTAACTCACATATATAAAGAGGCGACAGTATGGGGAAGGATGGTATATTGGTAGACCATTAAAATGTAATGGTACGATCATGCACTCACATGGGCTAATGTGAGCCTTCTCTTATCTTGGTATCTTGTTGTTACACCTTAGGGATGACTTTCAATTGGTTATAGGTGGTGATGAGGGGGGAACAATAAAAATATATAACATAATAATCACACGGGCCAGTGTGAGTGCACACTCCTAGTGGTTTCTTGACACTTTTGTTCCTGTTCTTTATGCACCCCTAAGGCTGGAGATGGGGTGGACACAGATGAATTTACACTATGGTCTGCAGAGTAAAACTTTATTTAAATAAAAACATGATATAAAAACAAGAAAAAAGAAACCAAAGGCTTCTAAAATGAATAAAAAGCTAGGGGAGTAGTAAGGTGTATAGGGGAAGGGAGTCTCTCCTTCCGCGTCCGGATGGGGAGCTATGACTTCACCTCTGACTCCTCTAAAATATGCTTGGAAATGTCCCAACTGAAGAGTAGAGCAACGCGTTTCGTCCGGAACTGGACTTCCTCAGGCTCAATGGATGTGGACCGGCTGTTCCCTTTCTTTTATGTATGGACTAGCCAATCCAGATCGCGTTGTAATAGCTTCCAGCCTTTCATCTGCGACGGGACGTCGCCATCTTGGAAGTTTCGCTCGCATCACACATTGTGTTAGGTCGCGCGTCTGTGAGTTTCATTCTTGTGTAAAGTTTTTAGAAATTGAAAGGGGATTGTATTGGGGCTTGCGTGCGCATCCTTTGGTGACTGCATGGCCGCATGTGCTTGTGGAGGCCTCTGTTAATGTCCATTTTGTCTTGGAATAAAGTTTTTTTCTGAAAAAAACTTTAATTAAATATACTGCCCGTTTCCTATAACTGTGCTCCCCCATTATTTTTTGTATTCATTGCCAACAAGGGTCCTGGATAGATCCTGTTGGGGTTTCGAGTCACAGAAGGACATCAAACGAATACCATTATCAGGCAGTATCACCCCCCCCCCCTTTTTTTTTACATCTCCATATTTGCATCAAGCCACAGAGAGATAGCGCCCGGGTACCTTTTCCAATAAACTTTCCCAGTATCCACACTACCTGTAGGCAGCTCTTCTCACTTTCTAGTTAATTATACTAAGAATCAATTCCAAACATGGAAACTTGTTTAATATTTAATATCACAAATTCTGACTTGAAAACCACATTCATAGAAGTGGATACCACAGAAATAGATACTACTGAAATCACCCCTAATATCTTTGAAAAAAGATTATTACGGGATAAAGACATGGAAAGTATTATGAAAATAACAGAAGAGCGAGAAGACTGAGAGTATATAAACGAAGAATTCGATCTACTAGATAAACTTCTAAAAAAGGAGATCAGAAAATTATTAGATAAAGCATATTTAGAGGAATACATTAAGGTCAATAGAGTACCAAGAGGTCTAAGAGTAAGTAAGAAAGCCTCCTTTGATCTAGAGGAAATTGAATATATAGTAAGGTGGGAGACCATACTAGATACTTGTGGCACTGACCTTATGACATTGCTAATCGAACACCACCAGACTACACTAAAAAAACTAGATCAGGATATAAATGGCATAAGAACCAAATTAGAACCCTTAAAACATTGCACCACATTCCATGAAAGAAACAAAAAATTATCCACAGAAATTGATACAATTGAGAGGAATCTAATCATCTCCAAGAATAAAAAATTCAAAAGAGATGAGGACGATTACACAGAGGGAATACACAACAAAAAATGGGACAAGAGCGGAACAAGCAAACAATATGATAAAAGTAGAGATGCAAGTACACATACACCTAGGAGACCCAGAATAAATTCAACAGATAATAAGACCATAAACTATGTAGAAAACAAAGAACCAGCGAAAGAGCCTCCCATTAAATCAGATAGGAAAAGTCCAGAAAAAGGTAGAGATAATAAAAGAAGGGAGAGAGAAAGATTGAGATCACCATATGAGAGAGAGACATATGTTCTCCGTAGACATTACCACCAAGAAAGGCCCCACCATTTTTGGGAAAGGGAAAGGAGATATGACCATAGAGACAGAAAAGATCAATATAGAAGGGATCATCGCAGTCAGGAAAGACACCAGGGATGGGATTATAGACCCAATTATGAAAGGGAAGAGAGAAGAGAAAGACCAACATGGAGAGGAGAAAGAGAACAATATAGAGACAGAAGAGACAATTCAAGACATAGAGATAGGGAACTGGAGAGGGTCAGACGTGCAAGTAGATCGCCCATGAGATCACCCATTAGGAGCCCAGTATGGGAACGAACAAAAACTGGAGCAACGGTGGCTTTTTTAGAACAGAGCACACCACACACCCCCACGTTGAGAAACAAATTTTCAGTACTAGCGGAATCAGAAACGGAGGAAAGGAAAAAAGGAAAGAAAAGAGAAAGAGAGGATAGAGAGGTAGAAGGAGGGCTCCAAAAGAAACACCCAAGATAAAAGGAGTCTTCAATATTAGCAAAACTAAATTAACAGACACACAACATAGTGTTATAGCTAGGGGCCTTAACTTTGCACCCACAACCAAACCGAGCGGCTTCACAATGTTTATGGATGCGAACAAATTTTTGAGAAAATTAACCATGAAAAGATTTTTCCTAAATAGGGATGCGCAAACTAGGGACACCAATATCACTCCTATAACAGTAGGAGAAGAAAAGGTGAATTTTGTGCATTCTGGATTAAAGGAAAAATCCAAGTTTAATCCCATTGGCAGTAAGGGACACTACTTAGAGGTATACCACCAACTGATACTAGAGGATTTGGAAAAATTATCAGAAAATAAACAGAACCCCAAAGATAACCTCAGTAAAGAAGAAAAATTGGCCTTGAGGGAAGTAGCAGATAACAGGTCCATCACCATCAAGCCAGCGGACAAGGGAGGGGGCGTGGTGGTGATGGACACAGAATACTACCTTCTAGAGGCCAATAGAATATTGGGAGACGCAACAACATATCAAAAATTAAAACATGATCCCACAAAAATTCATAAACAAGAATTGAATAGGATTTTAGAAAGAGGCAAAACTTTAGGCATCCTCAGTGATAAAGAATGGGGTTATTTACATCAGGAGAAACCCATTCTACCGGTATTTTACTTCCTGCCCAAAATACATAAGTGTATGGAGACCCCACCTGGAAGACACATTATATCAGGGATTGGGTCTTTAACACAAAACCTATCGGAATATCTAGATTTCTACTTACAGAAATATGCAACCAAAGGGAGATCGTATCTCAAAGATACCACTCAGGTCATAAATCTCCTTAAAGATGTACATTGGCAGGAAGACTTCACATTAGCCACTTGCGATGTGAAGTCACTGTACACGTGCATCCAGCATAGGGATGGCCTCAAAGCCGTGGAAAACACTATCATTAAAGACACTAGTATCCCAGAAGAACAGCGCAGTTTTATTATCGATAGCATCAATTTTATTTTAACTCACAATGTTTTTTGGTTTAATGGTCTGTTCTACCTTCAGAAGTGCGGTACCGCGATGGGGACCAGGTTTGCGTCCAGTTACGCGAATATATTCTTAGCCGACTGGGAGGAAGCCAACATTTGGTCAAACAATCCCTTCAGCGCAAACCTGGTCTCATGGCATCGATATATAGATTACGTACTGCTTATATGGAAGGGGGATGAGTCAAAACTTACAGACTTCATAGAACACATCAACCGAAACAATATTAATCTTGAGTTTACATCAGAACATAGCCAGGTAAATATCAACTTCCTGGACCTCACTATATACATAGAAAACTCAGAAATAAAAACAAAAACATTTTTTAAGCCAACAGATGCAAATAATTTTTTAATGACCAGTAGCTGCCACCACCCGAAATGGCTAGAAAACATACCATATGGCCAATTTCGGAGAGTACGAAGGAACTGCTCAGATGATAGCATCTTTAGGGACCAAGCAGATACACTAAAAGGAAGATTTCTAGAAAGAGGCTACACTCCAGAACTTATTGAATCAGCGGTCGATAAAACCAACGCACTTTTGCGTAGCGACCTGCTGATATCAAAAGAAAAAAAGGAAAACACTGACTTCCAAATCCCATTCATTAGCACCTACAACTCAGACGCCACGAAAATTCAAAAAATCATTAAAAGACATTGGCATGTGGTACAAAAAGACCCTATCCTCAAAGATAATATCCCCAATGTCCCAAAAGTCATTTTTAAAAAGGCCCCATGTATTAAATCCCAACTGGCACCCAGCATTTTTAAAAAAGAAGAACCAAAAACTCAAAATTGGTTACCTCAATTGAAAGGCTTTTTCAGTTGCTTTAGCTGCAAAGCATGTAAGCAAGCATCGAAGGGAAACAAAATAGAATTTACATCCACAGTAACAAAAGAGGTTTTTAAAATCAAACAAAACCTAAACTGCCGCACAGATCACATTGTTTACTTGTTGTCTTGCCCATGTGGACTCCAGTACGTGGGCCGTACCTCAAGACCTCTGAGGGTCCGAGTACTTGAACACATGGGAAACATAAAAAGGCAGCTAATGACCCATAGTGTCTCTAAACACTTCAGCGAATTTCATGAAGGCAACCCAAACCTTTTGACATATAAAGGTATAGAGAGGGTTGACGCCAACTGGAGAGGTGGGGACAGGTTGCGCAAACTATGCCAACGAGAAACCTTTTGGATCTACAAATAAAGACATTAACTCCCAGAGGCCTCAACATAGATATAGATCTGGGAGCATTTATGTGAACATTCAATCCCCCAGACTACGATCTAATATCTGTATATACGCACAGCCCAAGGTATACTAACCTGTTTTTTCTCTTCTAACCACAGATCCACCCATCTGAGGTTCTATGTGCATTTAAATACTACTATCACGCATATTGGACTTGTTTGATCTATGAATACACTTTTTTCATGCGTGACTTCCCTCATGCTTATTTTTATTTTTTAATTTAATTTTTATTTTTATTATTTTTTTTATTTATGTTTCTTATCCGAATTCTTTTCAATACACATCGTTCCCATTCATCCACACCATATCTATTCACTTTTTCTATCTAGTTTAGTGCACTTAAGTTACTGTCTAAACGAACATCCTACACACAATTGATATTGGTCCAATATAATGATTATTCACCCCCATAGATTATTAAGCTATAAAGAACTAAATCAGTCCATAGATATTAGTCCAATATATTGATTAATATCATTCATATTATTCACCCCCATAGATTATTAAGCTATTAGAACTAAATCAGTCTATAGAGACAATTTTCCCTATCACACACATAGATTATCTTAATCATCACATTTAAAACAACACTTCACCACTAAGAGGTTAATTAAATTACCCCTACAGTATATGCACATTATAATCACATATGTACAATCACCAGATTATTTATATCAGTGCTTGGATAATCACTAAGCACCATCTTTTAAGTTAAGTATTATCTTAACACAAATTTTATTTAAGCACTTTAAAAATGGACATATGTACTCTATAGGTTCACATAGAATACCACATATTAATTCTTTTAGGTGTAACATATCTCCTTTATGCCATCCCTGGAATTCACCCCAGATTTTCTTTAGAGATTAAACAAATATAATTCCTATTTATGCACTTTAAAGAATGACACAAAACTATATTTATATATATTTATATATATATATTTATTTATATAAAATTTTACAGGCATATCAGAATAGCTTTAGGACACATAGAGAATATCATGCACTTTAAACACAATTTTTATTTGACACCCCACATGCCATCTCTGGAATACAATCCAGCTTTTTTGGGGTTAAAAGTAATACCCAGCTGCTAATGAACATTGACAGAAACAAACACGAGGGTATGCAGTCGCAAGGTAAACAAAAGGATGCGCGCGCAACCCTCAAATTAATCCTCCTCCAAACCAGGAAAAAAAGAAGAAAAAACTTCATTTTCAGAAAAAAACTTTATTCCAAGACAAAATGGACATTAACAGAGGCCTCCACAAGCACATGCGGCCATGCAGTCACCAAAGGATGCGCACGCAAGCCCCAATACAATCCCCTTTCAATTTCTAAAAACTTTACACAAGAATGAAACTCACAGACGCGCGACCTAACACAATGTGTGATGCGAGCGAAACTTCCAAGATGGCGACGTCCCGTCGCAGATGAAAGGCTGGAAGCTAATACACCGCGATCTGGATTGGCTAGTCCATACATAAAAGAAAGGGAACAGCCGGTCCACATCCATTGAGCCTGAGGAAGTCCAGTTCCGGACGAAACGCGTTGCTCTACTCTTCAGTTGGGACATTTCCAAGCATATTTTAGAGGAGTCAGAGGTGCAGTCTTAGCTCCCCATCCGGACGCGGAAGGAGAGACTCCCTACCCCTATACACCTTACTACTCCCCTAGCTTTTTATTCATTTCAGAAGCCTTTGGTTTCTTTTTTCTTGTTTTTATATCATGTTTTTATTTAAATAAAGTTTTACTCTGCAGACCATAGTGTAAATTCATCTGTGTCCACCCCATCTCCAGCCTTAGGGGTGCATAAAGAACAGGAATAAAAGTGTCAAGAAACCACTAGGAGTGTGCACTCACACTGGCCCGTGTGATTATTATGTTATATATTTTTATTGTTCCCCCCTTCCTCACCACCTATAACCAATTGAAAGTCATCCCTAAGGTGTAACAACAAGATACCAAGATAAGAGAAGGCTCACATTAGCCCGTGTGAGTGCATGATCGTACCATTACATTTTAATGGTCTACCAATATACCATCCTTCCCCATACTGTCGCCTCTTTATATATGTGAGTTAACCTTACCCTCTTTTTGTTTATATGAGAGGAAATCCCCTTGGAGGGGCACATCGAATGAACGAGGAAAGCTGGATATACACCAAGAAGAAGAAACACAAACCCTAGGAGATCACATCATTCCAAGGTGACGGGAAACCCAAAGAAACCCTGATGAGACTGAACTTACACAGGGCCGTGTAAGTTGTATATTCTTTTACCTTTCCACCCACACATACATACCCTTGTATGTTAACATATTGAGTTTGGTATCCTCCCCATGAACCATCACCTTTATGGCTGTGTAAACTGCTCTATCTGTAACGAATACTAGTCCAAATACACTGCCCGTTTCCTATAACTGTGCTCCCCCATTCTTTTTTGTATTCATTGCCAACAAGGGTCCTGGATAGATCCTGTTGGGGTTTCGAGTCACAGAAGGACATCAAACGATACCATTATCAGGCTGTATCACCCCCCCCCCCCTTTTCTTTCTACATCTCTATATTTGCATCAAGCCACAGAGAGATAGCGCCCGGGTACCTTTTCCAAGGAGCATAGTCAAAGCAGGACTTACATCTACTCAGAGAAAGCTGCAGGCCAAACAGATCAGAAACCCACTGACAGCTGCAACAAGATGGCTGAACTGCATAGCCTGGAAACCCAGAAGCAGTCACTGTTAAAGGAAGCTCAGGGGTGTGTCCAAGAGTCTACTGCAATTACAAGCAGGTGCAGCAACAGCAGACAATTCTGTTCCATCTTATAGAGCTCAGAAGCACACAGCTGACAGCAGCACCAATTACCTTTGCCACTGAACACCTGTAAACTCCACCTTAATGTTCAGCACTTGTTCCTACATCCTGCTCTCCTTTCTGTGCTTACAAGAAATGCCAGTCCAGTTTATTGTGAGACTGACCGCAATTAATGTATGCACAAATATACCAGTAAAACAAATATTTAGCTATGAATTCCAGTCTCGAGCTGCCCTGGAACTGCTGCTCATTTCGTGGTTCCCTACAGTTATACAGTAAACGGTTCCTGTTCACCATCTGTGCGCTCCCAGCTTGGGACTCTCGAACATAAGTAACTGAATTACATTGCATTTTATTTGTGTCGCAATCCATTTACCATTCACTACTTAAATACTTTTGTTCTCTGGATTTAGCTCTCACACATATAAATGTTTTAACCGCTTTTCTTTGGGACACGTTTTCTTTCCAACTATTTCAAATATTCAGAATGTAGTGGTTGTTATAGTGAGGTCTCTGTGGACCCGAATTTAGAGTTGTTACCAAAAGCCTTATCAAATTGACCGCATGCGTTCTCCTGCAGCCTGTGCATGTTCCGTTACAATCTGATTTTTAGATACAGGTCCAATACTTTTTAAATGTATGCTACAGTATAGGTACTTTATGCTAACAAAATTGAGTAAAGGTTAAGAGTGGTGGAATTCCAAACAAGAGCATAGAGTATATCTTTCTCATGAGTGTTTACTTGAAAGCATATTGTTGTTACCTCCATAGTGTTTATTCTGATTAACTATAGTATTATACAGTATGTTATAAGGGACATGGGACTATATTTACAAAGCAGTAATATTCCATTATACACCTTCCAGTGCTTTAAGACACTCTTTGGCCCATGATATCACGAGCGCTAAGTATACCAAACCTTTCTGTAGATGGCATTCATTTAAAGCAATGAAATAGAATGTGTTATTAATAACATTTTGTTCCTCTCATTTAAAATAAAGAACCTGGTTCAGTTTCTGAAAGTTGCTGATTTTTGTTTCTTCCGGTCATCTATAGAGAATTGAACGTTACATGACATTACTTTGGTCTATGGCACCAATCAGCATAAAGGACATCACCATATGGACAATATGGCAGATCCGGTTTAAACACTTATATATTTAAAATGCTTTCAGAAAACAATATAGCACATTTAAAAAAAACAAAAAGCGATGTTTAACTCTTTAGTGCCGGAGTGGCCACGGTATCAGAGTGCCACGGCATCAGAACGCCACAGCTTCTTCGGCAGGTTGCAATCGCCCTTCAGATCGCAGTGTCAGTGGTGACGGGAATAGAAGAGTCCTCTTCCATTCAGACCGTGTTCAAGCGCGATCTCCCCTAGTAATCTAGCAATAAGCCCATGACATCACTATCACATCTTGGCGCCCCTGGAGGATCAGTTCTCAAAACAAGGTAGCTACGTCATGGGGCGCTCAAGGGGTTAAAACATTAAATATGTATTTGTCATGTTCAGGTGCCTTTTTTACAGTAGATGGTTTCATTGTCCTTAATTTCTCTGTCTTTTTTTGTCTAACTAGCAAGTACATTAAAGAAAACACAATTTTAGCATTACTTTAAAAGGATCTTCTGCTTTTTTTAAAAATAATAATAATTATCATTAGTGAAAGATTAACAGTAATGATTTGATTCGTTAATGTTGTTATTGAAATAACTCAAAAAATCTAATGCTTCCAATTTGATGGCCTACGGCATCTATCGTTACACAAAGAGGGTCAACAGTACATTTGTAACACACCATTAATTCATATTTTCAAATTAGGGACAGCGGAAGAAATAGGAAGGGATTAATCAAGAAAATACATTATTCATTACTCAGCAGTTTCCCCAAGGACATGAGCCATTTTGGTAATATACTGTATCTCATAAAAGAAGTAAATTTCACTCATTATTTTTATACAGCTGCAACCCCTCAAAAAAGAGTGCTACATCTAGGTGTTTTATATGCAGTGCTTAGTATCTCTATTTACCTTCTCAGGGTGCTGGCATCTGCGCTTGCTGGGCCATGTATGCTAGAAGGTGGTAATGAAGGCCGCCAGGAACTTTATTGGATACAAGCAAGAGCTTTATTGGTTCCATTGGTTTTGCTCCATATACTGTAAAAGGCCATCTTCCTATAAGCAATAGAGTGGCAAATAATACAGGTGCATTGCCTATTCTTCCACAGACAGCTCTCACTACCATTCTAGGGAGGTTCTTGACTTGGTATCCTTAGCCCTGGGTCTTCATGGTATTCGCTGTCCCTGCATTGGGATTTATCTCCTTCCCACCAGGACCCCTGGCAGATAAACTTCCATCATCATGGATTCATTTCCCGTCACTCTGCCGAGTATTCTCCTTATACCAAGACATCGGAAAGGGCTCGCATTTAGAACTGGTCAGTCTGGGCCAATCCCGCGGTGCTCCGGAACCCTCTATATAAACAGACCACCCATCCCCCTCAGAGTACCATGCATCCTCCTCTCTCAGTGCAGATGACTAACCTCGGAACATTGCTATGGGCTATGACTAGAAGGTGCCCGTTCTCTAACGATAAAGTAATAAAAGTGACCAGACATCCATAATCATATAGCTCTACACACAAACATGACTAACACTCTATACAGGGAGAACCCTCCTCTTTCACTCCTCCGGGGACCTGTCTAGAATCTTCTTCCCCCACTATATACCTAATAGTGACATCACTGGTCACCATGCTTACAAAGGGAGTGGTTTGGATATTACACAGGACTCCTATACCAGGTGACATGCTAGACACCTAGATTGTGTGCGTGGATTGGTTGTGCCTAGTAACCCTGTACATGTGACGGGAGAGGGACGTTACACTTTCTAAGCACATAGTGTGAACTCTTTAAGGCCCTCAACCTCTAAAGTGAAAGTAGTAATCCCAAAGGGGGATTACACAGCATTAAGGGCCACATTTACTAAGCAGTGCCACGATATAAAACACCATTCACTGAATAAAAAAACAAAATTGAAATCATGGGGTGTAAGGTGTTTATTTTGCCAGTGGAATGTGTCTTAGTGAATACATGCTCTAATGCTCAGAAGAAAAAGCCTTTTAAAAGTGTTATCATTTGTAAAGGCAATATAATATAATCTCCAGGAGGCGCTCTGATGTTCTCCATGAAAATTGTGTGTGTTGTTATAATTTGACCTATGTAATAATGTAAGTTGTTTAGTAGTAGAATTGGAAGGCTGTCACCTGTATGTCATGTGAACTGCAGCAGCAATTCCAGTCCAGGCCTTCTATTTAACCTGCATTGTGTGGCCGCGGTGTTGGGATGAAATCCAAACTGGGAGTTGTCAAGAAGAGAGTAGTAGAGTAGTAAGTTGATCCAATAGGTAGTGACAGTTTGTAACAGGGACTTATCCCTGTTAAGAATCTAGCCTCTAATCCAGCAGTGTGCTTGTTAATTGCACACCTGCAACCAACCACCCCACCAGCCTAATCAGAACTCTGTCAGAAAAAGCCTGTTCTGAGAGACAGGAATGGAGGATTCCTGAGCTCACAATTGGAGCTGACCTAGGAAAGACAGACCAGAAGATTTCCTTAGTTGACACTGGACTGACAAGAGAACAGATGTCTTGAGCTGCAAAGAGACTACAGGCTGACAGCAAGACAAAGGGGAGCAGACTATAGCTGGACAGACATTGCCTTAGCACACAAAGGTGCACACCCAGGAGATAAGAGAGGCTTCCCTTACAGCTACAAGAAACGGATAAGACTTTCTTATGGGACTGTTATATATCTGTACATATGTTTATATATTTGGGGCTGGTAAATAGCTTAGCTAACCATCCAGTTAGAGAGGGCTGGACGACATGTTTAGATATTCTCCAAAATGGAGCAGGTTTTTTCTTTGACTTATTTTGAATGTTCTGCTGTGTTAAAGGGACAGGCGAAATAAAGCCTGATTTTAGTTTCACTAAAACAGTCTCAATTGCGTACCTCTGCACACATCTCTTACACAGTTAAAAAGGAAAAGCCACAGCTAAAGGTGTATCCTGCGCTGGTTTGCCCAATATCTTTCTAACTATGCATTCACATTCTTCATTTTTCTTATTCGGGTCACTTTTAGTTTTCTGTTTCATGTATAAGGAGACAATCAACATTTCAGTCAGAAACTGTATAAAATGAAAATCCCCAAGTGTGACTATCTTACAGAAGTGTCTGTTATTGTGCCATCTAATAAGTTCTGACTTTAAATCCATAACACGATACTGTGTCATAGAGCAATGATCTCCAAATGGTAGTCCGCGGATTGGCGCCAGTCAGACAGAATTTTGACTAGGTCAGTTCCATCCTGGCCACACTCACATGCAAGCTACCCTCCCAGGCCAATTCCTTCTCCCCCTGCCCTACCTGTTTCCCCAGTCGATGCTGTTGCCCAGATGGTCAGCTGAGATCTGCAGTGCTACAACTTCTGAACCGGCAGGGACAGAGTCCAACAGGCCTATCCTCCCCAGGGTAAAATTATTAGAGGGGGTGAAGTGTATGTTTGTGTGTGTGTCTGTGGTTGAGTGTGAGGAGGGGAGGTTGAGTGTGAGAAAGGGGTTGTGTGAGAGGGAGGTTGGTTGAGGGTGAGGAGCATGGGGTAGAGAGTTAGGTGGGAGGAAGAGTGTGAGGAGAGGGGTTTGAAGGAGAGGGGGGGCTTGAGTGTGATGACAGAGGATTGCGTGAGATAGAGTGGGTTGTGTGAAAAGGAAGGGGATTGAGTGTGAGGATGGGGGGAATGAATGTGAGGAGGGGGGCAGAGTAAGATGAAGGGGGATTGAGTGAGATGAAAGGGGATATTCCTCAGTCCACAAAAAAATCCAACATACATTTTACAACAATATATACAAAAGGCCCCCAGCACACAAATGGGGAAAGCAGACAAACTTGTCAAAAATAGAATCTAATGATATATTTGTGAATAAAGCAGCTACAAAATCAATCCCAGCACAGGCAAGGAGAGTACATCTCATGGAACAAGCTAACAACAATGAAGGGAGAGGAGGGAAGGAGGGAAAACAAAGGGAAACGTAACAAAAAAACAACAAAAAATCACAATACACAAGAATAAATTGAGGTGATGTAGGGGGCAACGTTTCGGAGCCTACAGAGCCCCTTTCTCAAGCCCGTTCCCACAGACTATAACAGTCTATGGTACTTCCCTAATGAATACACCTACTACCTAAATAACTGTCTTCCCTGCAGACAGCTTTAAGAGAGCCACAGACATTCACTGCAGAGCTAAGGATTCACATTCATTACTGCTTTATTTACCTTGTGTTTCTCATGCTAGTTGATACACAGTGAACTTTGGTGCTACTGCATAGTGATTCATCATTAATTGCTGCTGTCTCCTGTCAGTGTGCCCATACTACTGTATCTGCATTTTGGATACAGTTTAGTCAGTGTTTTAGGTTATCACCCTTAGGTGATAGGGTGACTGTACAGACCAGGTATAGTCAGGTTTACTTACCTTACTCCAGTGGAGAGTTATATAGGTAGGAGGTGTATTCATTAGGGAAGTACCATAGACTGTTATAGTCTGTGGGAACGGGCTTGAGTAAGGGGCGCTGTAGGCTCCGAAACGTTAACGTTGCCCCCCTATATCACCTCAATTTATTCTTGTGTACTCTGCTTTTTTTGTTGTTTTTTTGTTACGTTTCCCTTTGTTTTCCCTCCTTCCCTCCTCTCCCTTCATTGTGGTTAGCTTGTTCCATGAGATGTTCTCTCCTTGCCTGTGCTGGGATTGATTTTGTAGCTGCTTTATTCACAAATATATCATTAGATTCTATTTTTGACAAGTTTGTCTGCTTTTCCTCATTTGTGTGCTGGGGGCCTTTTGAATATATTGTTGCTTCCTTTTTGGGGGATATGAGGTGCCTCCTTGCTCCCGTGCACCACTCAGTTTTCCATTAATTGCTACTGTATTTACCAATCTTTTTGGTGGAGTGCTACCTAACACACACAGTTTTTATACATTTTACAAAATTTGCTTGTTCAGAATAGATTCACAACAGGGAGTAATTTTTTATGACTTTTTCAAACTAATTTACGTGTAGTTTGCAAAGTGACTGTAAAACATTTTTTTTGTCAGAAACACAATTTTCACATTATACTGTACACAGCATTCATTCATTCTGTTACTTCCATATAATGCCTCCTACTGAGTAGGCAGAAACCAGCATGGTTAATGTTTTTAAATGACATTGTTATGCGTATTTTCTGTATAAACTACAGATGTATTTGGATATATATTTCCTAGAAGAGATATTCATAGCCAAAGATTTTTTTTAGAGAGCTCATATGGGAAATTATTGTGTGACTTGGGGCCTTTCCCAAGAAAATATGTAGTGGTTGGCAGGATAGGGTGTGGGGATGGACATTGTTATTTAGGGTGATGTGTATTGTGGCCGTACAGTTTTTCCTCCATAGCCCCAGATGACAAAGTTCGAGACTTTGAGTTTCTAACTTTCCTTGGTGATCCATGACCTAGTTAGGGTGGAAACCCACTGAGGAAAAAAGACGCAGTTCAAGGGCAAGCATGGACATGGCGACGAGGTAGGAAGGAGCCAGCTGGCCTCCGGAGCTTGATCTGGATCATAGGAGATGGTGATTGGCCCTGAGGGTGGGTGTTAAGGATTTGTTTGCTAACTGGGTGTCAAATTACAGATTAGATTGAGTGAGCCTTCTGTGAGTTTTTGTGAATGCTGTTAAGTGCAGGTTCCTCATGTGTGCTTTTGGACATGGCACAAGTATGGGTTAAATATCACTTTGTGTTTGTGTGTGCGGAGGAGATGCAGTGATGCACGGCTAGTCACTGTCTCTTTGGAGAGAAAACGATCAGGGTGAGTAGGCTCCGGCTGAAAACCAAAAGTCTTGGACTTTCTTGCGGGCCTTCTGGCCGAAGAAAAGAAGAGAAGGACGTCCAGAACCCTGATGGAGGACGGCATCAAGAAACCCTCAGACATTTCTGGCTATCAGGCTGAAGATCCT
Organism: Ascaphus truei; assembly: GCF_040206685.1. Classification (NCBI taxonomy): domain Eukaryota; kingdom Metazoa; phylum Chordata; class Amphibia; order Anura; family Ascaphidae; genus Ascaphus; species Ascaphus truei. Next base: position 51,512,365 of record NC_134492.1, read on the forward strand.
TGGGAGCATTAACAGGACTTGTTCGACTTCAGGAGGATATTCTCAAGCAAGAGCACCCAAGCCGCTGAAGCGGCTTCAGTTCACGGGGGAGGGGGGAAAAAGGTGTCCCATTTGGCGCTTCACTTTTCACAAACTGAATTACCGTAACAAATATAAAGCACCGTTTCATGTTAGGAGTGTTCATTCAGAAAATACTAATTTGCAACGATAATAAACTATTTTGTAAGGTAACGTCAATGTGGGGCTTAATTTACCATAGAAATAAGTGCATCCAAGAAAGCTTTCACTAAATAGTACACAAGGCCATTGTATATTAGAGCTCTGACATTCAATTTCCTCTCCACCTCCCTTAATATCTTAGACTCATGCATGGAAATGCTGCTCACAGATCTGTGTGTTTCTCATAACATTCAGTCTACAAAATAAAAGAAAGAACAAGAAATGTGCAATACAATGATCAGAATTGATAACATCAGTCACTCAAGCTCCATTTCACGTTCAATGAAAACAAACACTTTTTATCTCCCCCCTCCTTAAAAATAAGCATTGTATGATATAATTCTTCTTCTTCTACTATATAATACACTCTGATCGCTGTAAATCAAGTAGGACAGTGCTCTTCTACTTTTCCAGAGAGTCGGATTAGAAAAAGTTTACAAATAGAAGTGCCAAAAGTGCAAATTGTAATATTGTGTATGTATTTAGCACAGAAATTCAGCAGCTTCAGACAATACAAAGAAGTATGGAGATATATGTGCTGGGAATTACCCAAAGATATAGGGGAAAGAATGAATGGGTTAAACAAACGTCTTCACAAGGGTGAAGAAATTAAAAAGATGGTGGGCCGGACACATCACAAGAAGAAATTACCATAGTTTGACCAAGAGGGAACTCGACTGGATTCCAGGAGAGATTAAAATGAAAGACAAGTATATTATGGCCACTATTTAATCACAGATAAATGAGCTGTGAAATAGCTTATGGCTATTAGCACTGTCACATGCCAAAGACTGCCATTTAAGCTTGTTTGATCCTTACTTGATCCTGACATTCCATTACAATATGTGTGTTACATGTTGCACAGAATATAATGAGATGTATCATATTGTGTGTATCTGTGTCACATTTTGTTCCTACAATCTGTGTTATTAACCTCATCAAGTTTAAGGTGGCGTTACTGGTGACATTTAATCTGCACCAGATAGAAGAATCAGTTTCTTAGGTGTGACTGTGCATTGATACGTAGACACATATGTATGACAGAGTATAATGTCCAGCACAATGGTATTCATTTATCGATGGTTTAAAAGGTCCATCACTCCTAGGACCAAAGCAAACTAATGCCAGTGACCTGTTTTAAGGGTTACATGTGGATGATTCCATATGTGGGTAGCTGTGTTTGTCCTTTCTTCCATGTAGTACAGTAAGAAAGGAGGGAGAGGGAGGAGGGGGTATGATACCTTTTATTGGACCCCTTCTCAGGGTCCTTCATTGGGTCTGGCAGAAATACAGAAACCTTTATTTCTTACCTTGAAAATGTGTTATTAAATCACATTTTCACCTAAATTCCACTTACTTTTGCAGTGCTGCTAATCAATTCACCACAAGCTTTTTTTAACACTCACCATATTATGCTTTAAATAATTCAGAAAAAACCCTTTACAATATATACTGTATACATGACTGTTGTTCTTTATTAAATGAAATTCAGAAAAAGAGTATTATAGTTACTGGAATTGACAATGATGGTTATGAATTACACTTTCAATATAAAATGTATAAAAGTAAAAAAATAGAGAATTAAGGGTGGGCATTTTCACTCATGTTTTTGGTCAGATTTTTCGTGTGTATTGATCTTGGATGTAGTTTTGTTTCTAAAAAAAAAAAAATTGTGTTTTGTTTTCTGTTTTTTTGCCGAAGCTCAATTTATTTTCTTTTTTATAAAATATTGGAAACAACTCAGAGTAAGCTGGAACGTGCTAGAATAGCAAAATATTGTATGAAACAAGTATAAAATCATTAAAAACGATTCGGAAACGTAATAAAACCCATAAATGAACTGGAAATAATTAAGAAATATATGGTGAGAAACATACCAAGTTTTCACCTTCACCGGGCGCTCCATAGATGGACACTTCACCGGGCGCTCCATAGATGGACACTTCACCGGGCGCTCCATAGATGGACACTTCACCGGGCGCTCCATAGATGGACACTTCACCGGGCGCTCCATAGATGGACACTTCACCGGGCGCTCCATAGATGGACACTTCACCGGGCGCTCCATAGATGGACACTTCACCGGGCGCTCCATAGATGGACACTTCACCGGGCGCTCCATAGATGGACACTTCACCTGATGTTCTGGTTTTCATTCTAAATAATTGTTGGGTTTTTGGATTTGCAATGTAAGGTTCTGATTTCACATACACGGTTTATCTATAAAAGATGAATACACTGAAATGTATATTTTACTTTGTATTGGGTATTTGTGTATAACCTCAAAAATGTGTGCTAGTACTAGTTCATATCCACCCCTGATTGTAGCACCACACATTTTACTTTTCCAGCAGTTGCGAGGGTATATTCCTTCCCTTCACCCTCCCCAGCCTTTCCCTGAGTTCGCAGTTCTTTACAGTGTAAGAAGTGAGACAATGTAAAATGTTGTGCAATTGATATACAGGCATACCGCGCATTAACGTACGCAATGGGTCCAGAGCATGTTTGTAAAGCGAAAATGTACCATACTTAGAGTGAAGCACTATCTTTTCTCCACTTATCGATGCATGTACTGTACTGCAATCATCATATACGTGTATAACTGATGTAAATAACGCATTTGTAACAGGCTCTATAGTCTCCCCACTTGAGCACAGCTTCGGTACAGGTAGGGAGCCGGTATTGCTGTTCAGGACGTGCTGACAGGCGCATGCGCCAGTTGCGGTTTGCCTATTGGGTGATATGTCCTTACTCGCGAGTGTACTTAGTGAGTGTTCTTAAACCGGGGTATGCCTGTATCGTGTAATGTAGGAATACTTCCTCCCCAAAAAGCTTGCAATGAAAATGCCATCTTAGGATACATCCTGCTGGCAGAAAAAGAATTGAAACAGAATACAAAACGATGTATTTACAATGATGTCTCTAGTGTTCAGTGTTAGGCCGCGGGCATGGTCAGCGCCTCCGTGCTCACGCTCGGCAGTGAGCCCCCGCAGCCACAATGAGAGTGGCTTTAGCAGGGGCTCGCGCATGCTTTCGCAGGCGTGCGTAAGCGTAGCCGACAATAAATTTTTCAGTTTCGGCGCTCATGGGAGCGAAGGGCCGGTCACGTGAGCTCTTCGCCCAATGAGGGCGAACCAGCTCCATGACATCACTGGCCCACCCCCCTACACGCCCCCGGACGGCGTGCGAACTAAGGCCAGGGAAAGCACCCGCTTTCCCTCAGCCTCAGCGCGCCTCTGCCCGGCTGAAGTCACTATGGACTCAGCCTTCATTTACATGTCATACCTTAGATCTTTAAAACCCCAAAAAAAAACATTAATGCTAAATTCATCAAAGAGTTTCTATCAATTTCAAAGAGCAAGTCACAACTCCCAAAATGTAGGTACAGTATTGTGAGACTGAACATTATTTGTCCTCTAAGCATCACATATCCTTGACACATTGATTCCTTTACAGTGGGGTTTGTGGTTTTGCAATAGAGACATCCCTTTCCATTTGATCGAATCTCCCTAATATGAGAAGCTGTCACCAAGGCCCTTAGGAAAGCTTATACTCAAGAGGGATTTGTATTTTACACTCTATTTGTCATTGTGATGGGAATACATTGTATAAATGCCAGATACTGCAGGTAGATCCCAGCACAATAAAAGTAAACATCAGATTCTGGCTGAATGGAGAAGAAATCACAGTTAGCTTCCACTGAAATATTGATTTACATTTATAATATGATAACCATTTTGTTTATCACGTAGTGCTTTTCTCTCAATGGGACCCACAGTGTCTCAAAACTACAACATAGGATGAGATACACAGGGATGTTCATAGAATTTTACGGCCCGTTGCTGCCCGAATGAGTTTTCAATCTATACTTTGGTGCATGAGACACATAACAAAGGTGGCAAGACCAAGGTGACATGGAGCTGAAGCCACGATTTGAACCAGTACCATTACTCACTGAGCCATTCATGTAACCCTCAAATTAACCCCGTAAATTTATTCAAAATCATTATTATATTTTTAGAATTATCTTTAATTGTGGCTATTTGTGTTTTATATGCAGTGTTTTACAGTGCACATTTGGGAGAACATTCATTATACCAATAGTATTCAACAAACAATTACGTTTTTGGTACCTATAGTACACAAATTTGCTAAACAAAGCTGCAGTTGGGGCCCATATTTACTAAATGGTGCTATTCCACCAGTCACATTTCGGTGCCGGAAGACATCTTAAAGCCCATTCACTTGATTGGTATGTCAAGTGCATTGGGGGGGCGGCAGTTTTCTTATGGAAGAACGTTGCTTAGGAAATATGTGTCTGATTTGCAAACATTATTGTAAACCTATCTCCATTATAATTTGATCCACTCTATGCTATCTAACTATGAACACAATGTATTCTGCGTTACAATAAATCCTGTATTTATATGGGAAATAAAACAGAGCTGGACTATCTCATGATGACATAGAAATAGGTTGGCAATACTTGAGATGAACCAAAGTGGCAATTTTCAGACCACAATGGTTTTCACTACTTTGACTTGGGGGTACTGTAGATATTCAGAAGCCTGTTAAATCTGGGCTACTGACGGTTGCTACCTAAATAGGTAAATAGGTTTCCCTGGGTTTAAGAGGTATCCACAAAGCTAAATACATGCAAAGACAATGGTCTTTAGTGATTTCCTTAGCATACGCTTCCCGCCATGGGAAGTTAGCACTGCCTGGCGTTAGCATCACATACCGTGGACTTATGTCTGTCTCACCCAAAGATGGCATTACTCCCATCCAGATCTGGAATAGGTGTTTAATTAAAGTAAAAGAAGAAGACGGAAGAGGAAAATAACCCTGTGTAACGTACGTGCTCACCACAAACCTGGACCGGACCGCGGAGCTGAGGTGGGGATATGGAAACACCGATCTTAGACCATCCGGGTTGCGAAATCCGTGGTTGTGCATAGCCGGGTCACGATTGGAGAAAACAGGGTTAACGTTATCCAAGCAGGGGTCAAGGCAGGCGGCACAGGAGCAGTGGTCGAGGATACAAGCTGAGGTCGTCATCAGGGAATACAACAAAGCTTCTTCAGCGAAGACAGCGGGGCTTCAGGTATTAGGGAACAGGAACTGGGAATCCAGTGCTTCAGTACAGAACGGCACTACCTAGTCGGGTACAGCCGAGAGTGGTGGAGACCACTGGGAGCAGGAACTGCAGACAGGAAGGTCACAGGAACCAGGGGTGCAGACAACAGGAACTGGGAATCCAGTGCTTCAGCACAGAACGGCACCCCCTAGCCGGGTACAGCCGAGAGTGGTGGAGGCCACTGGGAACAGGAACTGCAGACAGGAAGGTCACAGGTGCAGACAACAGGAACTGGGAATCCAGTGCTTCAGCACAGAACAGCACCCCCTAGCCGGGTACAGCCGAGAGTGGTGGAGACCACTGGGAACAGGAACTGCAGACAGGAAGGTCACAGGAACCAGGGGGGCAGACAACAGGAACTGGGAATCCAGTGCTTCAGCACAGAACGGCACCCCCTAGCCGGGTACAGCCGAGAGTGGTGGAGACCACTGGAAGGTCACTAGCAACAGGAACTGCCGACAGGAAGGCCACAGGAACCAGGGCTGCAGACACGCCACAGGAAACACTGGGGAAACAAGCATAGCCGCTTCAGCGTGGCAGCGAAGTCTGCCAGGAACAAGGGAAGCAGCGCCGGGGCTGCTATGCAAGGAGGCCTTGGGAAGCAGGGGACTGGAAGCAGTATACAAGGCACAAGGAGGCCTAGCAGGCCAAACAGAGAGTCTGTGACAAGCACAGTTACTTGCAACTTGGATTGCAAAGTCTATGTCCAGCAACTACCTGAGTGCGAGGCAGTATCTAAATAGCACAGGAGGCCAATCAGGGCAGAGCTCCACAGGAGGCAGCAAGGCTGCAGTGATTGAAGGAGCAAGTGATTCTTGATTTGCAGGTTGAGAGAGGGGTTAGTCTGGAACACTATAGCTCTGCAAGGATGAGCTCCAGCCAAACCCAGGAGCGGATTCCTTACACCCTGTAAATAACAATATGATAGTTAAATCCTACCTACCTGTGGTCTTACACCTATCCAGACCCTGTAATAGATCTATTTCTGAGCCTGGATGTAAGTAACACCACCTTTAGCGTAAAATTCCTGTCGCAACTATGACAGAGCTCTCGGGATCTGCGCTGTTAGAAGGAACGCCTCTTCTGCATATCATTAACACTAACGTCCGTTATAGTAACGCAAGGGCTCGTTACGGCTGAATACAGCACTTAACACGTCGTTATTGAGCTTTGAAGATCCCCTTTGGCTCTTAACGATATATTAACTGAAATTAACATAACATTAACTATTTGACAGACTGTTGAGGATCTATTTCTTGGAGGATTGGGGAGAGACCTTGTGACGGTAGGGGCCTTGTGATGGTAGGGGCCTTGTGACGGTAGGGGCCTTGTGACCGTAGGGGCCTTGTGATGGTAGGGGCCTTGTGACGGTAGGGGGTAGCCGGTCTGCATAATAAAGGTTAAGCCCAACTTGTTACCCCTGAAAACCGTGGGTCCCTGGCAGCTACAGTAAGTAGCACCATTTGCCAGGGACCATGTAATGTAACCTGTAAAAGTCAAAGAGTACACTGATTTTCCACTTTACATGTTACCCTTGCCCCAAAACATGAAACTTCAGGAGTATAAGTTTTAGGTGGGATACTTGGGTGGAAATGCAGTTATTTTATTTGCAGGAGTTTGGGGGCCAAAGTTACCGGTAGTCCCTAATTCTCCATGGCGTGAAGACATGATTTGCCGGTACGCACGTTGAATTACACCCGGGCTACCCAGTGTAACCCAGATTCCTGGTTTTTGAGCCCAGATATCCCAGACCCATCTCCTTCACAAGTACGGGTCCCCCCCAAGTCATGTTCTGTATTAAAACATTTTATTCTGTTTGGTGCATTTTCGATAAATATTTATGCAGCCAGCCCGGGCATCCACACAGGTGCCGGGATGTCTGGATAGACATCGGAGTTCAAAGAAAGGAGGATGTCCAAAGGTGACAAAATTGTTTGGTGGGCGAGGAAGGACGATTTGCCAGGTCCGGAGAACAAAGGGCACCCTGTGGGGACACTTTTTGTGTCTGCTAGACCTGGTGGAGCCTGTCCAGCGGGTGGCAATGAGTTAGCTGGGGGAAGATACAGCTCGTCGGTGCATTTCCTATTGGCTAAATCATATTTCCTGCCCACCCGGCTTTTCGAGCCGGATTGGCACGCCTCCTCCTCTGACATCAGCCAAGAGACGAGCCCCCATTTCTATTGGCTAGTGGGAAGGAATTCCCACGTATGATTGGTCGCTCCTCCTACTTCTATGCTGAAGATACAACAGCGGAGGGTATGTAAGGAGTTGGCTGAGTCAGAGAACCAAATGATCTTGTGGCTTGAGTTGATGAAGCACAGGTGGGCTTTTCAAAGTTGCTCTATTACGAATAGCAGAGCAACCGGCTTTGTTTCTGAAGCTAAGAAAGCCTGCCCTGTAGAGACTTAGTCATGGTCCAGGTTTCTAGCCGAAAAGTGGACCAGAAAGCCGGGAGGTAAGCCTTCCGAAGCAGACGCCCTGCATCTATTTGAGCCTAGTTTTCCCCCCAGACCCCTAGTAAGTGTGTATTTCATCTGTATTATTGTATATTCATTGTGTGTACACGGGTTTTCCCGAATAAAACTAATTTTATTCCACTATCTTGTTTTGTCTAGTGAATGATCCCAGTTAAAAGGTGTTAAGAGTCCTGGTCTCCCGTGACAGACCTATTTTACTATAATCCCAAATTGCTTATATATGACCCCAAACCCCACACCTTTATACAACATGCAGAGAGGCATTTGTGCACAAAAAAGGAGCGCACCCCAGATGTTTTTGGGATGAATATGAAAAAGATTACATATGAGTTTCCTAGAACTATCCTAACCAATCAAATTGTTTCTGGCTTGCAATGTGTTTAAACCATTATTTGCAATATTGCTTAAAAATGGGCAAACGTTTAGCCAAACTTGGAATCCACTCTAAAAATTGTCTTGAACTTTGGGGAATAGTTAGCCCATCTCTTGGCAATTCTGCAAATAATATTTTGAACGATAGTTTTAGGAACTGATACATGAACTGTGGGCTCTGCCAAGACATTTCACAGATTTTGGAAATGAATACCTGTACAGTATGTGTTCCTCTTCTTGCGATTTCCCATGGCTCAGAATTGCTCAGAATTGCTCCTGAAGGATCCTCGCTGGGGAACCAATCAACAGAGAGGGGGGGAGGGGGGGTGTTGCTTGAATGATGTCTCAAATGTCCATATGGGATATTTAATCAACAGCAATGATATCATTGGTTGCATCCATTGATTGAGATGCTTTGTTGCATAAGGAATATCCATTTATGTTGCCACTATTGACTGACTTTTAAACATGGCTTTGTCAATGTTACTTTGCCCTTTGTATGCTAGAGTTTCAATGAAACCAGAAAACAGGCTGGAGGGAATACCAAACATACTTGACAGCTTATTGATATCTGTGTAGCCTTGTGCCACTGCCTATACCCTTTTCTTTGGCCTTAACATCATAAGTCCAGATAAGAACAGGCAGCATTGGGGTTAAACTCCTGCACAGAGGCCTAGCATATGAATTGCAGACTGGATAGGGTACACTGTTACCATATCCAGGTGCAGGCCTAACGGCAGTTGGGAGTCTCATGCCTGGTAGGGTACTGACTGGATCACATGCCAGTGGTGTGATGCCTGTCAGTACCTGGACCTGCCCTGTTATGGGGCAGGGTAATAAACACATCCCCAGGTATAAAATCTGACACTCCACTACATTGTGGTGTCGGTCTGTGGTGTCTTATAGCTAATAAGTTTTCTTAGTAAAAACTAGACCTACAGTACGTTCATTGTTTAATTTAATTATGTATAGAAATGGTGAAGATCTGACTTGTTGGTTGCTTTTGAGACGTGAACTTGAGGAGCTCTGATATAAAAATTTTTTAAAGATATTATATTATACAGATGTAGTAAGACTTGTTGTCTCTGGCGCCCAGGTCGAAGATGCAAAGGCTTCCGAATCAGACCCGCCACAGCAATAATCCTCTGATGCTTTGACCACTGCAGTCATGTGACCATAGGTAGCAGAGCTACCAGAGACATTAAGATAAGTTACAGCTGTATGTTAACCTGTCTCTGAAGCTTTTGAAGCGTTAAACTTGCCTTACCTAGACATGTTCTGTGTTAACTCTGTGTGTCAAATAGCCTGTTCCATTACACAGGTAAATGACATCCGTGGTGGTCGCCAGAGTTCGGATTGTATCATAGTGTGATGATTAGATTGTAGAAACCCATATACTGTATGGAAGGAAGCAAATTAATTTCTGTGCCTTTTACTTCAAAGTCACACTTTTGCCTTAAAGATAATGATATGTGGTTAAGGATGCTAGTTATGGTTTTATGCTCTTTAAAGAACATTGGACTGCCTTTGTAATGACAGTCTCCCCTACATCAAATTCTCTCTAAAAACAACAAATAACATCAAATGTGAATCATACGCAAGAAGTTTATCCTCTTAAAATGTCAGTCTGCTGTTTAACATATCATTATGCATTCAGACTGTGATCAAATGCCTTTGTATGACTCCTATAAAAAATTACAGGCATAATAATGTATGTACTGTAGTGATATTAACACTTGTTGCCCATAATAACATGTGTTTCCCTAATACAGAGAGTGATGACCGTCTTGTTATCATTTTGTTTTGGTAAACAAAGACATTACTCAATAGTTGAATTATCAAGGTTGTGTGATAACTAAATTGGTCGCAAAACAGATTTGCCAAGCGAGTGCTGATTATTTTCTCATTGCTCTTTTTGAAGCTGTCTGTTATCTCGCTAATTACACAGTGTACCAGGAAATATATTGATGATGTGAACAAGAACACTCGAGTCAATGATATTGACTAAATATTTTTTGCATCTTTAGCCCATGTTTGAGGATAATGCTTATATGAATTAATTCTTTATAACTAACTCAAATCAATAAAACAAAGAAAATAACCCCTCCAAAAGCGCTAACCTACACTAAACTAAGTGCTAACAATATTGTGCTAAAACAATGATAAGTGCTCGTGCAACATCAAATTAATATCAAAGTGACTTACACAATGCTGTGAGAAAAAAGCAGCTAGGTGACAATAATAACAGGTATTTCCAAACCTGATATACACAGTGAACAAACAAATATAAAGTCCCCAGCGCTAAAGTCCAAGATACCGTGATCTTTAAGGCAGTCTCTAGTCTTTAAGGTGGTAGTTGGGCTCTGATATAGATGCTCCAGATGGGATGATGTCCTTGATGTAGATGGATACACCGTCTGAAATAACAGATAAACAGACACACCTGATTGCGCAGTGTGTTACAGCAATCAGAGCCCTATCTGAGATGTGAAAGAATCCTACTCACATAATGAACGCCAATATATTCAGTGGAGAGGATCTGTGCTTGCTCCCCTTCTAATCCACTCCTCACACGAACCCCACGTGGAGACAGCTTACTGGAGACAGTTTACAGGATAAACCCTCTATCCTCAATGGCGTCGGGGATGCGTCCGTTACGACACCTACACCAATGTGAGACAGGAATATGTACAAGATAGTGTAGTATGAACAGACCTTTATTTCTTAAAACACTATAAAACGTGATAAAATACACTCACATGGTGCAATAACAGATGGTATTGCTCAATATGCCGTCCGCAGCTTGCATTTCCTGATACCACACCGGAGAGAATCACTGCACACAGACACGCTGTCGACTTGGCGTGTGACGTCAGTGCTATAGGAAGCTCTCCCTGCGGCAGGACTACAATGGCTGGGATGGTTCAAAAGACTAAGCTCCTCCTCCCTACGCGTTCCCTGACGAAGTGACCACGTGTCACGAAACGCGTAGGGAGGAGGAGCTTAGTCTTTTGAACCATCCCAGCCATTGTAGTCCTGCCGCAGGGAGAGCTTCCTATAGCACTGACGTCACACGCCAAGTCGACAGCGTGTCTGTGTGCAGTGATTCTCTCCGGTGTGGTATCAGGAAATGCAAGCTGCGGACGGCATATTGAGCAATACCATCTGTTATTGCACCATGTGAGTGTATTTTATTACGTTTTATAGTGTTTTAAGAAATAAAGGTCTGTTCATACTACACTATCTTGTACATATTCCTGTCTCACATTGGTGTAGGTGTCGTAACGGACGCATCCCCGACGCCATTGAGGATAGAGGGTTTATCCTGTAAACTGTCTCCAGTAAGCTGTCTCCACGTGGGGTTCGTGTGAGGAGTGGATTAGAAGGGGAGCAAGCACAGATCCTCTCCACTGAATATATTGGCGTTCATTATGTGAGTAGGATTCTTTCACATCTCAGATAGGGCTCTGATTGCTGTAACACACTGCGCAATCAGGTGTGTCTGTTTATCTGTTATTTCAGACGGTGTATCCATCTACATCAAGGACATCATCCCATCTGGAGCATCTATATCAGAGCCCAACTACCACCTTAAAGACTAGAGACTGCCTTAAAGATCACGGTATCTTGGACTTTAGCGCTGGGGACTTTATATTTGTTTGTTAACTCAAATCAATAGATGGTATCACACTATTGTATGTTCCCCCTTTTTTTCTCGCTCTCCCTTTTTGCAAGTATGTGCAGATTTGTGGATCCAGAGGTCCAAACTTATACTATGTAAGCCATTCATTCTTCCATATTTCTCACTTATTGAATCACTTTTTTAAACACTCACCTGATATTTGTATGTGCTCCCAATTTTGTGTTTTTTTAGCCTAAAGAAAAAGCCTGATAAATATTCCATTCTATATGCACTCATTTATATACTGTATACTGTTACTCTACAGCAGCGGTGCGCAAACTCCCTGCGCCCCCCTTACCTGCTGCCTCCTCGGTTGCGCCCCCCCCTTGCCTCTAATTATGCGTCAAATGACGCTGCGGGGTCATGTGACATAACGTCAAGTGACCCACTGCGTCATTTGACGGCACATCTCCATGGTAATGGACGTCATTTGACGCCGTGTTGCCATGGAGACACATGGACAAGAAGCCGGTAAGTAAATTTACAGGGGTGCAATATGGAAGTGAGGGGTCTGATATGGAAGTGTGAGGTCCAATTTGGAAGCGTTGGGTCCGATCTTGAAGCATGGGGTCTGACCTGGAAGCATGGGGTCCGATCTGGATTCTGGGGTCCGATATGGAAATGTGGGGTTCGATATGGAAGCAAGGGGTCCGATCTGGAAGCGTGGGGTCCCATCTGGAAGTGAGGGGTCCGATCTGGAAGTGAGGGGTCTGATCTGGAAGTGAGGGGTCTGATCTGGAAGTGTGAGGTCCGATCTGGAAGCGTGGGGTCCTGTCTGGAAGTGTGGGGTCCGATCTGGAAGTTTGGGGTCCAATCTGGAAGTTTGGGGTCTGATCTGGAAGCATGGGGTCCGATCTGGAAGCATGGGGTCCGATCTGGATTGTGGGGTCCAATATGGAAATGTGGGGTTTGATATGGAAGCAAGGGGTCCAATATGGAAGTGTGGGGTCTGATATGGAAGTGAGAGGTCCGATCAGAGGCTTGGCTTGGGACAGTGTTAGTGTCAACGAGGGAGGTCCACAGCTGGGGACCGGCGACAACGAGATCGGCCAGAGGTTGGGCCCAACTGCTTTGTCCGGCCGCCAGGCCCCCCGCAGCCACCGGGCCTGGGACACTTGTCCCGGCTCTCTCCCTCCTGTTGGCGGGCCTGGATAAGTTATTCAGTACTGTATAAAGCAAATACTGTAACTTCAATATTAAACACAATCTGAAAAAAATGTCATCCCAACAGATACTCTCGACTGTGAAAATATCAAAACCAAGTTAGTTTAAAAAAATTATAAGCTGAAAAATGGAAGAATTTGGATTACATATATCTCCTCCCTGTAGTGGAATATATTACAATGTGGTGAACAGGAGATTGTATGGGCAATGGCAGACAGATTGTATGATTACTAAAACAATCCTTGTTAATGCTATACTTTATATTTTCTAATACCCTTTCAAAACAGGACTTAAACCGCTGATTTATGTAAAACCGTCTGTAGAAAAACAAAGCTCTGACAGATTTAATACAAATGAAATTTGATGAAAATGCATGTTTTTTTTCTCCATTCAATCAATGAAATAAATAAAAGCAAAGCTTGCATGAAATTGGGTTACACAGCGGGAAATGATTTGCAGCACACACACACAAAAAATGTTTTTATTAGACAAAGGTGTTAATGAATATGAGAATTTGCCCTGCTTGACTATATTACATCTTGAGGTCAACAGCTGGTTATAAAATACAAGTAATTTAGCAGAACAGTAAACACCGGAATGAAAAGATCACTTCCCCATACAGACTGTGGTTCAGCAAGTCTACAATGAAATGCTGGAAACTAAATTAGAATAAATTATGAGCAAAACATGCTGTTTATTCAATGTATTAGGAATCCCTGTTGTGCAATATTTACTAAATGAAATGCACTTAATATAATTATATTCCCAGGTATTGTAAATTTATACTAAAATGTACTAAAAGCATCAATGCCTTTGAAAACTCCGAACAGTATCCTGATAAATACCAGATCTGCTCTAAAGATTAACACTTTCTGGACGTAACAAAGGTTTAAAATTCTGCCATGCGAAATTAAACACCAACTTGCTATAATAATTATTATTTTATATTATATGCCAAAGCAGTAAAATTCAGGGCATTATTGAAAACCCTGCTCTCTGATTGGTTAAAATTCCAGGCATTATCCATAGTAATGCCCGGAATTTAAGCAGCTTGCAAAATGCAGTTTTCAATCTGTATGTTTCCAGCCAATCAGCTTTCAGAACAGCTGAGACAGGGCAGGGGATTGGTTTGAATTAAGTAAAAGCTCTGAGACATGGCAGGTGATTGGTCAAAAAGTATCAGCCACAGTTTGACTCCTCCCCCTCCCGAGCTGACTGAGATTTTCTGAACAGATTCAGTTGAATTGGGCGGGAGAGAGACTGCAAAGAAGTGTGTTGTGTATAGAGGTGCAGTGTTGTGTGTGTTTGGGGGGGGGGAGGAGAGGGTGTAGAGGTGCTGTGTTTTGTGAAGAGCTGGGGGGGAGAGTGCAAAGTTTAGCAATGGCTGCATTTTTGATTGTGGCTGCAGTGTGTGTGTGTTGTGCTGTTGTATGTGTAGCAGCAGTTTGTGTGAGTGTAGAGCTGATGTGTGTGTGTGTGTGTGTATAGAGCTCCAGTGTGTGTGTGTGTGTGTGTGTGTGTGTGTCAGTAGCAGTGTTTATGGGTGTAGCATGTGTGTGTAGCCGCATAGTTTGTGTGTGTGTAGAGCTGCTGTGTGTGTGTAGAGGTGCTGTGTAGTGAGTGTAGAGGAGGTGCTGTGTTGTGTCTAGAGCTCCAGTCTGTTTGTGTGTGTGTAGAGGCACTGTGTTGTGTGTGGTGTGTGTGTGTGTGTGTGTGTGTGTGTGTGTGTGTGTGTGTGTGTGTGTGTGTGTGTGTGTGTGTGTGTGTGTGTGTGTGTGTGTGTGTGTGTGTGTGTGTGTAGCAGCAGTTTGTGTGTGAGCTGCTGTGTGTGTGTGTGTGTGTGTGTGTGTACACAGAGGGGGCGGCAGTGTGTGGATATAGATATCTGCAGTGTAAGAGTATATAGAGGTGGTTTCATGTATTTACCATTTTATTTGAATAAAAAAAAATCTATTTAACTGTACAAAAGTGGCTATTATTTATGAAATAAGCCTACATTTAGCCTATAATAGTAATAATCCCCTCAGAACAGGGCATTACTGGCCAATAATGCCCTGGCTGGGTTAAAGTCCCTCGGCTTCGCCTAGAGCCTTCAACTCTTCCAGCCAGGGCATTATTGGCCAGTAATGCCCTGTTCTGAGGGGATTATTACTTAATTAAAATACACATTCTCTTATTGATGCAGCCTTTTATCAAATCTTGCAATTGTTATTTATCTTATTCTAATCAACAATTTTACATTAATTAGTACACATTGCACCACGGTGTTTGTGTCACATATAAGAAGATTAGGGTTTGTGCCTGGCTAATTTTCTTGACATTGGGAAAATGGGAAAAATCAGCGTTCAATATCACAGAAATATAAGCAACGAGAAGGGAATTTCCTGTAATTTCCTGTAATTCTGAAACACCATTTTTTTTTATTTATTCTGAAATGCAATCTTTAAGGAAATTCATTTCCTGGCCCAATCGCATTATTTCGTCGTCAGCCGCCGTTTGCAGCTGCAGGGCTTCACCCGTCTTGGATTCAAGGTCGGTGGATCTTTAGGAGAGGCCATTTATTTAGTCTTTTAATTAGTATACTGCAGCTTTCAGGTCGAGCTGGTGCATTTTCTCATGCATTTTGATAAAGAGTTCCTTCAGGTATGGTCGAGTAATTTCTGCGTCTTCGATGAGCCCTAAGACTAGGGCCGCTTTATACATTAGGCTGACTAGGCACAGTGCCTTGGGCCTACAAACCTTTTAGGGCCTACAATATTTCACTTGAAAAAATACCTAAACAAAAAAAATTACAAAATAAGAGAAAACAGCAAATTTTAATTTAAAATGCCTTCAAAGTATCGATACCTTTAAATATCGAAACAAAAGTATCAATGCCAAATATCGCTAGTATCGAAAGAAACAAGCAAACGATGAAATTAGCATAGAAATGAGTAAAAATATCGAACACACAGGACTCTAGAAATAAAAGTGCCTAGGGCCTAAAAAGGTCTTAAAACGGCCCTGCCTAAGACCGTCCAGTCTTGTTCTTTGATGATGGGCGCACGTGCTGCAGCGCCATCTTGGTTCTCCACTGTTGGGACCTGATCCGCGCTGTGGGGCCGTGAAGAATTGGGAGACACCTTTGGTAGGCGGCTTTTTGAGCTTGCAAGCCATAGCAGGGAGTTTTAGTCAATCGATCCGTCGAAAAAGTTTAAGGGTCTGAGAGGTTGAAATTGCCTTTTTAATCTAGTTATACTAAGAGAGTCCCGGGGGCTCCCTCGCTAACCAGCCATTCCCGATGACGTCACCGGAAGTCTCCATCTCTCTGCTTTTTAAAGCTCCCGCTCTGGATGACATCAGGGCTTCCTATCGAGCTGTATGTTGCGGGGAGCTTTGAACACCTCTCCCAGGTAGACATTTCCATTGTTTTTCCTCTTTTTTCGCACAAAACGGGGGCTGTGCAGATGTGCAATGGAAAATTGGCAATTTGTACTGCATTGTGTCTGATTTGAGCATCTTTCTTTCATTAATGTATGATAATGATATACTTAATATATCCTTTGATGCACCCTGTTCTTCACTCCAGAGATAATCTGGCATAGAGATGTGTAAATGGTATCACAAAAATAACCTTGACTTCTTAAAAGAAATGTGTAAATCAGCAGGAGTCCTAGCAAAGGCGATGTTTTTCTGCAGGGCCCGCTGTGATATATTACTGTCCAAAAATACCAGATTCCTATGGAAAGTCTGTGATATTCTCAGATATACAGTACTGTGAATACTGGATGTTCTGCCAATGCATCAAAAGCTATGAATGGACATGGGCACATGTATTTCTTAATCATAAAGCTTTTATTATGCATAGAGTAGACGACATTTCGTCTGCTGGACTTTCTCAAGTGATGTGGTACTTTTGGTTGCAGTAAACATCTATAAATATTTCTGCCAATGCATCTGCCAGTGCATTCATTTTTACAGAAGCCCATACAGTAGGGCTAGATTAATTTAGCAGTGCTTAACCATAAGACACACAACCGCATAATAACAAACTGTACAGCCCATTCACCCTATTGGGCCATATGGCATCTTATGGCCCTGTGAGTTATGGTGCAGCACCATACTCTTTCTTATGGCTTAGCTATGTAGTAAATAGGGTCCAAAGTAGGTTAATTTCTCACAATCAGGAACAGCATACAAAATAAACACAGGTGAAACAAAAAAGTTACTCGGCGAGCAATCCCTTTGAGGTTCTGCTTCATGTCTTCGTGATGAACTGCAGTTTGAATTCGATGTCTAAGTTAAATAAAATATTGGGAAGTTACTACAGGGGGCAATATTTCTCTTTTTAATGTGCAGCCAGACGGTAGAGTGATTTCCATGCCTCTGTCACAGAGTTTAGAAGGTAATGTTCTGTGTCACACTTGCTAGGCCTTAATTACGACCAGCTGCTCTCACTTACTGAAGCTACGTCTGTAAAGTTGGCTACAATCTGCAAATGTCAAAGTTCCCCAGCATGCCTTACAGATGTACCCAGTTTTACCTACTGATAACACAGAACATCACGTTACAATGCAGAATATCACCGAGTTTCCATAGGATTCCATGGCTATGATAACGCTGAATATAATATTCCACCATAACGCGCCAGCGGGAGCAATAACCTCTGCTTTCTGGATATTCATTTTTTCCCTCTAGCACCAATTTGGTGTTGCTTTGGTAGAAATTGAGTAGGAACGTGGCGAACATACTCAGACCATATCTGGTCAACCTTTAATCTACTTGTACTATAGAAGTATTGTAGATGACCTCCAAAGAGGTCTATTGGGAAGATAAGTAACACCAGCCAATAATTTTAGACTAGGTTGGTACAAGCTTAGTTCTACTCCTCAAGGCTCCGAAATTGATCAGGTTTTCAAGATATTGCTAATTGACGTAATTAATCCATTAAAATTGGTAAATTCTGAGTCATTGATGTAACTGTTGCGGCCCCTTCTAACCTCCTTTGTCACGGACTTTGCCGCGCGTCAGCCACATTCACCAGACAGCGCTAATGGCGCTTAACATTGAAAGCGCCCGCGGCGCCCAAAATGGACGAAAATATGCCGCATCTGCCCGTGATTTTAAAAATCGCGGGGAAACGGCCGCAGGAGGTTAAAGGCGGCCACCACTGTAACCTCCAGAGAGAGGACCCAGTGGGATTTGGGGAATAACTAAATGGTATTTTATTGGAAATGTGGTAGTGATTTGTATAAATGGGATTCCATGAGATGCTGGTGCTAATCTGGTGCTATCATATCAAAAGCCCCAATTACTTCAAGCTTATATTTAGCAGTTTTGGTAAAAGTCCAGTGTTGTATTTTTTGGGGAAAATCAGAATGGTAGATTTGAGAAGTGGAATAAATTAAGTCTAACTGAAATTCTGTGCTTTTTGTGGCTTCCTTATAATGACCTTGATATTCTTATGCTTCTCCATGACATGACAATAAATGCATGTGCAATACTGTATTTGTAAGGGTGAGCTATATGTATAAACTTTCTAAAATGTTCATCTAATGCTTGAGGAGTGTCTCAGTGAGTAAAGGCTAAATACACATTTATCTCTCTCAGGCAGCAAATATACGGATGCAGCGGACGGTATTTGAACATTTCACGCGTCATGTACAAGATTGGAAACTGCGGGATGAATTCCAGCCTTCCCGCACTAAGATACGAGCGCGGCGAGAGCATAAAAACAAATTTTAGTGTTCTGGCTTTAAAAACATGAAATTGACACAGTAGCACAGTGGCACAGTAGCACAGTAACACAGTAACACAGTGACACAGTGACACAGTGACACAGTAGCACAGTGGCACAGTAGCACAGTAACACAGTGACACAGTGACACAGTGACACAGTAGCACAGTAGCACAGTAACAGTGACACAGTAGCACTGTAGCACAGTGACACAGTAGCACAGTAGCACAGTAACAGTGACACAGTAGCACAGTAGCACAGTACTGTACACATTACAATTCATCCATTTTATTGCAAACGAAGAAACAGAATCCATGAAATTCAAACAAAATATCCGCGATAAGCGCGGGTGCCTGGGGCGATTGGCTGCGTTCATGCTGCGTGGGGAACAGCAGAGAACTCAAAATCGGCGCCGAGATGTGTTCGAATAGCGGCCGCTCCATAAGTAGATTACAACTCCAGTCCAAGAAGAGCAGATAGTGGGAGGAAAAATATACTATAGTGTGGATATCCCAGTGCTCGGGAGTGAAAACAATCAGATCTAATTGTAGTGGACTCACATTTATATAGTAAAATGGGGGGTGCACAAAGTTTTCCCCCTCCGCACCCCTGCCTGCTCTCCTCCCCTGCTCATGCCCCACCCCTGCTCGGCTCCGGCGTCATGTGACATTACGTGACCCCCGCGACTGCATGATGCCGGGTTACCATGGCGACGCGTCGCCGAAGACAACACCAAGACAACACCATCTGAATTAAGGTAGGAGAAGTTACAGTGGCCTTGCACGGTCCCCTGGCACTTCATTTAAATGCATTGAGGTAGAGCACGGGACCTCAGTAACTGCCGCGCCCTCCTGGAAAATCTTGCGCCCCTCAGTTTGTGCACCCCTGTAAAGTAAAACACAAGCCCGTGAAGGTTTCCAATAATTCAGGATGTAGTTAACCAGCTTTTACTGTCCCAACAAAGAAAAACAGAACAAATTGTATTAGTTCAGGAGACAAGATACAAAGTTAAGTCTTATTTATTTCAGTCACAAAGGTAAGAAGAAATGCAAGCCTGTGAGGGAGTGAAGAGTTAACTCTCTCACTATGCATGCTCAGGAGACCATGCCTTAAGCTGCGGCCAGGGTGGCGCTGAGCTGGCGAGGGCCCTCACGCTGGCCGCGATGAAACACATTGCAGCAATATGTGTGGCCAGTGTGAGCAAGCGCATGCGCATGCTTGGTGCTTAGCAGCTTGCCGAAACAAGAAAAAATTAATTTGTCTCTTGCTCGCGCGTCAATGAGGGCAAACCAGCTCCGTGACATCATGGCCGCTCCCCCCAAATCACCCCCCCCGTGCGCGCACCTAGCTGGCCACAAATCTCCTGGCCAAACAGGGAGCGTGATGTCACTGCGCATGAGCGCCAGCGTGCCCGCTCCCTGCCTGGCCACAGCCTTAGCTGTAAGCTCTGCTATGCTGTTGGCTATTAGCTAACGGAGGAGAGAGCAGAGAGAGAGAGCAGAAAGCTATGTTATGGCCTTTTAAAGCTTGTTTTCCAGATGAGATCCTATGGATTGTGAAATTTAATCTGGTATCCAGGGAAAGGGAAGAGGTGGGATTCAGTAACGCTGCGATCGCTGCCAGCCAGGAGGCTCCCACTGACCCGCCGCTTCTGAGCAGTGAAATGTCCCCAGACACATCAATGGAGATCAGTCCGGTAAGTCGAGCCTGATGTGACTGACCTCCCGACCACGGGCAGTGTGACTCAGGACAAGGTGACTCAGTGGAACTACGCTTCCTTGAGTTCGGAGGGGATGTGGAAACATTGATGCTGCCTCCGAGCCCTGGGCAGGTCTGCTGTATATGGAGAAGGTCCAGATGACACAGACCAACAGGGGACCCATGTCCGACAGCTATTCATTCCTGAGGCATACTGAGCGTAGCTCCAGCGACTGGCCAATGAGATCCCGCTGCCAGAGCATCAAGAGGTGACTCGGATCAGCTATTCCAGGTTGGTTTAGGAAATCTTGCCTACAATATATGTATTTAATGGCCATTATATACGTAAGTATGATAGGCCTAACACTGTAACGCTCGGCATGCCCACAAGCCAGACGAGACCCCGGGACTGAGGTGGAAAGGGATAATACCACACACCTAACAGTAAACGGGGGCACGTCCGGAGTGTGGAAGTAGCGTAGATGGTCCGGGTAACAACAATAGAAAGAGTACCGTACTTGCCAACTCCAGCGGTGGTAGGTATAGTCCATAAGCCAATGGTCGTGGAATGGAGAGAGCAGCGTAGTTGAGTGTCCGTAAGCCTGGGTCGTGGAGTGGAGAGAGCAGTGAAGTAGATTGTCCGTAAGCCGTGTCAAAGGGATATAGAAGTCTGCAAGGTAAAGAGTCCAACGCCAAGTCCAAGGGTACCAGAGAGCAGTATAAACGGAGTCCAAAGCCAATGGTCAATATCCAGGGAGGTCAGCAGAATATCCAGGGACAGGAACAGGGGCTGAAAGACAAAAGGGGCCAGGCAACAGCAGACAGCACCAAGGTACAGAAGCTATGCAGAGCAAGGAGGTAATGGTGAGGGGAGACTAAATATGGGGTTGGGGACCTATCAGAGGAATGGGAGGAACAGAGGAGTGGTCAGAGGAAGGACCTGATAGGAGGGAAGTGTTTGGGAAGCTGTGGCCTATTGGAGCAAGGGGAGGAACGGAGGAGCGGCCCGGGGAAGGACCTGATAGGGGAAAGGTGTCTGGGTAGCTGGGGCCTGCCACAGCAAGGGGAGGAGCGGAGGAGCGGCCCAGGGGAGGACCTGATAGGGGAAAGGTGTCTGGGTAGCTGGGGCCTGTCACAGCAAGGGGAGGAATGGAGGAGCGGCCTGGAGAAGAGCCTGATGGGAGAGAAGAGCCTGGGGGGCGGACCTGACGGGGAAGAGACAGGGAAGCGCGTGGAGTGTGCGCCACGTCATCGGGGGCGGAGTCAGGCACCAGGCACCAGAAAATGGCAGCCTGGGTCCGCACGCGCCCGTAGGGGTGACGCGCGCGACACGGAAGTGTGGAGGCAGCGGGAGAGGGAGCCGCAAGGAGCGAGGTACGCTACCGGGGAGCCTGGGCGGCATGTCAGAGAGGTAAGGAGGCGCTGGCAGCGGGTGTGCCCGCAGCGCGGATCCTTACAAACACGAGCCTGGAGTAGGGGATAACAATTGTGTTAAATCAGCCTACCGCTAGTCACCAGAGTTTTGGTGACTACCATTACAATGAGTAAAATTACTTTGTTGACTCATTTTCATGCTCAGTTGGGATATATTTAACACACACATTAAAATAGGAGTTATTTGAGAAGTTAATAATTGGCTCACTAAAAACAACATATTTTTTCAAACAAAACAATGTCACATGTTTAAAACGGGTGGCACCCCCACAACTCTCCTCGGGATGAATATTTCATCAAAACGCATTTCACAAATGGATGTACTGTACAGTACAACACAAACAGATTTTTCTACATCTGGAAATTAAACAGCAAATGTGTTAGAGGTGGCGATACCTTCACTATCTCTCCATGTGGATGTTAGATCACAACCCTTTTCAATGGATTAATATTTTTTTTATAAAAAGAAAAACTCATGGTAGACTAACAGTTATGAGATTTAAACTATTGTTTACTTAACCATGATTTTGTGTAGTTGTATTGAGCAATGGTTGCTATCCTTTATACAAAAATGTTACAGAGCCACACTTTACATAATGTTCCTGTAATAGGCTCCCCATAGATTTCTACTAAATTGAATTGTGTGTTATCCTGTGTTGTAATGGCATCATAATAATATTCCCACCGCTGTTTTTAAATCATCAGGATTATTATATTATAATGTGAACTTTTTAAGTTAATTTAAATTGTGCTACAGTATATTAGAGGAGATGTTAGTGTTATTAGCTCAGGGGCGGACAACTCCAGTGCTTAAGGGCCACAAACAGGTCAGGATGTCAGGATATTCCTGCTTCAGCACAGGTAGCTCAATCCGTGGCTCATTCGATGATCACCTGTGCGGAAGCGGGGACATCCTGAAAACCTGACCTGTTTGTAGTCCTTGAGGACTGGAGTTGGCCATCCCTGTATTAGCGAGTTGGCCACCCCTGTATTAGCGAGTTACCACCCCTGTATTAGCTTCTACATGTAATCCCTACACGTGTACACATCTACTGTAGTTCTCCCTATATAACTATATTGAATGTCATAGTGGTGTATGCTATTGGAGAGAGAATAGCAATGGTTGAGAGGAGGAAATCATCAACTTGGAGTCAAATAAAGCCAATGAAAATCCAGATGAAATGGGGACATCTCAGGCCATGTAAATCTCACTACTAAATAAGGGATCCTACAATGCGGGCTAAAAAAGACAAATTAGGCAACAAAGTGTAAGATTGTCACTAAAAGACAGAGCAAGCTATCTGACTGTTAACGCTCTGCAGATAGTCGTGTTAGCAATGTCTATGCTTTTGTAAGAAATAAATAATAATAACTTTAATCATATAGCGTTTTTCTCCCAAAGGGACTCAGCGCGTCACAATTACAGTATAGCGCGCAGTACGCAGCACGTAGGATTGTTACAGACACAGTGCCGGCTTATTGGTTCAGAAGAGGATAGAGTCTGTATTGGTCCTGGAAAAAGGAATATTCAATGTAGGGATTTAATGTAGAGATGTGTGAATTAGTCTAAATCCGAGCTGCGGCCCTTCTGGGGTGATAGCCGCATTACGTACAGGACTACGTTTTCCATGTCAGAGAAGTCTAAAAATGAAAGATGTGTCAGGCAAAAATAATGTACAGCATTGTTAGCATGTATGTTCTCCTAACACTACTTACTTCCTAGTAACGAAAGACCCCATATTGTGTTTAAATAAACTCAGCTGGCAATTTATTGAAATATAAAAGAGGCTCATTATCCCAGTTATGTGAAAAGTTTTCAAGTGGTTTCAAGACATTTCTACTGTAGCTTCACATCTCAAATGCCAAAGTGGTTTTTCCTGCAGGTAAGTAAAAATGATAAACCCCAGACTGTATAAACCTGATATTCAGAACGTAATAAAACAGAATGATGTTTCTTGTTACACTTTAGTATTTGTGGTGATGGCGCCTAAATCTTCTTCTTTCCCTAAGCCGAAGATGACTAAAATGTTTGTAAAAGTACGATATCAAAAGTTCACCGTTTAGATTTTTTTTTTGTTTTTACATTTTATAAATAAAGAAATACTTTCATAAGAATCTGGAATATAAGCTATAAAGGACATAATATATTGTTTCTGTACTCTGGAAGTTGTAGTATAAGATACCATAAAATATGATGGTGGACACAGTAGACATATGCAGGTAAGCTACAGTAGATCAATGCCACAGTCATTTGAGTGTTAATATGTATGATGTACCTTGAAATATTAGACATTTTTCTGCTTTAGAAGCTTATTTACACAAAATAATTTAGAGCAATCCCTTGATGCATGCTAATGCCTTCCCATTGAAATTAATAGTTCACATCATTTGTTGTTTATAATTTCCCCAAGTTGCATACCAAATGACACACCTACTGTAGTATTTGTTTATGCAATAATTAAAAATGCATCCAAGTTTATATTCACAGTTACTGTATAGTCAACTTTATGCATTTGAAAAAGAACCAGGATATTGAGTCGATTTGAGTCGTTATAAAAGGATTTGTTAGGTGGAGTAATAACTGAGACAGAGAGAAACACATGCTTAAAGCTGAAATATTTATTGTGTTTTTTATGTGCTTAGGTTTCTGCCAATTTTCTCCCTACAAAAACATAACTGTATATATGTACAGAATGTTATGGTAATAAATGCACAGTTTAATATTGACAATACCATTCTCCAAAATGATTACAAGTAGCTTACAGCTGCAAATAAAATTCAGTGCGGTAATTTGACTTCAGCAATTTGTCCCTCATATTCCGCCTTTTGTATGCAAATGAAGTACTTTTTTCTGCTCAAGTATTATTACTATTATTATTATAATAATTTATTTGCATATTCCGCCACGCAGTGCAAGTGGGAGGGAGGGCACTAACATTCTGTGACAAAAGAGTACATACTGTATACTGACAAACTGAGACCCCAAGGAGCTTACAATCTAGAAAAATCTAAAAATGCTGTGAGGCTGGTTCCCAGTTTAGGAGAACAGTTCAGCGCTATTCAAATGAATGGGACTCAAATCTCTAGCGCAGAGGAGACCGCTTCCCGGCATACTGAATAATGGTCGTAGGTCCATATTTAATATGCTATGGAGACTCCATGTCAAAGACTGCTTCTGAGACATATTTACTTGAACTAAACTGAGCTCAGATCCGACCCTGATATGGCGAAGTGGCCAGAAGTTTAAATATAAACTACTGAATTCCTATACAGCTTTCCTCTATACCCATGAGGAAGTGGGAGAAGTCTCCACGATAAAGAGAAGCAACCACGGCACTTTGGATTTGTTTCATCTAATTTATTAAAGCCAATAGCTGTACGACATGTGGCATATGCCATTCACTTGAGAAAGACCTATAGGTCGAAACATCGAACAGCTATTGGATTTAATAAATTAGATTAAACAAATCCGAAGTGTCTTGTGTTGCTTCTCTTTACCATGTTCATTGGGTTACTTGCAGGCTATCCCTGAACACAAGAGCACCAGTAACGGTATTGTTTTTGTATTTATAGATTGCAGCATTTGCCATTACTTTTGTAGGCCTCCACGATACACGTAGGGTATTACAATCATGATAACCCTGAGGAGAAAATGCATTCCCTGGTGACATCACAACACTGTGACGTCACAACACTGTGACTCAACAAGGCCGGATTCTCCTTCCAATGGAAACACTGTGGGGAAGTCCCCCACGGCCGCAGCAGGGGATAAGACCACATTATCCCCGCCACTGCAGACTCTATCCCCGGCACCGCAGACTCTCTGCCGCCGCGGACCCTATCCCCACCGCCGTGGACTCTATCCCCGGTGCCACAGATTTTATCCCTGGCGCTGCAAAACTCTATCCCCAGAGCCACTGACCTTTGCTTGCTCATCCACGACACCGAGGACAGTGAGTGTCTCGATCTGTATTTTGTATTTTTGACAACCCTGGATTTGGGAACTTTTCAACTAATAATTGGATTTTTTTGGACCAACTAGTAACCTATAGTATCTAAGTTACATTCTTATATATTTCCTATTAATGTAATATTTGTATTACAGACGAGCCAACGAGTATTCTAAAACTTGCCTTAAACTTACCTTAAACTAGCCAGTTTACATGCTGGGTACATGCTTGGTACATTTCAGTGACATTTCTGCAGAGGCTAATGGCCCATCGGATTAACACAGCAGGGGTTCCTGGCAGTCCCATTCAGTTTGAATGGGGCTCCCAGGGACCCCCACTGTTAATCCGATGGGCCATTAGTCTGTCTGCAGAAATGTGTGAAATGTTGCAGCAAGAACCCAGCATATACCCAGCATGTACCCAGCATGTACCCAGCATATACCCAGCATGTACCCAGCATGTACCCAGCATATACCCAGCATGTACCTGGGTCTTTTTGGAGATTGCCCCAGGTTTGTTTTAGAATAATCGTCGGCACTACAGTACTTGTTTTTCATCACCTAATTTATTTCACAGGCTATTTATTATGTTTTTACTCGCTCCCTGAATTTTGGTACACTTCCACACTATTTATAATGTACTGTATATATGTATCCCTTCCCATATACAGTATGCGAGTCCTTCCATATAACTGATACCAGTGGAACTACTTTTAAATATCACTATTTACATAATGCTTTGTGTTTCCAATGCAATTAAAAATGCATTAACTGCATTTATATCTTGTAATGCATTGCCTTTTATTATTACCTAAACTGATCTCCTACTTTGTTGTTCTTAATCATGTCTGATTTATTCTTGTTGAATCTCATTAATACTCATCTGTTTAATTATTGTACTAATCTTTCTGTTGGAATTCAGCTCACATCTTTCCATTTTTGGGGAATAGCTTGTTTTTTTGGGTATTAAAATATGAGCTTATGATTTAACAGCACATCTGTATATCTTTTCAAAGATTACTGGCAAATTTGAATTTCAAGGCAAAATTATTTAGATTGTTAGGATTGTCATTTAATTGTGACTACCTCCTTATTTAATATACACATGTGAATTGTTTGAATGACAGTATAATAATGATTTTAGTTTATATTGAATGTTCAGAAAACCTTGCTTTGAAATTGCAGACTTTTGGGGAACAATGAATTTCTGCCTAGAAATTTTGTTTATGTTTATTTACTAGATGATCAATGAGACAAAGATAATTGGCTTAGTTACACTAAAGCTGTAGAAGTTCACTTGAAGTTGATACCTTACACCTTTCTCTTACGTATGTGATGTGACAACTTTTATATTTGTCTTGTGCTTTCAGTGGGCAAAGAGAATTGTGCATCTGGCAGAAAAAAATCACAGAGATATGAAAACTTTGCTGGAAATTACCAACTGTGAAAATCAAACCTTGGGATGAGCTCCTGCTGTACAGAAGGTACCAATTTGTGCATATATTTAACCAAAACAGCTTATAAAAATACAGGCAAAATTCTGCTCATTGTATGACAGTTTAAGAAATTGAAATTGAGGAGTACTTTTTCTCACAGCAACAATTTCCCCTAACTTGTTAGAACAAGAGTTTCCCCCTCATGCCGTATGGTGCCACTCCAACAACCAGAACAAGTGCAAGGAAAAGATGATGAGGGTGTCACCCTTTTGGGTTACAAGAGGCACATAGTATTATAATTACATATTTACATATTACGTACTTACCTAGTAGATGAGGTTGAAAAAAGACATCCATCCATCAAGTTCAACCTATGCTAAATCTATAAAACAGATATTTATCCTATATTTGTATTTTCATTATTTTGATCCAGATTAAGGCAAACAAAAGATCCCAGTGACACATTATCCAATGGTGTCTCTCGATTATGTAATGGCCTCATATTGAGATGTGTCAAGTTCTGCAAATCTGTGCCTCACTTTTCCTCCGATCTTTCTGTGTCAAAAACGTCACCAAGTTTAAGGCACAGTAGCGTAATCCTGCTTTACAAATTTGCTCCACATGCAACATGCTAAGGCTATAAACTTATTATATAAGTCGCACTTTCAAGCACAAAACAAGATTCTCTTTGTGTTGATAAACAGAAGCCTTTGACATGGGAGGTTAGATTATAAGCTACACTAGTTGTAAGGTTCAGAATCTGTACAGAAAAATGAAATGTAAAGTGTAACTCTGAACTCCTGTAATTGAGCTGAAAGCCAGGCAGTGCTTTTTGGCAATGTTAGAGAGAGAGAGAGTTGCAGATGAAAAGCTATTTTATTCAGACAATAAAAATACTGGAGAGCTCAGTAATATGATAACAATGGTGCATGTTCCAGTGCTTAGTCCGCCAAACAATCAAGATGTGAGCTTTGTATTCATGAATGGATTCAATATTTTCAGCTGCAGTGTCTCTAACAGTCAATAAAATGTCCCACACTATAAATTAATGATATATTAGCCATCATTCGATACCCCCACTGGCTGTTCTGTTATCTTCTCTACTGTCTGGACCGATGGAAACTGACTTTGAAATGGTGACATGCTGTAGATGGTCAGTGTCACGGTAGACCAAGCTTATTAACACTTTACCATCTGGGTCCTTTGATTGAATAAAGCATGAAATAAAATAAATTGTATTTATTCACATAAAGAACACACACAGCTTGAATTACAAAAATATCACGCATAACACACTTACTGGAACAAAATAAAAGGTTTCTGGAACGAATGTTCATGCAATCCGGTCTCCAGGTATCAATTCCCAGAGCGGGGTTGATACGCGAGCAGGAAACAGTCTTTTGGCTAGGGGTGCAACTTGCCACCCCTATATCTTCGCCAAATTAAATAACTTCATTCTGCCCTTGCAGAATTAGTTTCAAAGTCCTTAGATCTACTCTCGCACTTTTGAAGCAGGGTGCAATCCTTAGTTACGATGTTATGACCTTTGCACCGCACGCTGTAGGTCAGATGAATCTGATGGAACTTCTTACAAGATGGAATTAACCCCTGACTGGCTGCACCCGGCTTTTTAAAAATACCAAATGCCTATCTTTACAGTCTTAGCGAATCACTGTGTGGGAACCAATTATCCCACCTGTAGCAGAGTTCTGCCAGGTTCTTAAAAAACTGTCACACAGCCTCAGTATCGCAACTGAGCATGTGCAACAAAAATGTCATCTTCCCTCACTGGCCACTTAGCATATGGCATCCTGCTTTCTTAATGAATGCCGCTCAGTCTAGGAAAATTTTAAATTTAACAGATGGCCCAGTTCAATTCTCTTCCTTTTCCCCCTCCCTGTTACCAAAAGGTTAACACCTTTGAATCCTGCTAAGCATTTCAAAGCCCAGTATTACACAACCCAAGTGTCATCTCCTGTTCTGGACTGAATGGGGGAGAATCTCCTGACTGCCATGTAAATTCCCCCCCAGCTCGCATAACTTTAAATGTACCTAAACCAAGCTATGTCTTTTTATGCATTTATACACATGTTATAAATATTAAAACCATCTCAATCTACATGATTCTCTTCTAACCTTCTGCAGATAAAATTTCAGAAAGCTACGACCTCCCTAACCCCCGGTACTGAGTTAATTGGGTGAGGGCTTTGATGTTGCTTATAGGTTAACACATTTTCTAAGACTGCAATCAGCCCTGGACTGCAGAGCTGACACTTAACGCTTTAACTTAAAACCCCTATAACTCTCTTCACCTTAACCCTGGTGAGAGATTTACTGAACCCCACACTGTGGTCTGGGGTTTGGGCATATTCCGAGAACCTTTAATGTAATTCAGTTCCCTGCCCGGTTTTACTGTCCTGGTTTGTGCTGAAGCAGGAGGATTTGGTGGTGAGCTTCAAACTGTGTTCTAGGGAGGAGTTTGTCCAGTGATCTGTGTTGCTCGTGTCCTCAGGAATCTGGGGGGATTCCTGAGTACATGTTTCAGGGTAACCCACAACAGTGGCCCCCGTCTACCCAAACACACCCTTACAACATTTTACCGTAAAGTCACCCCTGAAACTCACGCCCTGCACATCCCCGCTGGCTGGCACTCCTGGAACTGTAAAACCACGTACATCTTTATTATACCAACAGTTACATACCACAATTGGGTTGAAGAGCTGACACTCACAATTCCCCAATATAGCTCAGGGGCACATTTCACACACTGTATTATACCTTTTCAGGACTGCAGCCAGCTCTGGGCTGCAGAACTGACACTCCACAGTCACCTTTTATGACTCAGGCCCCCCCCCCCCAGCTGGGCATAATGCTTTAATTGGTGGCCTGGGGACCCCTTCACCGTCACAGTCAGTTATTTTTTTTCTCCATTCCATGAAATCGGGTTTAAGTGCAGCAACGTAGAATGCAGCTGGAGTCTTTAGTACGGGTTAATCTCTGTGCCTGTACACTTTCAAACATCTATACTGTATATGCTTCCAGAGCCACTGGATGAAAGACCAAGGGAAGGGGAGGGTCTTTTGAACAGGCCCACCCCCACGGAAACATTTCCTTCTGCCAGGGGACACTACTGTAATGATTTTGTGTGAGCCCCCCCCCCGTCCCCAGCTGCAGGAACCTTTTGTGTGAGCCCCCCCCCGTCCCCAGCTGCAGGAACCTTAAGGCTGGCTACATCTGTAGAATAAGCCCCTCAATATACTTGATCTAAGTGACTAATTTGGCTAAAAACTCACTGTCACTGAAGGAGAGGAAGTGAGGGACAGTATATAACTTGACTGATTTATAGGGAGCCTATATAAAAGGCAGTTATTAACGGTTCATAGGAACCATAGGGGCAATATCTTAAAGCTGCAGTTCAGTCAATATCCTGCATGTGTGTTTTTTTTTAATAAATCAGTTCTGTAGTAAGAAAAAATACTTTTAGCATTTTCTGTTTGTAGCATTGGTGCCCCTAGACCACCAGAGACCCCCTCTCCTTTGTGTCAGCGCAAGCGCGGGTGCCGTCAGAGGCAGCGACGGACCCGCAGGCTGTTCACAAAGGTGGGGGCCAGTGCAGGGAGCGCTCGGCATCCCTGGAGCTCCGGCGGCACAATGCGAAGGTGGGGGCCAGTGCAGGGAGCACTGAGAGTCCCGGCAGTGCACCCGGTTAGCGGGGGCTGCCATTGCCGCTACTCGCGCATGCGCAGTGATCGCGCATGCGCAGAAAGATCCCCAAAGCCCCAGAGAGGTCGCGAATGCGCAGGACAGAGCCTAGAGAGTCGCGCGAGGGCAGGGACTGTTCAGGAGAGGTTGCGATGGCCATTAGGGGTTCGCGCAGGTGCAGGGAAGGCGCGCACGCGGCCCCAATGTATTTGCAGCCTCCACGGGACTACAAATCCCATGAGGCTTAGGGGCAAGCACACCAGGTGCCTCAGTGTGGCCAATGAGGGCCAAGGATCTCCAGAGGGAGAAAGTGGATACATTGTTTGGGCTGCAGCACGTTTGTCAGTTGGAGCTGGGGAGCTGTGAGGGAAGGAAGTGTGCAGAGAGCATGTGCAGCTCCTGCATCGAGTAAGGTCCCCCACATCCCAAGTAAGGCCCCAACTCCCCACCAGGTTAGTGGGTAACTGCTGAGGAATGGCCCAAGACAGGGACGCTGCCCTTAGTGCGTGTGTGTGTCGCTGCATGTGCTGGGCGCAGTGTGTGCAGCGTGTGTGAATGTCTGCAGGCTGACGGTGAGAGCTGTGTGTCTGCTGCAGGCTGTTAGGAGTAGCGAGTAGTTAGATGTTAGGGAGGATTAGGGACTTGGGTAGCTAAGGGAGTGGGGCAGGTTATTACTCCGCAGGCCCTAGGAGATTTCCCCAAGCCACCCCAGGTTGCGGTTCATCAGGGACAGGCCCTAGGTTAGGGTTCCTGTCACGTTAGGGTTAGTTAGGGATAGACAGGGATAGCGGCGGTTGCTGTTCCCGTGATTCGGTTGCTGTTACCGTGAGACGGTTGTGTTCCCGTGAAGCGGTGGGACCCTCGTTGGGGTTCCTGGAGAAGTACCTGGAAAGGATCAGATGGATGCATCGCACGTCTGACCCTTTGAGAAGAGTGTTGCAGGCCCGAGCATCGGAATGCTCGGAAGGTATTTCCACACATGTGCACCAACAGGCCTAACAGTTAATTAGTGACTGCGCAGTCACCCACGACCTCCGTAGGAGTACGGGACATTGGGTGTGGGGGATTACAGGACACTGGGTGGGAACACCAGACATTGGGCCTGAGGTGATAAGGTTAACAGGTTATGATGTTATGTAAATGTGATGATATTCTCCATGCATGTTAGTAAAGTCATATAGTTAATATACATGCTGTCTACGTGATTATTATTGTGATTGTCCTGCGAGGAACCACTCCCCCTCTGGTGGGAGCCATCGCAGGTGGAGGCGCTGTACCGAGAAGATGTTGTAAGTGATCACCCCTAGTATAATTACCCCAGGTTCCCCGTGGCGGAAGCTCAGCCCTCCTGTGAGCCAACAGGTATAGCACCACACTGAGAAGTAGTCAGATACACCTACACACCCCAATCTCACTCAAGGGGGGGGGGAAAGAGGGCTACATTTGGAGGCGCTGCTGAGATTCAGACCTGGGGTGCCCTGTTCCATTTTTTTCCCCAATTTGTCCAAGTCTCAATTTTTTGTCACCATGTTTGGAAAGTCCGGCCATGAGGTCCTTGCCTGGGCTTTGAGGCAATGTATGGAACCTGGCCGGGTGGTGGCGGTTGGAGGCCTTCCCGCAACTATGCCCGCGGTTGAGGTTCAGTATTATATGCGTAAAATTCCAGGGTGGCCGTACGCATGTTTCTTAGAGGAAGAACACGATCCCACGGCCCTATGGAAAACGATACTTTTTGTGGCCATCCCCACTGCAGATATATGCCTGACAGAGGCACCGTCCGCCCTGTGTATGCCCGGGGGCCCGTCTGAGGGGTACCCCCTAGTCTACGCCGACCCAGCCAAATGGCATCTCCCGCCAACGCAGGAGAGCGCACGTGCTGTTGGCTGCAAGCCTGCACTAAATTGTGTTGAAGAAAACTGTCCGGGATTGGCGGGAAAACCAGAAGGCTACCCCCCTATCTATACAGAGAGCCCTAGTGTAATTTCAGAGACTGTGATTAAAATGGAGTCTCTCTCTAGCAGTGAGTCACACCTAAGATGGCGGCTCCCGCCAAGTCGGGAGAGCACCAGGACTGTGCAAGAAATTGTTGCAGAGTATTGTCCGGGTTGGGCGCAAAACCCTGAACCCCGCCCCTGCACTGTGAGTGACTCAGCACAGAGCCAGAACCACTCCCTTGTAGAAAGTGCCCCTCCTTCAGATTCCACCAGGGGGAGCAAGCACTGTGACTTTCAACCAAACGTGGATGAGACAGACAGTTCTAGGGAGGCATTGGCGTGGGAGCCTAAATGTGACTGTTGCGGTGCCCGGTTATTGAAGTCTATTGTGCCCCAGCCTGTAGAACCAGCAGAGGACGATGAGCCGGTCAGTATAGCTAACCTATCTACCCCTCTCATAGAAAATTCTGAGGATCCGATCGTGATAGCCTCAAAACAGGAGGAGGATCCTGACCTCTATATTACTCTGAGTTGTGCTGAAGTTAAGTCTGTCTTCAGGGAGAAGTTACTTAGGGATTCCCGCTACCAACAACCGGTTGTGGAGGGCCCGTGTGCCCGAGTGAACATTTCAGATCCGGTTCCTGAGCGGGACGAGGTTGAAGTCCCATCGGTGGCGATGCGCCTACCGGCGAACCACCCCAGCGATGATACAGAGGAATCACAGGGTAAGGTGTATATACCCCCACCTTCTTCTAGTGAATCCAGCGACCAGTCACTTGTGGTGATGCGCCTGCCGGCGGACCACTTTAGTGACAGCAATGAACACCATATCTTGGCGGATGCAGAGCCTGCTGTGGGCCCGTGTGCCCTAGAGGAGGTGTATCCCGATGTTGCGGACCCTGCTGTGGGCCCGTGCGCCCTACAATGGTCAGTCCGACCTACTACCGAGGTACCATCGGTCCTAGAATGGGGACCAGTACCAAACGACGATGAGGGTGAGTCGACTGCCCCAGGGGTGTGGGGGGTGAGCCTCCAGGTGACCGCGGAGCACGATGGCTCCTTAAGTCTGGTCACCCGGGCAAAGGGCTCCCCTCTGCATCGCGTCCTGGCGGAGGTGTCCTCCTTGGGAGAATCCATCCCAAGCCAGTGGAGTGGTAAGGAACTCCCTAACTCCCCACAATCTCCGATGGAGGTGGCCGTGAAGAAGGCCAGAGTTGCGGCTTCTGAACGGAGTATGAGCCCGTGCGCTCCGACACAAGTGGTCCCAGGACTGGGATCCAACGCTCCCGAGTTTTCCGCGCGTAAGTGGACTGCCCCAGAAGTGCCGGGGGCAGGTCCCAAGACAGCCGAGGTGGGAACTGACAGCATCCCCGAGGACCTGTTGGCCACCGTGAATCACCGCAGTGGTAAGGTGTCTACTCTTTACCCCCTGCCAGGTGAAACAGAGACATTGTCCAGTGCTCGCTTCTCAGTGGAAGCCTCGCAAGTCCGTAGGGACAAGGACTGTGTAAAGGAAGATCCAGGGAGACTGGCCTCCTTTAAGCCCAAAAAGGAGCGTGCCATTCGCCAAGTAGTGGACCGCGGAAAAGGTCCTGGCCTCCTGGTCTACCGCATCCCTGCCGCGGGTGACCTGGTAACGGTCTGCTTCAGAGACATTGTGCTACTCCATCCACCAGGGGGAGGAAGTAGCGAGGAACCCGTGACTTTTGCCCTCCGGTGTGCTCTTCAGGAAATTTATTTTTCTGGGGGAGGCTCACGGACGCAAAAGTGAGGTACCCCCACATGATCAGTTAGGGGCACCCCACAAATGGTCTCAGCTCGCTTCGGTTATCTGGTGTGAAGTGCATTGTAATCAGATGTTTATAGTCAAAATGATAAGTTGTATTTTCTGTGCAATGCATTTTGGTTATATAACTTTTATGCCGTGTGATGTCGTTCCCCAAGCGGGGACGTTGGATTTTCCACCAGGGGGAGAGTGTAGCATTGGTGCCCCTAGACCACCAGAGACCCCCTCTCCTTTGTGTCAGCGCAAGCGCGGGTGCCGTCAGAGGCAGCGACGGACCCGCAGGCTGTTCACAAAGGTGGGGACCAGTGCAGGGAGCGCTCGGCATCCCTGGAGCTCCGGCGGCACAATGCGAAGGTGGGGGCCAGTGCAGGGAGCACTGAGAGTCCCGGCGGTGCACCCGGTTAGCGGGGGCTGCCATTGCCGCTACTCGCGCGTGCGCAGTGATCGCGCATGCGCAGAAAGATCCCCAAAGCCCCAGAGAGGTCGCGCATGCGCAGGACAGAGCCTAGAGAGTCGCGCGAGGGCAGGGACTGTTCAGGAGAGGTTGCGATGGCCATTAGGGGTTCGCGCAGGTGCAGGGAAGGCGCGCACGCGGCCCCAATGTATTTGCAGCCTCCACGGGACTACAAATCCCATGAGGCTTAGGGGCAAGCACACCAGGTGCCTCAGTGTGGCCAATGAGGGCCAAGGATCTCCAGAGGGAGAAAGTGGATACATTGTTTGGGCTGCAGCACGTTTGTCAGTTGGAGCTGGGGAGCTGTGAGGGAAGGAAGGGTGCAGAGAGCATGTGCAGCTCCTGCATCGAGTAAGGTCCCCCACATCCCAAGTAAGGCTCCAACTCCCCACCAGGTTAATGGGTAAGTGCTGAGGAACGGCCCAAGACAGGGACGCTGCCCTTAGTGCGTGTGTGTGTCGCTGCATGTGCTGGGCGCAGTGTGTGCAGTGTGTGTGAATGTCTGCAGGCTGACGGTGAGAGCTGTGTGTCTGCTGCAGGCTGTTAGGAGTAGCGAGTAGTTAGATGTTAGGGAGGATTAGGGACTTGGGTAGCTAAGGGAGTGGGGCAGGTTATTACTCCGCAGGCCCTAGGAGATTTCCCCAAGCCACCCCAGGTTGCGGTTCATCAGGGACAGGCCCTAGGTTAGGGTTCCTGTCACGTTAGGGTTAGTTAGGGATAGACAGGGATAGCGGCGGTTGCTGTTCCCGTGATTCGGTTGCTGTTACCGTGAGACGGTTGTGTTCCCGTGAAGCGGTGGGACCCTCGTTGGGGTTCCTGGAGAAGTACCTGGAAAGGATCAGACGGATGCATCGCATCGGAGTGCTCGGAAGGTATTTCCACACATGTGCACCAACAGGCCTAACAGTTAATTAGTGACTGCGCAGTCACCCACGACCTCCGTAGGAGTACGGGACATTGGGTGTGGGGGATTACAGGACACTGGGTGGGAACACCAGACATTGGGCCTGAGGTGATAAGGTTAACAGGTTATGATGTTATGTAAATGTGATGATATTCTCCATGCATGTTAGTAAAGTCATATAGTTAATATACATGCTGTCTACGTGATTATTATTGTGATTGTCCTGCGAGGAACCACTCCCCCTCTGGTGGGAGCCATCGCAGGTGGAGGCGCTGTACCGAGAAGATGTTGTAAGTGATCACCCCTAGTATAATTACCCCAGGTTCCCCGTGGCGGAAGCTCAGCCCTCCTGTGAGCCAACAGGTATAGCACCACACTGAGAAGTAGTCAGATACACCTACACACCCCAATCTCACTCAAGGGGGGGGGGGGGAAGAGGGCTACATGTTTTTAAAAAAACAACTTTTAAAGACCAATTTTCTTGTATTCTATTTTAACAGCCATTTGCTAAGGCACTGCCCCTTCATGTCCTGTCACAAGCCCTGGCACACCCCTTTGTCAGCCCTGCCCTCCCTCTAGCACATGTCAGTGCAGGATTGCTCATGAATATTCATGAGCTTCCACTGACTGACAAGCAGAATATAAGCAGATCCCTTCACTAATTATGTCACCAAATTTCGACCTATCAATACATGGAGAATGAATTGACTGGCAGCTATACAGTTCTTTAGGTAATTAGAGATTGCCCACATAAAACTATTGAAGTAAAAAAATAAAAAAAGACTGAACTGCAGCTTTAATGGCCAGACTGAGTCGCTGGGAGAGACAGTCTAGGAAACAAGGAAAAGGGAGAAGCAGTGAAAGAGTGAAATAAGAGTGCAGAAGAGAGTGACAGATAGAAAGAGTGTGTGCGAAAGAATTGGAGAGTGAGACAGAGTTAAAGGAAGTGAGAGAAAATCAGAGAAAGAGAAATAAAAATAAATCTTACAAATATATTTATAAAAACAAAGAAAGAGACAGCGCAAAAAACCTCATTGTGCAATATATAAACAAAATTGTATTTGTAAACTGGTGAGTATCACACGTACATCAATATAGTTAGATTTAAGCAGAACATGTTATGGACATGTTACCAATCTGTGCTCAGGGTACAGGACTTCTAGGTCAGCTGGCTTCTCACAGGTCTCGTGGAACAGCATGCAGGATACAGCAGTCGTCACCGCAGGGGAACTGCCACTCCAAATGAAGAGAACACTCCGATACCGAGTCTCACGGTGGAAAGTCCTATCAACTGTATCCAGCCCTCTGAACACCAGCTTCAAACGCCACACGGGGCGGAGAATGATTCGGCTAGGTATGCCGCTGCAGGGAACCTCACCGTCAGCCGCTTACTCGGAGAACGCTAGACGCACATCCGTGACGTCATCGGGCGGCGTCAGCGTCGTGCGCGAGTGAGTCACTGCTTGAGGAAGCTGGAAGTCCCAAGAAAGTCCCGTATAGTGCCCGCTTACAGTCGCGAGCAATTAGACAATGTATAATATTAAAACATCCAGTATATGGGAATAAATGAATGCGCCCTCAGTCCAACGCGTTTCGTGTTTACAACACTTCCCTGACGGTGACGACTGCTGTATCCTGCATGCTGTTCCACGAGACCTGTGAGAAGCCAGCTGACCTAGAAGTCCTGTACCCTGAGCACAGATTGGTAACATGTCCATAACATGTTCTGCTTAAATCTAACTATATTGATGTACGTGTGATACTCACCAGTTTACAAATACAATTTTGTTTATATATTGCACAATGAGGTTTTTTGCGCTGTCTCTTTCTTTGTTTTTGCACTAGTTTGGTTGTGGAGCGGTACCACGAGCGCAGCAGCATAAACCTCTCATATTGTAAACAGGTTATCTTATTTGTATTATTAATATCACTAAGAGCACAATAACACATTTTTTAGAGCGCAATTCACTTTTTTCTTCTATAAATATATTTATAGAAAGAAAGGACAATAAGAGTTTAGTAACTGATTTAGTGTACGTATGGTTAGGGGCAATGTATCAGGAAAGGGGATTCACGTATTATATCAATATATTGTGGGAGAGAAGTAATAGGCAAAATGTGCGCACAAATAGCGAGCTTGTGAAAAAACGGCACAATTCAAGCCACATTTCACGGGGTTTTTTTTATCTACTACTCGTCTGTCACCAAAATGTTTGCAAAATTCAGGAAAAATGTTGCAAACTACACTGGCACAATTACGCACATCTCGGCTGTAGAAGGAGTATATATACGATGTAGATATAAAAATATAGGATACAATAAATAAAGCAATAAAGGTATAGATCAGGGGAGGCAAACTCCAGCCCTCAAGAGCTACCAACAGGTCCGGTTTTCAAGATACTCCTGCTTCAGCACAGGTGGCTGAATCAGAGGCTCAGTCTTCGACTGCACCACCTGTGCTGAAGCAGGGATATTCTGAAAACCTGACCTGTTGGTGGCCCTTGAGGACTGGAGTTGGCCACTCCTGGTGTTGATAGATAAATACTCTGTTAGATATACAGATATGGAGCTTCAAGGATAGATCTGTAAAACTGGGCATACATATAAAAGAACATCATATACATTTGACCTAATTGTTTAAGTCAACTTACAATGAATCTGTTTTTATTTGTTTTAAAACTGTTTCCTGGTTAAAATAAGGGACTTTATAAGCATTTCCATCAACAGGCCACTGAACATTTGAAGCACACAACGTGAAAAGTTGAGCCATATATTTAAACAATTAAAAGCCATAATCATGGTGAACAAATAAAGAGCGACATGAATACCATGCCTTCCAGCTGTGACTGTGGGAGTGGAAAAAAGCCTCACACACTCGTTGCAGATTTTGTTTCTTTACCATCCAAAAATATGTCTGCTGAATCGCTGGAAATGTTTCTATTTCATTATTGTATAGATAAGTCATTAAAAAAATATTTACTCAGTAAATGGGCAGTGACTTTAACAGGTCAGGTTTTCAGGAAATCCCAGCTTCAGCACAGGTGACTCAGAGGCTCAGTCAGAGACTGAGCCTCTGATTGAGCCACCTGTGCTGAAGCTGGGACTGATTGAGCAACCAGTGCTGATGCACAGACTGGTTGAGCCATCTGTGCTGAAGCAGAGACTGATTGAGCCACTTGTGATGAAGCAGAGACTGATTGAGCCACTTGTGATGAAGCAGAGACTGATTAAACCACCTGTGCTAAAGCAGGGACTGATTGAGCCACCTGTGCTGAGGCTAAGATATCCTGGAAACCTAACCTGTTAGGGAGGCTTGAGGACTGGTGTTGAGCACCCCTAACCTAAGGGTTAAACTCATTATACTCAGAAGTGGCCATTCAGCTCGTTTCCAGAGGAATATGCACATTGACATGAATTGCCGCTTCAGAGTATATTGAATTGACCCCTAAATTACAATGAATTACAAGATTTCTATGTACTGTATATTGTAGATTCTATTTGAAGCTGCAGTTCTCTCAGCAGCATGGGACCATGTTTTGTTATTGGCAAGATGCTACAAAGCTGTTAAATGAAACTCTTGAGGGAGTTCCTTGATTCTACGAGACCTCACATTTAATATTTCATCGGGAAATCCACTTTGAAGAGTTCTCTCTTGTACATCGCTCTTTGTGGTTTGCAATGAATTACGTTTCGAGTCAAAAATATCCAACTGATATCTTTAAAGATAAGTTTTTTGTAATTCAGTTTCTGTATTTCTATAATACGACGTGGCAAACATTCAAAAATTAAGTTTGGTAAATATATCAGATAGAACTTGTGTTTCTTAATTCCATTATTTTCAGGGCGTATTAATCTAAAATTAGGAAACACTTAGTACAGTAGTGACCAACTCCAGTGCTCAAGGTACACTAACAGTTCAGGTTTTATGGATACCCCTGCTTCAGCACAGGTGGCTCAATCAGTGGCTCAGTCAATGATACTATTTACTGTATAGAATCTTGCAATCTAGAGTATGTGACAGAGGTCACGACAGTCCCCTATTAGTTGCACTCAAGGCAAATGCTTAAGGATACAATATCCACTGAAAGACTGATATGTCTGAAATAATAACATATAATCCAAATAAAAGGACCATATCCGATTTGTCGCTACCCTCCTCCCACCCGCACCCCTTACAGGGGCATTTTAACATTTTACACATTGTTTCCTTTTCTTGTCACTTGCTTTTCAGCGTTATTATGGTTTATTAAAGTTTTTTTATTTTTTGGATTTTATCAGTGGATGTCACTATTATACTTAGGGCTATTAGACATTAACTGTGGACACATATGGTCCTTTTATTTGGATTATATGTTTATTATTTCAGACATATCAGTCTTCCAGTGGATATTGTATCCTTAAGCATTTGTTCTATTTCATCTGGGACTCTTAGTCCATACTGTGGATATTAATATCACTATGGTATTTACCTTGACTTTGCCTGTCGTGACCTCTGTCACTTTCTTCTGCTATATTCATATGTTTTTTCCCCGTGCACCAGGCTTACTTTATATTATTTGATATTATGGTTTGAGCGGCGTCCCATTCTCTTATCTTCAAATCTAGAGTATGTGCCATTTTAAAGGAGTAAATCCAAGCACCTTTTTATTTATCTGTATTTATTTTATTTGTTTAACAATGATTGAAGCAGGGCATCTCCGAAATGGAACCCCATTAACTTCAGCTCTGGGGACCCCCTGCTTTCGGAGATACTTCCCTCAGTAAGTGGCTGCCGGTAGCCGCTCCGGCAGAGCTAGCTGGGGTTTAAAGTTTAAAGCTCCCTCGTTACGCTGGCCAATAGGAACCTGAACCTGATGATGTTACTGCTTCCTATTGGCCCGCAGGGCACGGGAGCTGTGAACAGCAACCCTTACATGATCCCTGCTAGCCGAACATAGTGGCTTCCATCACCTACTACGGAGGTAATTATCTCTAGAAGCCAGGGGTTACCCGGAGCTGAAATTAATGGGGTTCAGCTCTGGAGAACAGTGCAAAAAAAAAAAAAAAAAAAAAAAAAAAACTCGGGTTGTCTCTATAAGTGATGGTGTCTAAAAAAACATGTTAATTAATTTCCAAATTCTGTAAATTTTTAGCCTTTTTCCTTTAATTGACATATTACCAGCACAATTACTGTACAATTTCAGTGACTGTAAAACAACCCAAGCACATCTTCATACAATCACATTAATGACTCTAAAGCATACAGTATATAATTATGCGTCCAAAAATTAAATAGCTATCAGGTACTTTGAATGTTTTATCAAAGCTGTCACAGTTATGAGGAATATAGTCTTATCCTAAAAAGAAGCAGGCAGTTTGAACTACTTCAAAAAGACAATCAATTTTCAATTCTTTGATTTAAACTGTATTATTAATGTTGTACCAAAACAGTGGGGAGTAATTCATAATAACATACCCAGGAAATGAAATATGTCATAATTTAGATGCAATTGGTGCTGCTGAGAAGTAAAATCAGAGGAAGATACAATTGGAGGTATTCACATCGTTAAACCAATCCAATAGATGGAGCAGATTTCATAGCTGATACACAACATATGGCAAGTTTCCTTAGTATATAGTGGCAGCGATAAAGCAGAATATAACAGAATATCTCACCATAACAAGCCAGTGTTAGCAACCACCTTGGCTACATCTCTTTATAATATCCATTGGTTCCCTTATTTGCTGGAAGAGAGGGCACCCCCAGTGTACACAACACAGGAGTTGGAACCACAACTGAATATTGAAATGCACTGACACAGCGATCATTATTGCAGCTGCGAGCGCAATACGATTTCTCCTGCTGTCACTTTGCCCTGATACAGGTCCTTAGGGCCGTTCTATAGTGGCGGGGCGTGCTATGCTGTGCGCGCGCACAGCAGTTATAGATGGCTGAGGTCAGCCAACCCTTCTATACAAGGGCCGCTCGTGCGCACAGCAGAGGGCGGGGAGCTGACAGACAGCGGCGAAGACGGTGGGAAAGATGATTTTGCGCCCCTACCAGCGCTCAAATGTATGTATGTATGTGTGTGTGTGTTTGGATGTGTGTGTGTGTGTGCGTGTGTGTGTGTGTGTGTGCGCGTGTGTGCGCGTGTGTGTGTGTCAATGATTGCACAAATAAAAAATAAAAATATTTATTAAACTATTTTTTTCTTTAAAAAATCTTATTTAGGACTTTCTTCACTCACACAACCCATACACATACACACACACACACACACAC
The DNA here is from genome assembly GCF_040206685.1 of Ascaphus truei. Taxonomy (NCBI): domain Eukaryota; kingdom Metazoa; phylum Chordata; class Amphibia; order Anura; family Ascaphidae; genus Ascaphus; species Ascaphus truei. The sequence continues at coordinate 51,554,691 of NC_134492.1, forward strand.
ACACACACACACACACACACACACACACACACACACACACACACACACCTGTATCTCCCGGCTCTATAACAGGCAAAAAAAGCATGCGGCACGTGCACGCTCACGCACGTCCGTAACCAGTATAGAACGGCCCTTAGAGAAGACTGACATGTTGGATATTTGGACATTTTCCTGGAACCAGGGTCACGAATGATGTTTGAATAATTCCAGTAAGCTTAACTCATGCCTTCCCTCTTCCAAAGCACAACAAGTCGTTTTGTCTTTCTTAGTTTAATTGAAGGAAAATCACAGGAAGAAAGGAACTTGCAGATGTAGTGTGGGTAGAGAGTGCTTCTCTGTCTGAAGTGCAGTGTATCAAAGATAAGGCAGTGTAAAAACAGAAAGGCCTTGCTGGGGCAAATAGCAGACAGGTACTCACTCAGAGTCCAGGGTGAAAAGGAAGTGAGGAGCAAGGGTCACACTAGAAGGGAAGTGAGACTATACTAACTGTCAGCAAGGACAGGGGGGTAGGAATAGCCCACTCTCAGCTAGGAGAATAGGAGATTGCAGGCAACCAACAGTGTCTAGGACTGTGTAAACAACATGTAACAATAATGTTGCCTTTTCACATGCAGCTAGCTGCTGGGACAGGGAAAATAACAGGCAGCTAAACTAGGGAGATATGAATCCCATGAGCTGCAAAGGGAGACAGAGAAATGTGGAATCTAGTTCCAGGACAGACATATACATCTTTAATTGATGCTACTTACCTGCGTAGTGCTGTCTTCATTGCATTCATCTCTGTGATTCTTGCTGTTGTGGGTGATGTATGATGCTATTTAAATATACAAATTGATATATTAAATTGACACACAGAGTTCCCCAAAAGTACTTTACTAGAATAGCCTGTATCGCCAATAAAAAGTGTTAAATGTTTTAAAAAGATTTGCAGTTTCAGTTATTTCATTTGTTCCAACTTCGATATAGATTTACTTCCAAAGAACCATATGTCTATTCTGATTTGAATGTCGGATGGAATTTTCAGAATAAAAGGCTTTGACATTTAGATGAATATCTGCATATAAATTAATTTGGAAATTACATTCTCATGTGCTGCATTCAAAATACGTCTGCAGAGAACAGTCAAAGACAGCAGTCTCAAACCATTTGCCTTAAAAGGACCGGCAAAAAAAACAAAAACAAATTGGAGGACCGGTTAATACTAGGGCCGACATTTTAAAAATGTTACTGCATCTATAAATTAAAAAAGTTACAATCAAATAAAAAAGTGTTACATTCACTCAATCCCCTTCCTCTCACTCAATCCCGCCTTTTACTCAATTCCCCCTCTCACTCAATCCCCCTCCCCACACTTAGACCCCATCCTCACACTCAATCCCACTACCTAACATCAATCCCCCCTCCTCTCACTCAACCCCCCTCACTCTCACTCAATCCCCTTCTCTTCTCACTCAACCCCCCTCTCACTCAATCTCATTCTCACTCAATCCCCTTTCTCTCGCTCAACCACCCTCTTCACACTCAACTGGTATACAGGGTTATACCAAATAAGTAAACATGGGAAGGATATTGATCCAGGGAGTAATCTGATTGCCAATAATTGGAGTCAGGAAGGAGTTTATTTTCCCCTTATGAGATATCTTTGGATGATGTGTCACTGGTGTTTTGTGTTTGCCTTCCTCTGGATCAATAAGTACGGATATAGGATACATTATCTGTTGTCTAAATTTACCATAGGCTGAACTCCTCACACTCAACCACCCCTTCCTCACACTCAATCCCTTTGCTCTCTCTCAACCCCCCTCCCTCACAATCAACACCCCTCCTCACACTCTGCGGACCACCATTTCGAATCCACAGGTCTAGGTTGCATTCAAACAGCTAATACTGCAGATTGGATAATATCTGCAATACTTTACATTGTAATAAATGAGTCATTATTTAAAACAACAGGAATGATTACAGTATTAGCTTGTTACTATATACTTCAAATAAAAAAAGGCTTAGGGCAAAAATGTAAATCTACTGGAATTGAATGAGTCATATTACTTACGAATGTTATTGGTTTCCACGTTTATCACAGTGTGTTAATCTCATTGTTTGTGCTGATAGATAAAACAGTTCTTTTTTCTAATCACGTTCTGCTTTATACTTTGCAGGTCAATGCACATCCCAGGATTCCTTTGTTGCAGGAACATTTCACAGAAAGCCTTTACACGGCTTCTACTTCAGAACATTGTTACTATGCTCTGCCGGGAAGTCCGCATCGGAACAAAGTGACTGCTAGACCTTTCAGAAAATGGAATCAGTCCAACATTAACATACAGTAACCTGCAACATTCAATGGCCTTTGCTCTTAAGGGGTTCAAAAGAATGTGTAATGTACATTTCCATTAGCCTTGATTTGCTATCTGATTTCTCTTTTATACTTGATGTGTCTACATAAGTCCAGCCATCCTCTTATTCTAAGACTGTGCACTTTAACTCATTTACCAAGGTTTAGAAAAAAAATTGAAGGTACAGTAAAAGGGACAGAAGGGTCCTGTAATGTCATTTTATATTTACTTATACACAATCTTAGCAAGCTCAAAAGCCGGACTTACAATGTTATATATGTATATATTAATGTGTGTCAATTGAAAAGCTACTGGGAGACTTAGCTACAATATACTACAATAAATAAAGGAGCCCCAATGAACATACAATAGGAAAAAATATTTAGTTAATTTCTATCTTTTTATTTTCTGTATTTTTGCTTCTTGTAAGTATGGGTTATTTTGTTTAATCTTTTTTCCAAATGATTGCGTATCTGTGCTTTTACTGTGTTTTTGCAAGCTTTCGAGATACACTGATCTCTTCTTCCAGCGGTGTTACAATGGATAAAGCAAGAAAGGTTTTTACTTAAACAGTGCATCCTGGAATGTATCTGTGAGGAAACCTATCCCTCCCCCCTGTGGAGTATGCGATTTATGACTTATGGTGTTATTGCTGTAATTAAAGAAACTTTTTTTTTTTCTCGAGAAGTGCGGAATAATTGTGGGATTTTAAGAAAACATTATGTGATGCATTGTGTTCATATTTAATCAATTTTTACATTATTAATATCACTACCTTTTTATTTCTCAATGAGGTGGCATATTACAGTATTCTCAGACGGCATGTGTAGACCAATTGAGTTGTGTAACCCAATGGGAAATATTCTTCTCTATTCAAACTGTATACTGTACATAAATATTCCACACACACACACACAGTCTCTGGGAGTTAGAACTTTTATTAATTTAACAAACAATTGTTACAGCTGACAACAAGAATACATTTCACGTTCAAATGGGGCCTTTAATTCCACTGGACTTAGCCGAGTCACCAGTTGTTAAAGACTGTAGAAGTAAAGGCCTGTCTGTGTCTTCTAAGAGGTTTTTAATTGCATGGGTATGCTGAGTCACCCGGTGTAAACGACCATGGATTTCTTTTGACAATGCGAGAAGGGGCGGGGGGGGGGGATGATTAGGCCAAACTATGCTATGCATATACTACGGGCAGTAAATACCCCCCCTTTGGTGCAGGAAACTCTCCCAGCAATACTGCCAGGTAAGACACAGTGCTCAAATCCATGCATGCCAAATCCCTTCCCCCGCAAACACCCAAAAACCTAATGTAAACCTCGAATCCTAATGTAAAGTGCTTTACCCCATGCCATGCATGCTTTGTCTCCCCCAACCCCCCCACCCCAAAAAAAAAAAAAAAAAGAAGATTTAATAATGGACTATACTGGCATTATAGTTGAATATTATTTTCATGTGTAGTCACAATGTAGTTATAATCTACTGTTCCTCATGTCATGCCCTTTCTCCACAAAATCTGGATTGCGTAATGTACGGTGCAATTGTTAATATAGAATATTGTCTCTTTCTTTACGGACCAAGACGTCGAAGAAGCACAAGCCGGTGCAAAGAAGAAAGAGACAAGATGGTAAATTTTGAAGAAGTGGCGATGTTGTATTGTTGTATTATTCTTTTTTCCTTTATTTTCCTGCATAAATAAAACTTTTCATTCTTTTAATATACTTTTAGCGTGTGTTCATGTTTTTACTGTTTAGATACACTTACAGCAGTACTATACATACAGTACTAAGGCATTTAAATATACTGTATATAAATATCTAGTTGACATACAGTACTGTATACAGTATAAACATTTTGCAAAACAGGTGCATTACTGTTTAGATACACTTACAGTAGCACTATACTGTACATATTGTAATGTAAAGTTGTAAAGGTATTTAAATATATATACATATCTCATTGACATACTGTATATATTAATCTTGAAATTAAATTGCTTTTAGTGTTTAAATACACTAACAGTGGTACTATAAATAAAGTACTAATGTCATTTAAATATATCTTTGACATACACTATACAATCATTAAAATACATTGCATTTACTGTTTACATACATGTACAGTAGCACTATACATACTGTAATGTAAAGTTCTAAAGGCATTTAAATTGATAAAAATGTCTAAAATGTCTAATTGACATACAGTATATGCACAGTATACTAAAAATCTAGAAAATAAAAGTTGTTTTTTCTGTTTAGATACACTAACAGCAGTACTACTGTACAGCAGATATCTAGCGACTCTGTGAGGAAATGCACTGTATCTTACTGTACAGTAATTTTATTCTGAACAAGGTTCCATAATGACACGCATGCGCAGAAATGTGATGACACGCAAGGTTCCATTTTGACATACACGCATGCGAAGAATAAACATTTTACATTCAGAAGAAGAAGTGACGTTGTATTTTGTATTATTCATTTTAGCTTTATTATCGTGTTCAAATAAAACATTTAATTCATTAAAAATACTTTTTGGTGTGTTCATATTTTTATTTTCAAATTACAATTACACACACTTGAAATACTGTACGGAATAAAAGACAGGTACCATTGCAATGAGATTTTTAAGACAATTTGTGATCGCCCACTTGAGTTTCTCAAAAGTATTGCAGACAATGCTAAAATTAAATTTTTTGCACTCGATAAAAATACTAGTAAACTCGCGTCTTAACATGGGAAAATTTCAAGAAATCCTGCACCAAGCCCGGGTCTGCCAAGGGATTAAACCTGTAAAATGATCGGATAACAGCCGCTGCATTTGTATTTTACTATAACCTTAGCTAAAGTGTATATAATGAGTGTCAATGGGGAAATTTTAATAACAGTATTTATTTGCATGTTATTTATTTATTGTTTCTTTGTTCTTCAAATACCATAAGATCCTTGTTGTGTAAAAATACAGATTCCAGTGCAGGTTCTTTTGCAGTTTCAATATATTTATTGTTGAGGCATTATTCAATAACAAACTTCGGTTGGTACAGGTAAGATGTCACAGGTCATAGGCTGTTTTTTTCTGCTGTGTTGTAATTTTTCTCAAGCATGGCTTTTTTCTAACTATAAATTAACTTGTTCATTTTAGGCTTGTTAGTATGAAGAGAAAAAACACAAAGTATAAATGTATTATTGAAAGTCGTATATCTGCTATCTGTGTTCTGGACCTTCACTATCTAACTCAGATATACTCCCACAAGCAAAGATGTTTCATATTGCACTGTGTGAATCACTGTCTCAGCATTTTCACAGAGCACACAAAACTAACCCCTTAAATGGCTTCTTCAGTGGAGCTGACCTTTGAACCCCAAACATCTATCTACAGTTTAAAAAATAATTTTGTAGCATATAGAATATTATAAGGCCTGTGGCAGATTGTAAACCATATCCACACAGTAAACATCCACAAGAAGCAAGAAAAAGTCAATATATCCAAATCTATGAAAAAACACAGACATCGTTACATAGTAGATGAGCTTAAAAAAAAGACATGCGTCCATCAAGCTCAACCTTTGCTAAATTTAGACGACAGATACTTTATCCTATATCCGTACTTACGGTATATTGATCCAGAGGAAGGCAAACAAAATCCCCCAGTAAAATATCATCCAATGATATCTCATAAGGGGAAAAATAAATTCCTTCCTGACTCCAAGAATTGGCAATAAGATTACTCTCTGGATCAACATCCTTCCATGTTTACATATTTGGTATATCCCTGTATACCTTTCCTTTCTAAAAAGATGCCCAACCTTTTTTTTAACAAATCTATTGTACAGTAGCTGCCATCACGGTCTCCATGGTTAATGAATTCAACATTTTAACTGTCCTTACTGTAAAGAACCCTTTCCTTTGTTGCTGGTGAAATATCCTTTCCTCCAATCTTAAGTGATGACCTGAGTCCTTTGTACTGCCCTTGTGATAAATAGTTATTTTGAAAGCTCCTTATATTGTCCCTGAATATATTTGTATATAGTTATCATATCCCCTCTTAGACACCTCTTTTCTAATTTGAATAAATCTAATTTAGCTAGCCTCTCCTCATACGTTAAATTGTCCATCCCCTTTATTAATTTGATGGCTCTTCTCTGCACTCTCTCTAGTTCCATAATATCTTTTCTAAGGAGTGGTGCCCCAATTGTACTCCATATTCAAGGTGTGGTCTTACTAATGCTTTGTAAAGGGGCATAATTATGTTTATTTCCCTTCCATCCATTGCCCGTTTAATGCAAGATAAGATCTTGTTTGCCTTTGCCGTTACTGAATGACTTTGGGCACTATTGCTAAGCCTACTGTCTACAAGCACTCCTAAATCCTTCACCATCAAGGATTCCACTAATTTATCCCCATTTAATGTGTAAGTCGCCTGTTAATTCTTGCTTCCCAAATGCATAACCTTACATGTATCTGCATTAAACCTCATCTGCCATTTAGCTGCAAAAGTTTCCATTTTCTCCAAGTACTTCTAGAGAGAAATTACATCCTGATCTGATTCTACTATCTTAAACAATTTAGTATCATCAGCAAAGATGAAGACTTTGCTCTCGATGCCAACCTCAAGGTCATTCATAAACAAGTTAAAAAGCAGGGGTCCCAGTACCGATCCCTGAGGTACTCCACTCATTACTTTAGCCCAACCTGAAAAAGTTTCATTTCTTACAACTCTCTGTTGTCTATCCTTCAACCAGTTTTCAATCAAAGTGCATTCAGGCATACCCTGTTTAAGGACACTCACTTTAAGTTCACTCGCGAGTAAGGACATATCGCCCAATAGGCAAACCCCAGCTCATGCATGTGCCTGACAGCACGTCCTGAACAGCAATACCGGCTCCTACCTTTACCGAAGCTGTGCGCAAGTGGAGAGACTATAGAGCCTGTTACAAATGCGTTATTTAGATCAGTTATGCACGTTTATGATGATTGCAGTACAGTACATGCATCAATAAGTGGAAAAAAGGTTGTGCTTCACTTTAAGTACATTTTTGTTTTACATACATGCTCTGATCCCATTGCGTACATTAATGTGGGGTATGCCTGTATATTTTTACTGAGTCCAATTTCCTTTATTTTGCACACCAACCTCTTGTGCGAAACGTATCAAAAGCCTTTGCAAAATTTAAGTAGACCACATCAACTGCATTACCCTGGTGTAAATTCCTACTTACCTCCTCAAAGAAACAAATAAGGATTAGTTTTGCAAGATCTATCCTTCATAAATCCATGCTGACTATTACTAATAATTTAGTTTTCCATTAGGTATTCCTGAATATTATCCCATATTAAACCTTCAGCTTGCCCACTATTGAAATCACGTTTACAGGTCTGTAATAATTTATTTCAAAAGTGACCATTTTTTGATCACTGTTACCCAAATGTTCCAGGACTTAAATATTTGTTATTAATTCTACATTGTTTGATATTACCAAATCCATTATTGCCCTTCTCCTGGATTGTTCCTCAATAATTTGGGTCATGTAATTGTCTTTAAGCACCCCCAAAACCTGTTTCCATTAGTTGTAATGCTAATCTCATTGCCCCAGTCAATATCTGGATTATTAAAATCACCCATTATGTAAGCATGACCTAGTTTTGATGCCTTCTCCATTTGCAAAATTAATTTAGCTTCTTCAATCACATGTACAAGGGTGAGGTGCCTGAGGTGGCCACACTTAATGTATGTGAAATTATCTATCACTGGAGCATACAGTATATTAGTGCTCAACTCTTAAGAAAATTTGTATATAGAGTTCTCCATGATTTAGGAATAATATAGGTTAAACATAAACTGTACTAGTTAGTATTGTTGGGGTTGCATAGGAATTGGCGTCAACTAAAATATTCTGAATGTGTTATGTGGAAGCTGTCTTTAAACACACCTTATTAGACTTGTGGTCCAATGTAAATGGTTCATACTTTAATGTACTAGCTTACAGAGTTCTGTAGTAGATGTACTAGATGTTATACAGCGTCAGCAAGACTTGTCCCCAGTGTCGCGGGCGAAAAAGAAAATGCCTGTGAGGCTGGGGACAATGTCTCCTGCGATCATTGTGTGGGGTGTCCACGCTTCCGGAAGGGACCCCTATCAATGTTAATCCGCCCGGGCCACAATCATCGTGGTTGCCGGACCGAACGAGGCCGTGGTCACTCAAACCTTAGGGATTGCTACTTCTGTATCTATGTATGTGTGTGTATACTGTATATGTACTGTACAGTGATTCATAAAGTCAGTGCTCACCTTGAAAGTATACGTCAGGCACTCCATTTTATCTCCCCGTGCAGTCTCTTCTTAAGGCAGAGTCCGGCGAACAGCTGCTCTGAGATACTCAAGAGGCAAGAATTCACGACAGGAATGGTGTTCAAACACGCTCAAGCTGCGCCGTTTCATAGATAATTCGTACAGTGCCGCACACAGATTTTCCAGGGCCGAGGACTAGAGTTATGATGCCCTACCCGAATGTCAGCGATTTTGCGAACCCCGCCCCCCATTTGACACCTCATGAGCCACCTCTATTTCCCCCATCTTCCCATGTATTTCTCTCCCCTCTGTCTCATTCCCAATTCCTCACTCACCCCCTCTCACTCTCCCCCCCTCCATCAATTATCTCACTCAATCCCCCCTCCTCACACCTGTCCCGGCTCTCCCCCCCCTGTTGGTGGCCTTGCATGTGAATGTAGAGCAGAAAAACAAGCCCTATTCTTTTTCCAAATCATGTTTACATATTCCCCCTACCTTCAGCCCTTAGTTCTCTGCATTCAGACATTAAATAAAGAGACAAAATAACATTTTAATTAAAAGGCATTGCTTAACAATTACTCTTGTCATTTGCATCTTGCTTATCCTGACTATATTTTGAATAGAAACATACAATAGAATATTAACCAGGCGGCAGCTTGCCTGTCCATCTCCATTTATCTTGCTTTGAATAAAAAGAATTATGATAAAAGTTTGAATATTTGAAAACAAATAATTTCCGTTCTTCTTTGTGCTTTTCAGAACATTTATGATAACATGACAGCATTGCTGCGGATTGTTTAATTTGAAATATTTTATTAATATTTTAAGACACAAAACACCTTTGTAGTTTAACCAGACACAGCAAGAACTGCTTGGCCATCATACAGTTTAAATCAGAAATGTCAACTTTAAGTAGTGGTCTGTGAGTCTCACTGATTTGGGGTCAGTCTCAATGACTTTTAGTATCAGCTTCCCACCAATGAAGTCTCGCTAATAAAAAACAGTACTTTTATATTAGAATGCCATGACTTTGGACCCACTAAGAATGCCTTTAATTAACCGAAACTTCTTTATCTACCTCACTAGAAACTGGATATCTTCTCGCCGCACTGTTCTAATAAAGTCTTACACCAGACAATATACCATAATAAAGTGGTTTATTTGCAGGTTGCAAACACACAACGTTTTGGGGATCTCCCTTCCTCATGTGCAATACAGTATTTAACTACCTGCACCTTACAAAGAAAAAGGACACCCACTACAATTATCTAAAAGGAGTACGGTAAGACCCCAAACCTTTATTGTATCTGCCGAACTAGAGATGTATGGTATTTACAATCTTTTTTGCGTTTTTTTTTTTCTTTTTTTTTAGCAAAATCGGTTCCTGGCAAACCAGTTGCAAAACTTTTAAGGGCTAAAGGTTTGTCAGAAATCACACATTTCCATCATCAATTCAATGTTTCACCAATAAATCACTCTGAATGGATTCGCCAAGCATTTTCTTCTTTCCAGCCAAACCCATGTTTCATGCTGCAGACAGCCAGATTAGCATCATTTATTGAAAATCTCTGAGTCACAACTTTTAAGGGGAAAACAACTGCCAATTTTGCAAGGTTCGCGAAAGGTTTGCACGTCTCTTTTCCTCACCCAGAAGCAAATTATTACACTCAAAAGAACAAGAAGGAGCCAAAAAAAAAGATGGCTGATGACTTCTACAAGACGTTTCACAAGAGCACAGATAACAGAGAGAATAATCAAGCAGATAAAGAACAAAAATAAACCAAAATATCAGGCATCTTCCAGAAGAAGTAGCACAGCCAATCAAATCCATGCAGGATGGAAAGACGCCAAGGTAAAATGGAATTACAACTGAAATCTTGAAAGAAATCTGGGGAAGAAGTAGAGAAAGTCTTTGCACAACTCGACATGTTGCAGGAAAATGTAAGAAAATGTGGAACATCACCATCATTTCCCCGATCCACAAGAAAGAAGATGAATACCTCAAGAACCGCAGACCAATCAGTCTTCTTCCAATCGCTTCCACGTTTTATACATAGATACTGTTGCGGCCGAGTTTATTATGACCTTTACCCGGTCTCGGCCGCAACAGATACCTGGCGCGCGCCGAGGTGTCCCGGGCGCGCGCCGGAGCCTCGGAGGATCGGTCCTCCGATCGGGGCTTCCCCCTCCCCTCTCCGGGTCCGCCGGGTCCCCCGGAGCCCCCCACCGCATCCCCGAGGGAGCAACGGCGCGCACGCTCCCGATGAAGCGTGACCGCGCATCGATGATGCGCGGCACGCCGAGGGAAAGCAACGAGCAAACCGGGACACCTCCCGGCTTGCGGCACAACCCAAGTGCTAATAAAGTGTGCCGCCTCTGTAGTCACTAATCGGATGCAGCAGACCCTGGAAGTCGCCCAGCCTAGAGAACAAGCGGGATTTCACAGTAGATACAACACAATGGATCACGTCTAAGTTGCATAAGAAATGATTTTTCAAATAAATGAATACAATCCCCCACTCAGATTAGGAGAAATAGATTACCAAGAAGCACTGGTGTCTGTTTACATCTCCAGATGTTTTAAATGCACGAAGAAGTCTAATTGTTGAAGAAGAATTCATTGATACAGTATAATAAGGAACATTTCAGAAACCCCCATAGAAACTAGAATGTCTAAAAACTAACAAGAAGTCGCAATGTAAAACATTAATGAAGTTTTACGTTAACTTGTACTGTGTGTTTCCTTACTTAATTTATATCTCCCATCATAACTATCATACATTAAGCGTATATCATTTTTAAGAAGGACGTTAATACACTTGCAGCCGCTTGCAAAGCTTTGCTGGACGGTTAAGGAATTAAAGTAGCACAAAGGCTACAAAATGTTCCTCAATGTTCCTTTATTTACCCGGTCTCTTTGTACAGCAGGGGTAGCCATCTCCAGTCCTCAAGGCCACCAACAGGTCAGGTTTTAAAGATAAGTGCGTTAATCAGTGGTTAAGTCATCATGCCTGAGCCCCTTTTGCTGCAGCAGGGACATCCCTAATACCTGGCCTGTTGGTGGCCCTTGAGGACTGGAGTTGGCCACCTTTGGTTTACAGGCCTCTTAATGTTATTTCATTTTTAATTGTCTAACAACCCTTGACAACACAGCTAATGTTTTAGCTCCGGACATCCATGGCTCGCTGTTGTCCATTTTATCACCGTATCGAGGGAAATAATTCCTATCGTGGCTACTTTGTTTTCTTGATATTGCATTATTCCATTGAATTGTAGTTTTGAGCAAGGAAACGTTCTCCGTCCACTCCCACAGCCGCCCTCATCTGACAGCCACACATTTAATAATGTATTTAGTATTCAATGAAAGCAGCACGGGTCATAATAAATGTATGGGGCATTCATGTGGATGTCAGTCATTTACCCTTGTTTTTCAATGCCTCAATCTATTGAATAAGGTTTCTTCAAACTAATGTACATCTGTTTATTGTTCATAAAAGGCCTTGGAAAGGACATATTGTATTACAGCATATGTTGTGCCCTAGCTTAGAATACTATAAGGGCAACATCTTTGTTGAAAGTCTTCACTTTTTTAGTTTAAGGTGATACTGTCAATGACCCTTCACCAATTGGAATCACAATGAATGTATTGAATAAAGAATGAATAACACAGGACATTTGAAATGAGACATATGGCGAGAAAATAGTATTGTTACACATGGTTATTAGAGGCTGGATACCAGGCTTGGATGAACATAAAGGATTTAAAGTAAATAAAGTATTTAGATAAATGTGATATCTTTATATGCTTCCACCAGAAGAGTTGACTTCATAGCTCTTGTCTGTTGCAGTTACTGTATTTACACAATGGAGCAAGGGTCTCACTTTATAGCAGGACCTCATCAGAGCAGGGATACCTTCATTAGGCTACACTTATAGTGCTGGCGATGGCGACGCAACTGTGACATCAGGCTGCGGTCGCTGGAAAAATCAAATTGAGATGACTTCCAGCGATCATGACCAATCCGCCGCGCCGTCGCATCGCGCTTACTATAAGTGCACGTGATGGCGGCAATGCATTTGTTTTGACGCGATGTCGCGTTGCTGTTGCCGTCGCCGTCACTATAAGCACAGCCTTAGCTGTGCATTGGCCCTGGCACAAAGTGTGGCTTTGCAACTAAAAACCTATGTTGATTCAAAGGTCATATACTGTACAATATTTAGGTATGATTCATGTTGATTTAATAAATGGTATTATTATTATTATTAATAATAATTTATAACGTGCCAACATATTCCATAGGGCAGGAGAATAGGGCTGGAGCACGAAAAACAATAAAATAACAAACAACAACATACAGTGTTACATTAGGTAAGGAGGGTCCTGCCCCAAGGAGCTTATAATCTATAAAGGTAAGTGGAAAAATAGGATAGAGGGGAATGAAAAGGCTGGTGTGTTGTGAATGGTAACAGAGCAGCTGTAACATTAGCAAACGTCTGATACCCTTTGGCTCACACCCTTCAGATGCCACCTGCAAATAATTTACCATTTTAGAGTAATTGGCTATAGAACAGGGGCTCAGAACTTCAAAGACGTCCCTTTAAGCCCCATCACTGCTAGAGGAGGATGACAACGTATCACTCTTCCTTGCATTGCAGCCCAATATTAAACAGCTTCCATCACGTCAGACACAGTTCATATATTGAAGACTTCAGGGTAAGAGACGGCTGTGCAGTACAAGGCTTCTATTCTCTGACATCTATTCATACTAGAGTGAAGGAGCACGCTAGCGCAGTGGTAATAACGAGTCCTTTCAAGTGGAAGAACCTGTGTCAATTCCCAGTTTCACCTCTCCAAATTTACAAAGTAGTCTTTTGCCATAAGACACTTTTTAAAGTTAAATGACACCTTACAGCCCACTGACTTGAATTAGCTGCAAGGTGCCACCCAGCACTAAAAAGTGTCTTATAGCAGAAGAATGCTTAGCAAATGTGGCATTTGACCTCCCTTGGGTTGTAAGCTCTTTGGGGTGTGAACATGCTCTTCCTGCCACGTTTTACATACATTGTCAGCTCTGTACAATAAAACAAAGATGTGTAATTGTTGCAACATCTTCAATCCTTACCTACAGTCATTTTTATTTTAGCAGAAGCAGCAGATTTTCTACCTGAAGAAGGGGCCCCGATCGTCCCAAGAGCTTGCACTCTTTTAACCGTTAGTTAGACATCAGATGTATTACCTCTACCTTACATTTGTTGTCTATTCTTACACAGTTGAAGCTGTTATGTGTGCGCTGGCAACAAGATCCAATCTGATCCAATTTGAACAGCATTGCTTCTTCCTCAATTAAACACATGGTACACACAATCATTATTTCAAGAATATCAAAGACCTGTTCAACATTTGTCATACTATACCAAAGAAAAGTGTACTGAAAGGTACAGAGGTGGGGAAAAAAAGTGTTTTGAGGCATTTTTAGTATCTTAAACTATCTTATGTCAATCAAATATACTTATTGCATATGGCAGAGCAACAATAAAACCTCAAATACAGAAGAAATACAGAAGAAATCACCTTTTCATACAGTACTTCTCTCGGCCTCTGAGTATTCATCTGAGAATCAATCAGCGATCTACTGTACTTGCAAAAAGTTCTCCCAGTGCAAAGCAAGTCCGTGGAATATTTAAGGAACAGAGTGTAGCAAAGAAAGTGATATGGTTAAGGGGTCAGCAAAACACACCTGTGGCAACTGAACCATGCTTTGACCTCGAGGCGTACTGACAGGTTGTTAGACTGCTGCAGGCAACAGGTGACATTCTGAGCTGTGTTGGAGCGGCTGAAGTGGGTACAGATTTTTGGAGATGCTGATAATATTTCCTGTGCTCTGCTGTATGAAGCAGTGAATTAGGTTACCTTGATGTAATACTGCCACCAACCTGTTTCCATTATCTTCAGCCACTAGCCTAACTTCCAGGTCCCTGGGAAAAGCCGACACGTAATATTCCCTCTATATTCAGAAGAATATCTGTCATTTATAGGCTGTCTGATAAAGCCCTGCATATATAGGGCAGGGAGATAGCGTGTCTCCTATAAATTCTGAAAGCACTGAAAGGGTTAACCGCCCTTGGCCCCATTTCATTAGCCGAATAATTGGACTAAGATTCAACAAAACAAAACAGCGAGGAGAAAGCTAAACATTCCCATCCATAACCTAAGATGACTTTTCAGTTTTAAGTGCGCGGAAGAATTATTTTCATAGCAAAGTCAGCAGATATATAGAGTGGGGATATTTATGCCCCATTAAGCTGTCATTTTGACAAAGTTTATTTTTCTACCAAGGAGACATTTCAATATCATGGAAAAAGAATATCAAGAAATACTTAGCTTACTTTCAGCCGCACGTCACGTTGTCATTTTTAAACGAGGGCGCTAAATGGAGTTTGCAGACACGTGGCGCTATGTTACCAGCAGAAATTACTTTCGTTTATTGCTGCTTTAGTATTTATTCCATGGCAGTATGGGATCATTGTATGTTGGTAATCAACTCTGGGGGTTATATATATAAAGATATGGCACATATAATGAACAAGAACTGCGCACTAACTATGTAATAAGGTAGAAATGTTATAAAGAATTACTCTCGCGTGAAAAATACTTAATGAAAAGTAAAAATCAACCGATACTTCACAACAAGAAATATCTAAAATGTGATGAAGGAAATAGAAACACAAACATATTACTGATGTGACACCAAAATAATCAGTGTTAAATGGTGATTAAATAGTCCATAGGGTTAATAAATAATTATAATGTGACAATAAAGTTGATAAGAATGCACATACAAAATAGTCAGTCAAACAGGCAGGGCATGTCTAGGGTACATTACCGCTCGTGGATAAAGGTGATTTGCTTCATGGACAACCCCTTGCAAACAACAGCCTCTGGTCCGGATAGAAGCGTCTTACATCTGGTGCAGTAATCATCCCGGGGATCCTCCACTCGATACACAATCCACGGGTTAGTACCCAAAAGGCGGCATTACTCTGGAACAAACACTTCCCTCATTGTCGGCTCTAAGGCTATCCTAGCCAGAGATTGGTAGGTTTGTAGCTACCTGGTGCCGCAGAACGGGATCAATTACGTCACTGAGGTGCAACGCAACTAGGCGACAACCGGCAAGTAATCGGTGATTTCCCGTTGGTTACTAAACAGGCTACACAACAGTGATCTCGGGAACAATATCTCGCACCAGGCGATAAACGTCAATCCTACGCGTTTCGTAGACTAGTTAACTTCGTCAGGGATAAATAATGTAATAAGAGTAATGACATAACCCCCACATTGGCCAGTGATTGGTGAAACATAATATCCAATCAGCCTATCATGACACATGGCACATATCTAACATGAGTGTTCTCTAACTACCACAGTTAAATAGCCAGATAATATTAACTATATTTAAACTACTGTACACTAATACATTTTATTAACCACAACATTTTAAATGACAATAAAATCAACACAGGTAACAAAAAAACATTTAATCGAACACTGAAATGAGAAAGCAGTATTAGTAATCATATTGTTATATACAAATACATAACTACTCATAACAAAAAAACGAGCAAGAAAATAACAACCAATATTTAGAACAGATAAGGGTTTGGAGAAAGAAACTAGTACCAATATAAAACTATAAATACTAAAAACAAGATAAAAAACCAATGGATATAAAAAGAACAATATCAAACTAATTACAAAAACTAATAGCACAAATATTATTGCATAATTATATATGATACCTGATATTAAAACATTATTTAAATATATAATATTATATATAATTGTAAATGAATTATCCGATATTAATTATTAAAACTCTATCAAATATATATATTAAATCTCATAGAACAATAAATACTATACAAATTAATATATTGGTGGTGAATGCATCATAAAACTAGTAGAATGACGACACATAAAGCTCTTCATTGAGGCCCTCTGGTCCAAAGTCTTCATTTGATAAATCCAAAAAATCTTTTGTTTGGATAGAGCCTTTAACCTATCAACCCATCGTCTAATGGGTTGTACCCCCTGGATACCCTTGTTCCTCATCAAACTAGAATCACTTTGATGAAAATACTTAAAGTGACGAGGTACACTGTGTTTGTCCATACCGAGTGTAATGTTCCTAGCATGTTCTAGGATTGTAGTCTTCAGAAAGTGTTTCATGTGGCCTATATATTGGAGTCCACAAGGACATTCCAACATATAGACTACATACGAATTTTTGCTGGAAAGGCAGTCTTCTATAGGTTATTTACTTTTAGTGACAGTAGAGGTTATATATTTCTTTTCACTATGTAGAAGACTGCAGGCCCGTCATTTACCACAACTAAAGTTGCCCATAGGATTCAAAACCAACCACGATTTATCAACTGTTTTTGTGACACTCGGTCCTATGTCACTAGGGGTCAACTGTTTTTTTTTCATTTTTGGCTTTCCTAGAATTAAATCTTGGTTTCACATCTAGATGTGGACCTAAGACTGGGTTATTAGACAAAATACTCCAGTGTTTATTAATTATGTTCTGAATTTGTTTAATTCCTGAATTAAAATTAGTAATAAAAGGTACCCCAATGGTGCTGTCATTAGAACCTTTGGGTTCTAAATTCTTATGTTTGCTCAACAGTAGTGATTTCCTGTCCATCTCCCTGACCTTAATCAAGGCCGAGGAGAGCAAAACTGTAACCCCTTTGGACAAATTTATCAAATAATTGATCAGACTGGATCTTAAAATCTGCATCTAGGCCACAATATCTTTTAAGGCGCATGAATTGATCTAACGGTATGTTGTCAATCCATGACCTACTAGATGCCAATAATACATTATTTTTATCAACTTCCTTAAAGAAAGTTTTCGTGGTTACAATATTGCCAGGTTTGAGCTCTAAATGTAAATCCAAAAAATCTATAACAGAGGCATCTGAACTATACGTAAATTTTAGGTGAAAATGGTTGTCATATGACAAAAATACACAGTGAAATTATATATATATATATCTTGAAAAAAGAGTAATTTAGTTTAACCTTTGGCCAAAGCATTATAAGCCTGAAAGCCAATTCAAGGCATGACCATAATATCGCAGGTCCTAACACTAACTGATTAAAATTCTTATTTACCTGTATAATTACATATTCATTCATATTGAAAGTAGCTCTGGGCTCCCTTTGTGTTTTGTTTTTTTTGTATTATACAGTGCCACGCTCAGTAGCACTACCTTTGACACACACACACACACACACACACACACACACACACACACACACACACACACACACACACACACACACACACACACACACACACACACACACATATATATATTATAGGGCAGCTGGCACTCCAAATACTAAGAAAATTGCGGTGCATATCCTATACCAATAGACATAAAAAAAGCAATCCACCCCAGCAGGAGCAGACACAGGACAGCACTCAAAGGTAAGTAAGAAAACTTGTATTGCAAGTAAAACACAGCACAAACATGACCAACGTTTCGGTCCTCGTAGAACCTTCCTCAGGTGTAATTTTGGGGGTTTATATGAGCTTAATGGGTATCTGTATGTTTAAAATGGTTGTCATTAAGATGATTAAAAAAGGCTCTAGATACGCCTCATCACTGTCCCAGATGCACAGTATGTCATCTATGAACCGTCGCCACATTATTATTTTAGAGGTGAACGGGTTATGGGACCAAATACATTCCTGTTCCCAAAATCCCATGTATAGCTTTGTATAACTGGGGGCTAATTGAAACCCCATAGCAGTCCCGCAAACCTGCACATACAACTGGGACAGGAACAAAAAGTAATTATGTGAGAGGATATACTTAATGGATTTTTAAACGAATTCTCCATTCAGTGGGTGGAGTTCTACATCTTTTTGAAAATAGGTCTTAGGCTACGGCCCTGCTGTCTGCGCTGCACTAGCACCTGTCCGGCTGGGGGCACATGCAGCTGAGTTCCGTTGTCTGCAGAGAGCTGCAGGGAGAAAGACAGAGGGGGGGTGATGGGGGAGAGATGGTGGAGCAGCCATGATGTCACCTGGCAGGTTCACTCTCATTGGATGAACCACCGGGGGGCATGGCCTAGCGTGCCCTCACTAGTATGGATCACAATTTTCCTGTCTGCAGGAAATACTGTCCGCACAGCGCGTTGGCCACCCCTTGCAGTGGACCTGGCTCTTGTCCTCGCAGCGCCCACCACAACAGCAGGCAGTGGGGACCTGGCCTTAATTGCATCTACTCCCAATTCATGTGGTATGTGTGTGTACAGTGAGGTGACATCAAATGTCACCCAACTATATGTGTCTCTATATATACAACTTCTCCTCAGATAGTAAATTAAGAACCGATTCTGTCTTTTATATACGACGGGAGTAGACTTCCTGTTTGTAATCCTCACAAATTTGTAAAACTACCCCCCCCTTGTCCGCCTGCCTAATATTTAAATCACTATTCTCTTGTAGACTTTTCAATGCTTGATGTTCATTAAAACTAAGGTTATGACGTAATTTATTCAATTTAAAACCGCTAACCATATCAGAAAATTCATTATTTACAATATTAAAAAAAGGTATCAATAAAACTCCCTTTGGAGAGCACCAGATACAATTTGGACTGAGACTTAAAATTGGTATGATGACATTCATAATGGACCCCATCTACCAGATCAATGGCAGAATAACCAATATCAATTAATGGTGAAATGTTGTCATTAGTACATTTAAAAAAATACTGCTTCAATGTGAAATTCCTGGTGAATTTATTAAGGTCCGTATATAATTGGAACCCATTGGGGACACAAGTTTCGGCAAATGAGAGACCTCTCCTCATTACATCTTGTTCTTTATTTGTAAGTGTATAAGAGGAGAGGTTAAAGATTCCCCTATCAGAGCCCATTACTTTTCCTACCGCAGATCTTTTCTCTTGGACACGGCCCCTTCCCCCCTCTTGTCTTCTCGTGTGTGGCGTCTTTTTTGCCCCTTTGGGGTATCCTAATTTGGCCTTTCCGTCTCCCCCTCTGAGCTCTCTGAGCCTCGTGGGGCTTGATATCTCGATTTCAGCGGCTCTAAAAAAAGAGAGGGTTAACTGGATTGATGATCTGACCAATATCTGGAGGCTGGGTAGCTTTAATTAAGCCTGATACCCATACCAAAAGATGGGACCACTCACCATCTCTCTTTAGAATATGGTTGTTCACATTTTGATTTCTTATATCCATTGGAATGACCTCTTAAAATACCTAGGATTATCATGACGCCTATCACACACTGCATCCCCATCAGTTTTATCTCGTACAAAATATATGGACTGGGACCCACCTGACTGATAAGTAGGCGGTTGCTGCGGATGATTTGCGACAAATGATCTTTCCGTTTTTCCCCAATCCTTCTGTCTATTATTAATATAATCAGATTTATCGCGGGAAAAAAAAATCTGTTTGGTTTTCATTATCTCACTTTCTGGTTGTTCCAGGGTCAACCTTAATTCATATTCTATTGTTGTACAATTCTTCTCCTTAATCAAGGGTTCTATTCCTATATTATAAGCTTCATTAGCTCCATAGAGCACTCTGCCAGGATCCTGTCCCATTCTTTTTGAAAATGGTCTTTACCCTTTGCAAAGGTAGGGTTTTAATTATCTGGAGTCCTCTAGGGACTGTCTTGCACTCAATATACTTTAACAAAACTAACAATATGATTACTAATACTGCTTTCTCATTTCCGTGTCCAATTCAAAGGCTTTTTAAATTGCAACATGTGTTGCTTTTATTGTCATTAAAAAATTTGTTTTTAATAAAATGTATTAGTGTAGTTTAAATATAGGTAATATAATCTGGTTATTAAACGGTGGTAGTTAGAGAACACCTGTGTTAGAGACCTTCCATGTGTCATGATAGGCTAATTGGATTTTATGTTTCACCAATCACTTACCAACATGGGGTTTTTACAGTATGCCATTAGTCTTATTACATTATTTATCCATGACGAAGTAGATACGTCTAAGAAACACGTAGGATTGATGTTTATAGCCTGCTGTGAGACATTGTTCCCTGAGATCACTGTTGTGTAGCCTGTTTTGGTAACCAACGGGAAATCACTGATTACTTGCCGGTCGTCGCCTGGTAGCTACAGACCTACCAATCTCTGACTAGGATAGCCTTAGAGCCGACAGTGAGGGAAGTGTTTGTTACAGTTGCATGCTGCCTTTTGGGTACTAACACGTGGACTGTGTATTGAGTGGAGGATCCCCAGTATAATTAAAGCACCAGGTGTAAAACGCTTCTATCCGGACCAGAGGCTGTTGTTTGCAAGGGGTTGTCCACGAAGCAAGTCACCTTTATCCATAAGTGGTAACATGTACCCTAGACATGCCCTGTCTGTTTGACTGACTATTTTGTACGTGCATTCTTATCACCTTTATTGTCACATTATAATTATTTATTAACCCTATGATACGTGTTACTGACTAGGGATGGGCGAATTACTCGCACACGTTCAAATCCTCTGCGAATATTGCATTTATTCGAATAGACGGATACTCACGAACACGTCTACATCTGGACAACCCTGCCTTTGAAAAAAAAGTAATTTGCACAAAGTATTCGCAATTTCGAGTAAGAATTCAATTAAGTTTATATAACACCCCAATCCCCAACCCACCCGCTCCCCTCCTCCCAGCTCCCCTCCCTTTAGATCAGACCTGCACAACTCCAATCCTCGAGGGCCGCAAACAGGCCAGGTTTTCAGGATATTCATACTTCAGCACAGCTGACTCAATTAGTGGTTCAGTCATACTGAGCCACTAATTGAACCAGCTGTGCTGAAGTAGGGATATCCTGGAAACCTGGCCTGTTTGCGGCCCTCGAGGACTGGAGTTGTGCAGGCCTGATCTAGAGGGTACCCAAATAGTTAACACGGCACTTTTGAATCAGATAAAAACATAGCTTGATTAAAATAAGGATCTGCCCTTAAACTAGATAGCCCTTATAATTAATTCTTGTCACATCGCATTTTCAGTGTCAGCTATTTTTGAAGTGACACGTCTTACCGGGCCCTCATACGTAAAAAAATTGCTTTGGTGTAAATTGCCTTTATGGAAATTAAAATTGTTGCCGAAGTAGGTTACTGCGCATGACCACACGCGGCCAGTGCATGTGCAGGCATGAACGGGGGAGCTTTCAATGACTGCTGGAGACTGTTACTCACGCATGCGCAGCAGAGGCTGCCTTCCCCTTTGGCGCATGCAGTGGAACGGAGGAAGCCTTCCATGCATGATGGATAGTGTAAGGGTGCCCTTATAGTGCTGGTGACGGCGACAGTGATGCGATGTCGCGTCAAACCAAAGTTTTGATGCCGTCGAGTGCGATGGCACGACAGCTTGGTTGCAATCGCTTGAAGTCACTTCAATTTGATTTTTTCCAGCAACCGCAGCATGACGTCAGCGTTGCCGGCGCATTGCCGGCGATAGTAACAGCACTATAAACGTGGCCTTATATGCCCAGTGGTGGCGGATGGGTCCCACGCATGTGCAGAGTCAGCTACTACTGGTAGGTTCTGCACATGTCCAGAGCAGCTGGCAGGATGTCCGACACTCACGCATGCGCAGCCTCAGCCACCGGCTGACACACACACCTCATGGACACACAGCGACCTCAGTGATATCTACTTTCGTCACAAATACACACACTCCTCAGTGACATACAACACACACACACCACCCACCATCCCAACTCCCCCCACGCCCCACCCCATTGAGACTAGAAATATCAACGTGCAAAAATGTAATAAATGGTGCATTGTAATTCAAACTTCTTTGCATTTTGTCACTACAATAGTACAATGATTTTCATTGAATTAAAGAATTTTCCAATTTCTGCGGGAAAAAACCCCAATAACAATTTAATTCAATCAAAATCATTAAAAAATACAATTTCAGTGGCAAAGCACTAAGAAGTTTCACTTACAACGCGCGTGCTTGTCACACACACCCTTTTTAAAAAAAAAATATTCAGCTGTGTATAATAACTTTATTTTACTTACTGTAGCAGTTTTGTCAAAATGTTAAAGCACGTGGAAGAGTCAGCAGGGGTGATGTTGTTTTCATTTTGTGTCTCTTCACGTCAACGCCTCAAGGCTTTTGCTCCAAGCTTTCCACCATGTCTATCGAGCACGTGATTTGGGAATGTGCCAGAAGAAGCAGTTACAGTACATGATCCACAGATTAGAATGAGATGTAACAAGTCTTGCACTTTTGTCTCTTGTATATGTGTCATGTCGTGCGATGTCCCAGGTGGCGTCAACGTTTCTTGCTAACAATTCGCTTCAAATATAAGAAACCCTCTCTACTGTAGGTCAAAATTCATTTCACAAAATTTCCTGAGCTATCCATTCAAAATCCATTCCGCGGTGTCAAATCCGTCGACGGATTGTGCCCATTTAAATTCATGCGGATTAATAAAAAAACGCCATTGGGTACAATCCGCTGGTGGATTTTAAGAATCCAATCCGCTGATTCAGCAATCCTCGAATCTGTGGACGGAGTGTCAATGCAAATCCCCCCCCCCCCCCCCCCGAAGATTCAAATCGCCCTTTTTGAGATTGATCCACGGAAATATCTAGAGCTGATGACAATGAAATTGAGAAAGCTTCACAACAAATATAATAAATGCAAGGATTGAATTCTGCTATCTCCTGTTCAACTGGCTTGTGGAATTTACTACCCATGAAACAATTTCCCAGTTCATAAAACGTAAAACACATGCTGGGTAATGAAAAGCAGACATAAGCAGAAATGTTGGAGAACATCCCTTTCATATCTTGTGCTTTATTTTGGATGATGACAATTGCACTGTTACGCACAGTATCATCATTAAAGTAATTGAAGGACTCCACATATTTTCAATGTATTTGCTCATCTCTTTTCTCTACTTTTGCTTGAATTAATTGTTACAGATGGAGCAGGCTTCATTGTTCTACATTAATGGGATATTATGTACCCATATAAACAAGAGAAAATAAACCAACCGCTCAACCTTATTGGACTATAGTGAATGGAGTAGTCTGATACTGGGGTGCATGGGGAATAGGAATCAATGGATACAGAGTGATCAATTAATGATCAAAAAAGAATCCCCTATGTTTGCACTCATCCACAAATATTATATAGTAACAATAGACCAATAGTCTTCTAATGATGGTAAGTATGTGTGTCTAGGTTAGAGGTCAAAAATATATGTCAGTTCTCAACCTGAAAAGACTGATACCAGAATGACATGCAAACGAATACAATGTTATTAATATAACTCATCTAAGTGCAAATATATACAATGTGAATAGGTGATATTAAAATCCCCAATGGTGGGGTAGGATGCATGGAGATCAAGTCCATATGTAGGGAATATAAATAGACAAAGTAAGTCAATATAACTTTATCTCAAATAACTCCTATATGGACATGATAAGTAAATAGGAACCCCGTAGGGAGCCAGTTGTATGTATGTATGATATGACGAACCAAACAGACATTTTTAGAAAACCGAATTCAAGGAACACCCTACTTTCAGCTAAGAGTTGTCATCCTCGCTCGTTGGTAAAAAGCATTCCCAAAGCTCAATTTATCAGATTGAGAAGATTATGCTCTGACAATGATAGTTTCCTTGTACAATCCAGGGAACTGTCAAAAAGATTTTTAGCTAGAGGGTTTACTAATTCTGATATTGAGGTAGCATTTGAATCTGCACGATCTATGGATCGATCAACACTCCTGAAAAGTAAAAAGAGGGTAGCAAAGAACAAATCCTGTTCTAGATACAGTGATGCAAGTCCACTCTTTATTACTACATATAATCGTCAATCAAAACTTATACATGACATTATACAAAAGCATTGGCAAACGTTGTCTTTGGATAAGGACATCTCTGAATACGTAAAAAATGGTCCAAAGTTTACTTATCGTAGGGCTAAAACCCTTGCCTCACATTTGTCACCAAGCCTTTTACAGACTTGTTCAGAATATACCAGTATACGAGGGATACCCAAAGGCTTTTTTGCATGTGGAAATTGTTCCATGTGTAGATATGTACATACTACTAAATTTATTAAGTTTGATGACAATAAAAAGACTCATTATATTAAAACCTTTTTGAATTGTAATACCACCTTTACGATATATCTCTTACAATGCTGATGTGATAAGAAATATGTCGGACAAACCATTAAACCATTAAGAACGCGCATTGCAGAGCATGTTCGTCTGATTAAAAGGAAAAATTTATCACATCCGGTGCCTAGACATTTTTCTAAGTATCCTAGAGGTGGTATAGACAATTTTTCATATGTGGCTATTGAACATATTCCCCCTCATGCAAGGGGTGGTTATAGAGAGGGTATGTTGAATAGACAGGAAATGTGCTGGATATAGTCTTTGAACACTCTCCATCCGTCTGGTATCAACAAGGAGTGGGAGCTTAAACACTTCTTGGTTGGTTGACAGATGTGGGGGGAGTGTTTGGGGTGTGTATCAATGATCACTACAGTACTAGAATAGCTTATATTATGAGTATATTGGGTATATACTATTTGCGTGAATTTTTTGTCTATCTACATATGTATTATTGGATCCCTACATTCCCATATATGTGCCACTAATATACTTATAGTTGTGAAATCTTTAAATGGTTTTATATCATTAATATCCAAATGTTTTATATAATGAATTTTCCATTCAGTATTCACATTTATTATATTATATATTTTCTTGTTTATAATAATTATGTGAGCATTCGGTTGTCTTGCTTTTAATTCAATGTTTTTATATTTTTATCCTTTTTTTCTTTGTATTCTTTTCTTAGAATATTTGTATGTTTGTGTGGTGTTGTGTCGCATATTGCGTTTTTCTTATATTTGGGGTGACGTGGGCTTGATTCCATTGGTCTAGATTGAGTCTCAGGTGAAGGAGAGGTCCTATTCCTGTGATTGAATAATTAATTTTATACGTCATGCCCTATATAAAATCCGGTAGTAGACATGGATAATCACTCTTTGAAACAGTCCACTAGGACGAAACGCGTCAGAGTGTATGGCACTGATGCTCACTGTTAAATTTCAATAAAGTTTTTTACATTTTTCAATGCGTTGGCTGGTGGAGTTGCTGTGACCACAGTCTACTATTGTCTTCCTGTATGTATGTATGGGACCAGATTATTTTTGTTTCACCGACAATCCAATCCATGAGTCCCGCAATCTGCTGGGGGTTTTAGCAACCCAATCTGCGGAGTCTGCGATACATTGCTGATTGTATCCAATGGCGGTTTTGGATTCATCCGCATGAATTGAAACAATTCCTCGACAGATTTTACACCGCGGGATGAATTTTGAATAGAAAGCTCGGGAAATTCCGCTGATTTTGACAGTTTCGTTCATCTCTAGTATTAATGTGTGAGAGAGCTGTCACAAATATGTGAAAATCCTAAATATTTAATTATCCAGTAACAGATATTTACTGTAGTCTCCCGGTTTGGAGATGTACAAACTGTCCAGGATTCGGTTCGCAATTTTTCGTGTGAAATTTGTGAACAATTAATAATTTTGCTAAAACATTATGGGGCGTTTTTTCGCTTACTAAGGGTGCAGAATTTCACTTTTTTTTTAAAATTGGCCATAATTTCACAGAAATGGGGCACTTTCACAATTTGTACTGAATGTTTTTTACACGAGGTTGCGTTAATCATGTGACCTTGCACCCCACGGTCACATTATCCTGTACCCCACGATCACACTATTCTGCACCCCACGGTCACACTATCCTGCACCCCACGGTCACACTATCCTGCACCCCACGGTCACACTATCCTGCATCCCACGGTCAAATTATTCTGCACCCCACGGTCACACTATCCTGCACCCCACGGTCACACTATCCTGCACCCCATGGTCACACTATCCTGCACCCCACGGTCACACTATCCTGCACCCCACGGTCACACTATCCTGCACCCCACGGTCACACTATCCTGCACCCCACGGTCACACTATCCTGCACCCCACGGTCACACTATCCTGCACCCCACGGTCACACTATCCTGCACCCCACGGTCACATTATCCTGTACCCCACGATCACACTATCCTGCATCCCACGGTCACACTATCCTGCACCCCACGGTCACACTATCCTGCATCCCACGGTCACACTATCCTGCATCCCATGGTCACACTTTCCTGCACCCCACGATCACACTATCCTGCATCCCATGGTCACACTTTCCTGCACCCCACGGTCACACTATCCTGCACCCCACGGTCACACTATCCTGCACCCCATGGTGACACTATCCTGCACCCCACGGTCACACTATCCTGCACCCCACGGTCACACTATCCTGCACCCCATGGTGACACTATTCATCACCCCATGGTGACACTATCCTGCACCCCACGGTCACACTATCCTGCACCCCACGGTCACACTATCCTGCACCCCACGGTCACACTATCCTGCACCCCACGGTCACACTATCCTGCACCCCACGGTCACACTATCCTGCATCCCACGGTCACACTATCCTGCACCCCACGGTTACACTATCCTGCACCCCATGGTGACACTATTCATCACCCCATGGTGACACTATCCTGCACCCCACGGTCACACTATCCTGCACCCCACGGTCACACTATCCTGCACCCCACGGTCACACTTTCCTGCACCCCACGGTCATACTTTCCTGCACCCCACGGTCATACTATGCTGCAACCCACGGTGACATGATCCTGCTCTCCAAGGTCACACTATACTGCACCCCACGGTCACATTATCCTGCACCCCACGGTCACACTATCCTGCACCCCACGGTCACACTCTCCTGCACCCCACGGTCACACTTTCCTGCACCCCACGATCACACTATTCTGCACCCCACGGTGACACTATCTTGCACCCAACGGTCACACTTTCCTGCACCCCACGATCACACTATTCTGCACCCCACGGTCACACTATTCTGCACCCCACGGTGACACTATCCTGCACCCCACGGTCACACACTCTTTCACCCCGTGGTGACATAATCCTGCACCACATGGTCACACTATCCTGCACCCCACGGTCACACTATACAGCACCCCAACGTTACACTATACAGCACCCCACAGTGACACTATCTGGCACCCCACTGTTTAAACTATCCTGCACCCCACTGTGACACTATCCTGCACACCACGGTCACACTATCCCGCACCCCACGGTCACACGATCCTGCACCCCTATGGTCACACGATCCTCCACCCCATGGTCACACTATCCTAGTTAGGTCAGAGCTAAAGGTGGCGTTACTCACATCCAGACCCTGCGATTGGGCTGTTACAGGGTAAGTGTATGACCACAGGTAGGTAAGATAATAACTATCATATTGTTATTCACAGGGTTCTTTTCCTCTCCTGGTTTCTCTTGCCTATAATTAAACACATATTCAGGGACCTGATAGAAGTAATGCCCCCTTTGGGGAAGACAGGCTTAACACCATGTTATGCGACGCTAACGCACGGCAGTGCTAACTTCCCACTGCGTTACACCTACACCCTTGAGATCACCACCAGTCGTAGTTTTCACATATATTTAGCTTTGTGGATACCCGTTAAACCCAGAGAAATTACGTTAGTAGTCCAGATTTAACGATACTCTGTGTACCTGCCCCAAAATATCTTGTGACTTCACACCATGCAGTAGACACAATATAGCCCTAAATCTCACACAGAAATGCCTGTTGAGGTCATTGTGTCTGCCGTTTATAGAATAAGGGTCAATGTGTCCTTGTGTATTTTGCCACTTTGTGTCTGTATTTGAAAGCTACAGTGTGTCAAACTATAAACATTACCAAGTTACACAATTACCCTTTATTTAATATGCAGTGAAGCTGCGCCCAGTGCTGGAGAAAAGGTCAGCTTCGTTCAAATAAGTGGGACTCAAACCTTCACAGCATACAGTATTGTAAAAGGTAAAGTATAAAATACCTGAGCACTTTCACTATTTCAATCCAATATCTGATTGAGTCTGTTTCATTTCTACAGTTTATGTTTAAAAAATGAAAATGACTAATTGATCATCCGTATTATTTCAAAATAACATTTCTTATAACATTTTGGACAAAGTTTCCCCGATAATCTTTTTAGGCTGATATAGAATAGATCTTAATAGTGTGAGTAAGTTCTACATGGTACACTGTATGGGAAGGAGAAAGAATTTCTAATTTCCTGTATGTTTTTGCCTCCCCTAGAGGTATATCTCTGGCAAGCTTTTTCTTATCACAATATCTATCTATAAAGTGACAGGTTACAGTACTTAAACAATACACGATGAGTTGTAGCTGCTGCCCTCAACTGAAACACCAACCAAGATAGTCAGTGGGTGGTTTAATTAAAGCTAGAAAGAAGAACAAGATTCATTTAGCTTTCAGGACTGCATGACCCTTCGTTGTGAAATGCCATTTGCTACAAATAATATAGCTTCTTCCATAAAAGCTATCCTGATATTCTGACCATCTTAAACGTGACCCTAACATGACTCTCTATTTTTTTAATAAACTTAAATATTGGTTTGCAATATACAGAATAATGAAAAAGCCCTACTTCCATAAAAACAAATAATGTTACTAGCAAGAATAACATCAATACTAAAAAATCAATACCTTGATATTTGCAACTGTGAACATTCTCCAATACTGCACTGTATGTAATTGATATCTGATTACAATAAACGTAATAGGTAGCAACTGTTACGTTACTATTTTGTTTTCAAGCTTTGGAATTGGAATATTGGCATCAGAAGCAGTGGGTCTTATTAAATATTCTTCCAACGTATTATTTTTCTTTATTTATGAGTTTATATATTCAGTATGAGAGGGGGAGAGGGGGAGAAAAAAAGTAGTCATCATTTCGTGCTACAATTCTGCTGCATACATGTCTCTGTGGGGGACACTTTTTCAGATAGATCCCCACATACTGTACATATTCATGAGCTCCTTGTAAGGTTTTGCTTGCTATGCATCTGATATCAGAGCAGCTGTAAAAGTGAAAGTGTGTTGATGTTTGATAAACTGAGCACAAGTTACACAATGCATCTACAAGATGTAACTCAATTGATGTGCAACGGGTCGTGTATGTGCATCCTTGCCATATTGATCAATTGTCTAAAATATTAAATATGGATGGACAAAAGATGGGGTTGAAATCATTTACGATTTCTTCTGTGACCCAGTAATAGGAAGGGCAGCAACATAAACTCAACACTGGGGAAGTGGTTGAGGAGACTGAGGAGGAAAGGGTGAGGAACAACTAGCAGAATAGGGTGAGGCCAGGCATCTGGAGGGGAATATATAGGGAAGGAGTCCTCCGATGCCCACATAATCCAGGAATCTTCCCAACTCAGAGCAATACTCAATATGCAGAGACTGCCTATTCTTGCTATTTTATTATCATAGCTGCAAATCAGCAGTTTGAATCCAGCATTTTTACAAGTTCTGTACATTTGGTATCGCCAACTGAGCATCATGAGACTGGAGAACATCTCTGCTTTCTCAAGTCTGTATTATTGATAAAGTCTATTGCTAAGCAGAATCCACTGGGATAAGGTTCAGAACACATGGAATGGATGATGAACCAAGTTGGAAATAACAGGACATGTTGTAAAAGATAACACACAGATACCCAGCAAGCTCTGAAAACCCCCACAATTACCACAAAATGTGTGTGTGTGTGTGTGTGTGTGTGTGTGTGTGTGTGTGTGTGTGTGTGTGTGTGTGTGTGTGTGTGTGTGTGTGTGTGTGTGTGTGTGTGTGTGTGTGTGTGTGTGTCTGTGTGTGTGTGTCTGTGTCTGTGTCTGTGTCTGTGTCTGTGTGTGTGTGTGTGTGTGTGTGTGTGTGTGTGTGTGTGTGTGTGTGTGTGTGTGTGTGTGTTTGAGAAAGGAGTGCTTCTGGGCATGGATAAATGTATACAACAAGAAACAAAGAAGCCCAAAGCTATATCCAATATGACAAAAATACACAGTGAAATACTTATATATTCTCTTGAACAAGGGTCATTTAGTTTAACCCTTTGGCCAAAGCATTTTAAGCCTTCTGCCATATCAAGGCATGACCCTTTTTCAAGAGAATATATAGGTATTTCACTGTGTATTTTTGTCATATTGGATGTAGCTTTGGGCTTCTTTGTCTCTTGTTGTATACATTTAGCCACTCCAAGAAGCACTCATTTTGACACTTATACATATATATATATATATATTGTGTGGTAATTGTTGGGGGTTTTCAGAGCTTGCTGGGTATCTGTGTGTTTTTTTTAACCTTGTCTCGCTGGTCTCAGCTGTTTTTGGAGGTTAGTGGCTCCTCCACCCAAGGGGTTAAGCTCGCCCCTCCCCACTTTCCAAGTTAGCAGGTCAGTTTCATTTTGCTGGGTTGCGACAGATCCAATTTTGATCATTCTTCCTCTAATTATAGAGTTAAATAAGAATTTTAACTCAGGTAGTGTTAGGGCTTGCTAAGGTCATGCCTTGATATGGCAGAAGGCTTAAAATGCTTTGGCCAAAGGGTTAAACTAAATGACACTTTTTCAAGAGAATATATAGGTATTTCACTGTGTATTTTTGTCATATTGGCTGTAGCTTTGGGCTTCTTTGTTTCATGTTGTAAAAGTGTAATATTTTAGCTATGCCCTCACAACCGCTGCGGCACTTAGAGACACAATTACAATGAGAATCCTCCACAATGTATTTTTATTATAGAAAACACTGACTATATTTTAATACCAACAATGGGCCAGAACAAAGCAAGTACATAAAATATAATAAAAATGTAGAACACATTTTTCAGTGTTTGATTAACAGGGGAACCTCGGAGCAAAAATCATTCAGAAATGCATTCTATTTTTTACAACATTTTTAGGTTTTCAATATTTTCTCATGTGTTAATAACATTAGATTTTTAGTCTATGTTATGTACAGTTATACAAATGTTTGATCTCTTTTCCGGGTATTTTTCTTTTCCAAAGCATTTTGAGCCTGCTGCCACATCAAGGCATGACCAATTTCTTATTGTGTTTGTGTGTGTCTCCGAAATACATATAGATGTTGTGAGGACCGGGGAGTCACGCTGCTCCCGGCATGCTCCCCGCTTACCTTCTCCAGCTGCCGGGTTGTCCCGGTTCCCTCGCTCCCACCTCCGGTCCTGCTCTCCCTGCTCCGGGGACTGTCCGCCATGCGGGGCACGCGCACCACAATTGGAACTTTATGCCTCCATCTCTGGCCCACCTCTGGACTCCACCCACGCCACTCCATCTGCAGAGCGCAACGGACATGCGCAGCGCACGACCAGAATGCACAGGAGACGTGTCAGCTGTAATCCCCCTAGGCGCCCTCCCACACTCTACAGAGCAGCCAATGATGGTCACCTTTGCTAATACCTCCAAACTACCTCCCATCTCATTGGTCATCCTCTCCTTTATATGCTCAGCTTTGCCACTGGCACATTGGCTGAGCATAAACCTATGTTTCATAGTGTTCACTGCTGCTTGCCTCTGAAGTCTGTTCTTGTTGTTCCTAGCTCTCCGTTCCTGACCTCGACTTTCTATTGGACCCTGCTCTTCTCCACTCATGACCTGGCTACTCTCGACGATCCGCAACTCTCCAACCCCGACCTTGGCAATGTACCACGACTACTCTCTACTCTCCAATCCAGACCCCGGCTTATAGTACCTGCAACAATCCACTACTCTCCTACCCCGACCTCGGCAAGTATTAAGACCATCCTTACCTCTCCAATCCTGCCCCGTCTAACTCGACAATCCTACTTTCCAGATGTGCCCTGACGTGGTGTTTATATCTACCCCCACCTCAGTCTTGCGGTCCAATCTTGTCTGTGGTGAGCACTGCGTTACACCTGTAACCTGTGCTAATATCCCTGGAGCCGTAGGAAAAATTTATAAGGCTCTATCCATAAAGAAGACAGATTTAAGTGTACAAGGTAAACAAATACTCAACAGTTCTGGATTAACCTAACGTAGGCAAATGTTTCCATCCAGCAATCAAAAGGAACAACCAT
Source organism: Ascaphus truei (assembly GCF_040206685.1). NCBI lineage: Eukaryota > Metazoa > Chordata > Amphibia > Anura > Ascaphidae > Ascaphus > Ascaphus truei. Next base: position 51,587,474 of record NC_134492.1, read on the forward strand.
TATTAACCAACGTTTGATGCAGACGTACAATTTTTTGTGTACATTTAGAACTTGTTACAGTCCATATACCCTAAGAAGAAGTACACGCAAAGCCAACAAGGGTTCTTATTTGTAATCCCTTCTTTGTGAGTGAATTCCTTACTTTTTTGCACTGGCAAGAATAACTCTGACACTCACAACAGGCAGCAGTTGTTATATTGTTCGAAAACAGGATTTGCACATGATGTAGGCTCGTGCTTTGCAAATTTCCTAACCTACACTTTCAATAGAAACACAAAATTCAATTCTAAAATGAAATGTCGCAGGCAAATTGGCTTTGAAATAATATAATGCGCAATAGTTATTTCTTTATGGACATGCCTAACCCTGCATGCTGATTATGGAAATTCGAGGACTTCGTGTCGTTATGTGTTGTTATGCAAAAACGCCGTCTCTATCAATGTGGGAAAATATTTGTGACCTTTCATTCTATTTTCTTCGTAGACTGCAATGAAAGGAAACTTAATCCACAAAAACCTGTACAGTAAAAAGGACTTGACAGGGGAAAAAAAAAAATCAGAATACCATCTAAATGCTAAATAGCAAATCAACCTAATCTTACTACTGCACTGTGCTAAAGTTTCAAAATTGAATTCAGAAGAATAGTCTGCAGGTCTCCGGAGAATGTATGCAGTGTTGTCAATCATCGGTGTTATACAAATTATTATAATGTCATAGAATCTTTGTAGTGCTATATAGTACAGTATGTGTATTATCTCTCTATTACATGTGTTTACTTTCTGCTCATCGGTTGGAAAATACAGGAAGATTTCCGCAGCGACTGAAATGTGTTGAAATGCATTACTTTTCCAAATGAAATCACTGGAAATATAATTTTCTAACGAAGTCCAAAGAGCTTGTAATTTAGAAGAATTAGTCTTTCCTGTACTAAAACCTTCTAATGCTATATCTACCAATGGCTATAATGTGGTTACACTCACACTCTGTAATCTGCAACATTAAAAAAACTGTTCATGTTTCAGGTTTTTAATATAACGATTGACTTTTAAAATTCAAACTTAGAGTACCCAAGGGCAATAATGTATATATTCCCTCACACACACCATCAATAGCACGGTGAGAGACATCTGGGCACACCTGAGGTACCCGAAAAGTATACTAGTGAGTCATTTGCATTTCTGATTTCCCAGGTACCTCAGGTGTGCCCATTTCTTGTGCACAGGTCTCTCCCTGTGCTGTTTAAAGGTTTGTTTGAGGGTAAAGGTAGCCCTAGGGACTAAGGATAGACACAACCTTTTGCTGTGATTCTGTATTTCTTTTCCAGAAAAAAAAAACATATTCCAGGTTCTAGGCAAATCTAATGTGTGATATGAGGCCACCGTTGCAAGTGCAAATATTCACACAAATATAATTGGTGGATATTCATAGGCACATCAAATATTAACAAAAAATATACATATTTGTGGGCTGAATTGTGACACATTCGCCCATCTGTAACAGTGAGCAGAGTTGAAGGAAAAGATCATCATTTAGCCATTTCATGGCTCAAGCTATAGATGCTATACCTGTTACAGCTCAAGGTGACCTCCAAGATAAACAGAGTTTCACATCCTGTTTTAGACCCTATGTAAAAACCAGTGGTCTAAAAATGTTGAACCTTAGTTTTTGCTTTCAGTTTAATTAAAAAGATGTTACACAAAAACAGAAAGAGAATATCGATCAACTCAAATGCCTAACTATAATAACCTATACTAGTTGACAAAAATCAGTTGTTGAAAAATGGGTGCAGCACATTTTCAGTAATTAAAAGGATTTTTTCATGTTGTAAGCCATCAATTTGTAATTCCACTGTATGTGGTATGTCTTTAATATAGACGTTCCCCTCACACATTTTTCTCATGATATATTTTTTGTTTATAAGATAGGCTTTTTCTCAAGAAGATCTCATGTAGTATATTGAGTCATTTAGACACATGATGAGCCTATGAATGTTTTAAACTCCTGTTCAGATAATGGATGATAAAACACATCACTTTTAATCATAGTTTTTCATCTCCTACAATTTGTGCAATCATTATGTTCGACATACATACGTATAGTATCAACCATTATGCACAATTTCGCATTCCTCAGACAGGATACAGCCTAAATAATTATGAAAAGGATCATGGAAATGGACTTCTTTCACTTGGTGAGATACAGATTGCTCCAGCAGGTGAATTAGGACGGAATATTCTGTGACATTCCACGTTAGACACCGACATTGAATTCTATTGAAACTCTGTGATATTCTGCATTATAACGCAGTGTGTTATCAGTGGAAGCAATGGAGTATGCTACATCTGTACCTACTAATCATTGTTCACATGCTCCAATTGCCTTTCCTATTCTTAATGTTGCAGAAAATTGACTTTCACTTGGTTCGGGGAACAAAAATCCATTATTGGATAAGATCACGCACAGTAAATATAATATTCAGTTCTCATGTCCAACTTCCCTAAAATACAATGATACACAAAATACATAATCTGAGGAGGAAAATCTGAGAATCTGATCTCATTCTGCTAGGGAAAATACCTTTTTTTCCCTCAAGTCATGTGATTTTTTATGAAGAGACTTGTGTTGCTAACATTACAATGAGATACTGTAACATTATTAATCATGGATCTTACTATGGCATCAAAGGGGTACTTCAATAAACTTCAAAGTGATCTAACGTTGCGTGATCTGCTGAAAACGCCTATTGACTTGAATGTACTTTGGGAATACCTGTATATTGAATTACCCTCTAAGACCAAAATGTATTAATTGGTGCTATGGTGGTTCTGGTGCCAAAAGGAGTCTTTCAGCACAGAAAGGTGCCCTACTATAAGTTCATCAAAATGGCGCTCCATTGGGCTTGGTCTTCTATTCTACAGATGTTCCTACTTACAGTGGTGAGATGTGCATCTGTGGCAGAATGCAATTGGACTTGTGAGTGTTCCTGTCCTATTATTGCTATTAAAATTGTTATCCACCGCCTGTTACCTGTTTTTATTTCTCCATTTCATCTCATGACTGTTGACAATTTCAAGAAAAATATGGAATCCATTTGGGAAGACATCCCCTCTGTAGCCTCCTCCAATTCTACACCTCTTCCTAACTCTCCTCTTGCCATCCTTGACACTTTTTCCTCTGTCACAGAGGAGGAGGTATCGTTGCTGATCTCAATAACACTTGCCCTCTTGACCCCAATCCCTCCCATCTCCTAAAACCTCTTGCTCACACATTTTTAACTACTACCTCTACTCTGACACTTTTCCCTCCTCCTTCAAACATGCAACAGTTATAGCCTTACTCAAATACAGCAAGCTTAAACCTACCTGTCTCTTTAATTATCATCTTGTCTCCCTCCTGCCTTTTGCCTCTAAACTCCTTGAACGCCTTGTATTGTCTCGCTTGCTCCATTTTCTCACCTCCTATTCTATCCTAGATCCTCTATAACCTGGCTTCCGTACTGCTCACTCCATTGAAACAGCCCTTGCTAAAATAACTAATGATCTCCATGTTGCCAAAGACAAAGGTCACTACACTCTGCTCATATTGCTTGACCTCTCTGCAACCTTTGATACTGTGGACCACTCTCTTCTCCTTCAAATTCTCCATACTCTTGGTATCCATAACAAAGCTCTATCGTGGATTTCCTCTTACCTCTCCAATTGTACTTTCAGTGTCTCGTTTGTTAACACCTCCTCATCTATCAATTTCTCTGTTGGGGAACCCCATGGATCTGTCATGGGACCTCTTCTATGTTTTATTTACACACTCTCTCTAGGTGACCTTATCACATTTCTTGGGTTCAAATATCACCTCTATGCTGATGACACACAAATGTACTTTTCAACCCTTATCCTTACACCTGCTGTACACAGTTAGTGAATGTTTCTCCGCTATACTGTATTACCCTGGGTGGCCCTCTGCTGACAAGCTTAACATGTCAAAAACAGAGCTCCTCATATTTCCTCCCAAACCTGTCCCTACTGCAGTACTATCATACTGTACATCCAGTATAACAAACACACTGCCTAGGGGTAACACTTGAGTCTTCCTTCACATTTTCCTCTCATATTCACGATGTAGCTAAAACCTGTGGTTTGGCCTCTGCAATATTACAAAGATAAACCCTTTCCTCTGTTGCTCTACTGCTAAAACTCTGACACAGGCCCTCATTCTTTCCCATCTCGACAACTGCAACATTTTGCTGCCAAACCATCCTGCCTCTTACCTGTCTGCCCTACAAGCTATCCTAAATGCTATTGCCAGAATCACTTTGCCCTCTCCTAAATCTCCCTCAGTGTCTCCACTGCTGAACTCCTTCTCCTAGCTTCCTATCAAATCCAGTATCACACACTCAATTCTCCTCTTCACTTTTAAGAATGTACACCCTTCTGTCCCTCTTTACATCTCAGCCATAATTTTTGGTAATACAACACCCCGACTCTTGCGTTCAACTCAAGGATAACTTCTCTCTACCCCTTTTGTATATAAAGCCCTCTTCCACCTGAATTCTTTCTCACCCATTGCTCCAAACGTCTGGAATGTCCTTCCCCTCAATATCCGACTAGCATCCTCACCTTTAAGACCCATTTTAAAACTACCTCCTTAATGAAGCATATCTGTAGCTCTGTGGCTGATACTATACACGACCATGGCTACCTTGCAGATGCACTGTAATGGTTCCAGACCAGGGTTTTGCAGGATCTTGCTCTTATATGACTGTTGTGGCCATCTTGGGTCCTGGCAAGTCTCTTCCTGACCTTCCTGAATTGTGTTCCTGCCCCCTTGTATTCTGATTCCTGAGCCTGCCCTGTTCCTGAACCCTCCCTTTTCATTTGGATTCCTTGTTGCCGACCTCAGCCTGTGACCCCGACCACCACTCCTGTGCCGCCTGCCTTGACCCAAGCCTGTATCCAGACTTGCAACTTTGCCGCCTGCCTTGACCTCTGCCTGGATCACGACTACTCTAACTGGACTCTGTCCCCTGGTCTGGACGGTGATCTAATACCTCTACCTCAGCCCTGTGGGTCCACTTCCTATTCTGAGACAAGTAACGTTACACGCACTTACCCGAACATAATCCTACTGCCTCTGTACATTCTTCCCACTTAGATTGTAAGCTCTGCAGGGCAGGGATTAATTTTCCTAATGTCAATTTTATGTCTGAAGCACTTATTCCCATTATGTTATTTGTATTACTTGTTATTTATATGATTATATCATGTCTATTACTGCTGTGAAGTGCTCTGTACATTAATGGCGCAATAAACAATAAATAAAGATATACATACATACATTTTCTATAAGTATATATGTAATTTGAGAAGTACTGCAAAGAAAGCAGATAATGGAGACAAACTGATTATTTCAAACTTTACAAGCAAGAAATTGCTCCATTTAGTAACATTTACCGTCTTCACTCCTGTCGTTGTAACAAGGTTATTAAAACTATTAACGCCTCAATCTTTGACATTTTCATTGCATAGTCGATTGATTTTTGAAAGTTAATTTCAGGTGCCACCTTTTAGCCACTTCTATGCGTCAGGAGAGAAGACTTTAATCACAAACCTATTACACAGAAATGTGGAGTGGTTCTTATTGTAGTGTTTTACAATCCCCTAAGTATTTATGGTAGGTCACCTAAATCCAGAGCAAAACAACTCATTTCCTGCAGTACCGATATTGCGTAGCCTCTCCCTCGCTTAACACTGTGGCTCTGCCTAAGGTGGCACTCCCTGAAAGAAGATCCCCCAAGTCCTGCAGCCCCACTGCACAGAACCAGCTGTCCAACGTGCAAAAGGGTTAAAGGCTCAGCAAAGACACAGACGGCTGGATATTGTCATGCTCTCAGCTTGCAGGTATATATCTCAGTGGCTGTTACAGCAGAATTGCAGCCCAGCAGAATCACATTCCATCTCCAGGCTCTCTTTCTTAACACCCTGGCCCTAGCTCACACTCTCTCCACCCTGCTTCCTTATTCCCCATTATTTACTGTCATCTCCTTCATTTTGCAGCCATCAACTCCTTCTGCCTCTTACTTCACATCCCCATCCTTCAAAAAAAAAAATTCAGCATCATCCTCTTCTTCTCTTTTCCTCAACTTACTATTAATCCTACTGTTGACATATCCCCATACCCTTGGCCCTATCCACATACTGTATCAATCCTTTTACACCCCACATCCTTTCCAAAAGTCTCCTTCACACCACGTATACTACCAATCACTCCAACCTCATCCCCATCTCCCCCCTCCCTCTCATTTTCCTGTGCCCTATGGAATACATGATCTGACTGCAACAAACTTACAGTAATACATGACTTATTAATTTCCAACTCTCTCTCACCCTACAGTAGCCATTACAGAAACCTGGCTCACCCCCTCAGACACCTGCTCTCCTGTTGCACTCTCCTATGGTGGTCTCTCCCTTAGTCACACCCAAGACCAGGGAATAGACAGGGTGGAGGAGTAGGCATACTACATTCCCCACACTGTACATTTCACATCATACCCCCATTTCCCTCCCTCTCCTTCTCATCCTTTGGTCCATGCTGTCCGTCTTTGTTCCATCTGTAGCACCCTTACCCCCCCCTCCCCCCCCTTGGCAGAAGGGTGTAGGGTGTACATGTGTAAACAGGGTTCTGCTCCGCTCCCGATGGGATTAGAGTGTCAGCTCCTCAGTCAGTTACCTGTGATCTCAGGGTTCTCTCTGGTGGGTTCAGGCCTTGGCTGTAATGGAGGGTAGTTGGTGGGTTGGAGTACAAGATAAGATAAGAAATAGGGCGCCAGGATCTTTTGCAACTCACAGGTATTTTATTGTCAGGCACAACAGTTCCAGGCTTGCACAGGATCAATTGTTCTCATATAAAGCACAATACTTTATTAGACAGGTTGCCTGTATAATGCTCTCTTCAGGGCAAGTTCCCTCTGTGCCCCTTTTTAAGGGATAAAGAGAACTGTTACTTTTTAACTGTGCTAACTGTGTCTCTCCACAGTTATATCCCAGGAATCAGGGTGCGTGCCACAGAGTGTATCTTTAGAGCAACCAAATAGCTAAAGGGGCAGATCTCCTTCCATAAGGCCTGTCCCTGAAGCAACCACAAACTGGGGCAAGGGTAACTGTATCTGGGGCCAAGGGGTTAACTGGCCTAGTGCAAGGGGCTACTGCTCCCCTGCACCCTCACTTACTCAGCTCCCTGCTCCAACTGACACTCTTCAAACAATGTCCTAACTGTCTCCCTCAACTGACTAAAACTGTCATCTCCCACAGCTTCACTGGTTGCCTAGCAACATGTAACTGCAGCCTCTCTTAACTGCCCCTATTCAAAACTGCCAGCGCGAGCTCCCTTGCACTGAAAAGGCCTTAATTGCAAATGCAGCCGCCCTATTGACTAAGTCGCAGCATGTGACATTCCCCTGAGGCTTATGGGACTTGTAGTCCCTGTCTTGAGCCTTTCCCTATTAGCCACCCTTGTGGGGTCCTCCTGTGCTTGCGCGAAGCTCCAAAATGGCCACCGCGCATGTTATTCGTTCTGCGCATGCGCAATCAACTACAAAATGGCGGCACCCTGCAAAGGGAGCCGTCGGAACCTCCGGCGATCGCTCGACCTGTCTATGGGCCGTAACTGTTGTGCACCTGATTGCTTCCCCCCCCCGGCAGCACCTCACCTCTTGTGCAGGCGCGAAGCTCCCTAATGGCCGCCGCTCATGCTATCCATTCTGCGCATGCGCGGCCAATCATAACATGGCCGCCAAGAGTCATCCTGCACATCTGCGCATGCGCAAGCCCTACGCGCGTGTGCACACATAACAAACATGGCAGCGCCCTGCATAGGGTGCTGCCGGAAAGCCCATCACCACCCGCAACAGCCCCCCACAGCAGCGAAAGTAAAGGGGGAAAACGGAGGACCGGGGAGCCAGAGGGGACCTGGCTATACATCTTTCTCTCAATAACACCACAATCTCATCAACACCCCAAACCCGCTGCCAAGGCATCATCTTTGACTCTGTCCTCTCCTTCATTCCTCATATTCACCCTCTCTCTGTCCTGTCATCTCCACCTCCGAAAAACCGCTATGATACGCCTTTTCTCAATTAATATCCTAATTCACTCACTCATCTTGTACCGCATTGACTACAGCAACCTTCTGTTAGTTAGCATTCCCTTTATCTACCTCTTCAAGCTCTAATACATCCCAAACTCTCAGCACCCATCCATGAATATATCCCAAAATGCCACCCTACATTCTGCCCAAGACATTCGACTTATTACCTCCTCTCACTCCCACCTTGAAGACTTCTCCCGTGCTGCCCCTTCTCTCTGGAATTCCCTACCATGCACCATCACTCTCCCCCATCTTTCAGGTGTTTAAAAACTCCCTGAAAACTCACCTTTTCAAGGAAGCCTATCTGACATACCCCTAACATCCACCTCCCTCCTCCGCCCCCCCCCCCCACTCCAACCCTATTGAGACTAGCCGTGCAGCTGGACCAAACTCCTTGCTAACACCCCTAACATCCCCTCCCCCAAATATTAATGGGACCAGCTGTGTGGATGGACAATACTCAACACTAATGTATGTAACAAAAGGGATAGGCAGCACTCAAATGGACAATAAACTGAATGCACAGAGAAAAAGGAACAAAGAGGACCCTAATTCCTCCCAAATAATAACCAAAATATAAATTGTGTTCCAGCACTCACTGACTGATAGAATGCTATAAAACGTTGGAATATGCCAAAAATGAAAAAAGTTTAATACCGTAATAGAAGCACAACATAAATACATTGGAACAATGCAAACAATGTGGGGAAGGAAAGAGAAAAAGAAAAGAGAAAAAACTGGTGCACAGCCAAGAGTTTGATGATGTATAAAAATTCTTTCTTTATTGATCCATCATTAAAAAGGAGGTGAACACCCTCCTACGCGTTTCGTGTAAAATACACTTTATCAAGGAGTTCCCTGTGTTGGGAAACAAGACAAAGGAAGGGGAAAAGACAGGGAACCCCACAATGGGGAAGAAGGGGGGTGGTAAACAAAGGGGGGTGGGGGAGGAATATAAGGGGGCAACGTTTTGGGGTTAAAACCCCTTCGTCAGACCCACTCCCTCGGGTCCAATATGACCAAAAGTACTTCCCTTACCCTGTGTCCCCAACAGACTGTCAACCCCCCAAAAAGATAGTCATAATATAAATGCACTAATGTCCAATACAAATAAATGAAGTCATAATGCAAGAAAAAGAATATGTGTCCAACCGTCAAAGTCCTCAAAATGTGTCACCCTCTCTCACTGCTTCACCCAGGGGATGCTCCATCCCACAATAAGCAGCCTCTTTACCTTTTCTTCCAACATTTTCCCTTACTCACTCTAGAGCGTAATCTCTCTGAATCTGGGCCCGCATTACCTCCTGTATCTGTTTGTGCTGTTTAAGTAATATACATAACTCTGTACCCCATTGTACCGCGCTGTGGAATATGTTGGCGCCTTACAAATAAACAATAATAAATATAACGACCCAGGACACTATTACATGTGTTTCACTTACAGTATTGCACATGCTTTATTTAACTCACACAAAGTACACACGCATGTCCCTGCAATGCACCGTACAGCAGAAGTTTCACATCAAATGTTATTTTGAAAAGAAATTGTGAATGCAACATTGTAGAGCATTATTGTTTCAAAATGTTCTTCAGGCAGAAGACAAGACCAAAGGTAATTTCCTCTCCCTTAAAGCAAGCAATATCCTACATGTGTTTTTTTTAATCAGTTCTGTACTATGAGAGCATGTAGCATTTAAAAAAAAAAAAACGCTGAATGAATTTTTTAATGTATTATAATGTAAAAAGCATTTTTTGTTTCTATAGCAACCATTTACAAAGTCATATCCCCTTGCTCTTCTGAAACAGGCTCTGGCACACCCCTTTTTGTGCCCTGCCCTCTCTCTAGCGGTGCACCAATTGTATCAAGTGACTGCCTGGTCACATGATCTTCCCCACAGATCTGTGCATCTTTGGTCCTCTTCTGCTGCACTGACAGCAATTTAGTGAACCCCCAAGCCAAATCTTCACCTATCGATAATTCGGAGAATGGATCAATCGGCAATTTAGCTAATTACTATCATTGAGTTGATTGTATTGATGAATATATTAAAAGGGATTTTTTTTTAAAATAGCAGCTTGGACTTCTGCTTTAAGAAAAGTAGTATGATCTTAGAGTGAACCCTACAACAGCCACAGAGTAGTACAAATACATTACTGTCTTCTGTGCCACTGCCACACGTGGTCACACGACTGCTGCAGTCACAACACAGAAGAGCTGCAGAATTCATGCTGTGGGAGGGTGGGTGTCCCATTCTGAAGCATGCCCCTCTCCCCCTTCCCCAGCTCAATCATGGCAAACGCTGTCTCTGGCGCTGCGGACAGTAAATCTTGCTACTTCTGTATATGTGTGTCAAATATATTAGTATTCAAATATTATTATTTGTACTGTAAAGTATTTACAGTATGCCTTTCAATAGCCTCACCGGGGCCTTAGACACTGTGCCACCTGGCGGAGAGATAATGAAAATGCAAGAAACTGCAGGATGTAGGCTGCAAGTTGCTTGCTGTTGGTAAACCATGTCGTCCTTGGGGGAAATCTCGCACCATGCCCGATACCGGAAATAGTAATTAGGCTACACCTATACAACTGGGAACCCACTGATATAGGAGGAACTCACAGACAAAGACAGTTACACTCATTAGCAAATCATGAAGAGGAAAGGATATTATCTTGCTGGATTGGTTTGCTGGCAATAAAGCTGTGTGTGGCCAGTTGAATTTCCATTTTGCTGGCTGGATTTCGCAGCCAGATTTCTCCTGAAATGGAGGTCTTCCGAGTTCTTTAGCTTGGGTTATAGTTACTAAGCAGGGCTATTTCAGAAGACACTTACTGTATTGGTGCCAGAAGAGCCATTTCAGCCCATCGCCGAAATGGGCTATAAGGTGTCTTCTGCCACTAACAGGTGTCATATGGAATAGCACTGTTTAGTGAATATAGCCCATTGTGTTGTTGCAATATTATTTTTTAAATGTACCATCCTAGTCAATATGTGCTAAAGTATAAATTAACAATAGTATCTATCTATCTATCTATCTATCTATCTATCTATCTATCTATCTATCTATCTATCTACTGTCTGTCTACTGTTTGTCTGAGACGCCAGGGACGGGCATAGTATCGCATCTTATGCTAGAATTACCAATGTACAAAACACACCTCCTTAGCATAGAAAGATACGCCATTTCCTCTGTTGCTCTCCTGCTAAAACTCTGACTCAGACACTCATTCTCTCCCATCTCAACTATTGTAGCCTCTTGCTGTCCGGCCTTCCTGCCTCTCACCTTTCTCCCCTACAATGTATCCTAAACACTGCTGTCAGAATCATTTTACTCTTTCCTAAATCTGTTTCAGCGTCTCCCCTGCTGAAATCACTCCCCTGGCTTTCTATCAAATCCTGCATCTCACACTCAATTCTCTTCCTCACTTTTAAGGCTACTGTACACCCCTCTGCCGCTCCTTACATCTCACCCTAATTTCTTGCTATACACCATCCTGACTCTTGCGTTCTGCTCGAGGATATCTTCTCTCTACCTCTTTTGCGTCTAAAGTCTTCTCCCACCTAAAACCTCTCACTAACTGCCCCACACCTCTTGAATGCCCTTCCCCTCAATATCTGACTAGCACCCTTACTATCCACCTTTAAGACCCATCTTAAAACCCACCTCCTTTTCAAAGCATATGAGTAGTTCTGTGGCTGATACTATACACCTAATACATAATACTTGGCCCCTTGAAGACACACTTACCGGGAAAAACCTTCCTACTGTCTCTGTACATTCCTCCTACTTACCAATTAGATTGTAACCTCTTGGTGGCAGGGGCTCTGTATCTGGGACTTAACCCTGTCTAAATTAGGCTGCTATAGAAAGCCTCTAGTAGTCTGAGGAATCCAGCGGGGAGCTGGTTACTTGCAGCTAGACAATTAACCACTCTCCACCTGGTTAATCAGACAAATGTTAAAGCATTCTGCTGTGAACTAACACCGAGATTCTTGAGCACACATGCATGAGTGTGTGCTTAAATCAAGACACCAGGGAACCAGACTTCTCTTGCAGGGTGCAGGAAACCCAGGAACCTGCCAGAGGCTGGCCCCTCAGACACCAACAAGACTCAGAGACTGCCACAAAAAGCCCCTGCTTACAGGTACCTCTTTAGACTTTGGGGTGATAGGTTGGTAAGTAGCTTTCCCCCCTAGGGAAGTGAGTTAAACCTTACACAGGGATAGGTGTTTGTTTCTTTTTATAAATGTGTATATTGCCTTAAACTGTTGTTTAAATTGACAGGCTGAAAAAAGCCATGGGTTAATGTTCCCCCAAATCGGTCTCACTGAGTGTACCTCTGCACGTGTCTCTTACAGACACCTTTCCTAAATGTCACTTTTATGCCTGAAGAACTTCTTCCCTTTATGTGTTATATGTATTATTTGTTATTTATATGATTGTCACGTGTATTACTGCTGTGAAGCGCCATGTACTGTACATTAATGGCGCTATATAAATAAAGATGTACATACTGCACATATACTATACACCCAGTATAAAAGTTGGGTCTAAATGTATTTACTTCACTGTCTATTTAAGCTGTTTTTAAACTGATTACTTATCCATGACAGAATGGAAAAGTTCTCTAAAGATGTAACTGGACGTGAGTTTTTGAGACTTCCAATTTTCTGGTCATCACAGTAGCAACTTCATTGCCAATTACTGCGTTACTGTCACAGCATACTATAGTAGTATTGTTATTTGGTCCGTATTTTAAAGAGCAAAATGTCAACATTCTCAATCTGATGGAAGTCTGTTTTTTGATGTGACAAAGATCCCTTCTGTAACTAGGCAGACACATACAAAAATGTGAAATATTAAAAATAACTATCCAGAAAAAGAAATGAAGAGGAAGAAAGTGGGAGCGATAAAGGCAAGAAAACATATTTTTGTTGTGAGTCAGTAACTGAGGCAGAGCACAGTCTATTTATGAACCATTATATAATTATTCACTTGTGTCAATTGCTAATTCCATTTAGAAGCAAGATAATGCTTAGCGACTAGGAGAAAATATAGTTGATAAAGTATAAATGTCAGAAGTCAAACTGAGAATACTCTGGGATACAATAGACAAGAGTCAGGATCATTAGGGAGTTACAGATATAGCAGACATTATGGCTCCTGCTGGCACGGTGCAGTTGGACACATAAAACACGTCTGTGTGGGCAGCCGCCATTTAGAAGGATTAACCATGCATAGAAAAATGGCGAGGCTACCGAAATATCGTGCGGGTTTTTTTTTCGCGTGGCGGCCGCATTACGTGAGCGGTTCAACCAATGAGGGCAAACTGCCTGGTGACGAGTCACCCACGCCTCCCCAATCACCTCCATCTCAGTGCAACTATTGCTCGGGCGACAGGCGCACTTGACGCCATGAGCTCTGTCGCCCGTGCGCCTACTATCATCTTAGCCTTAGTGGCTACAAACTACTGTCTCCCTGAGATTGGCCACAACTTGTTTTGGAGTCATTGTACTGTAGGCTGTGACATCTTTTAAGGAATCAACATGAGCTTATCATAAATTAAATTGTAGGATGTCAAAACTGGAGAAACCCCCCCAGTGCAAAAGACTAGGACAAACTCAAATAGCTTTCAATAGGATTCTAATCATTTTCATCTATGAAGAATTTTCATGTTGGTCTATTAAAATGCATCACAACTTGAATAACGAATCCATACGTCCCCATGAAAAAGATCCCTACTACAACTTTGAACTACACTTATATTTCCATAACTTCCACCGAGTGAAATTGGAATTGAAGATCTCACCAGTCTTAGTTCACTGAACAGTTTAATTATTTATAGAAACCTTCCTCCAGTTTTGCTGTTGTAATGCATGTCTGGATACGCACAAGCGTTAGTGCGATGGCAGCGATCAGCAATTATTCACCTTACTCCCTATTTAATAAGATTGAGAATGAGCAATTAGCAGGTCAAGTACTTTATTTTTATCAAATAGACTGCAGTGAGAGCGAAACTTGAAGAAATGACCTAGGAATGAATGCAATCATTCTTTATCCCTGTCTCTACTGGATGACTGCGACCAAGAGATAATTACATTATAAATTCAGTATCACATTGCAAAAGAAGCTTTACCCTCAGATTTGTTTTTCCTGTGTAGCAGTCAAGAATGTTCTCACATCAGAAAGCCTTAGTGATAGTGCAGTCAATTTTAGCTTAGCTATATAAAGTAATTACTATAATAGAGTTTTTTGGGCTTGCGGAAGGCTCGTTTGCATTCCCTGTTTGACCACAAAATAAGTTGCAATTGCGTTTTGTACTAATTATTTTTCTACGTGTTGTTTTTTTTTTCATTTCATATTTTCCACTCAACTGTGCAAGGCAACTTTCTCAATTTCCTGCGCTGCATACTGTACTGTACATTGCTTTTGGATAATTGATTGCAAGGTGACTGTCTTCTGGCAAAGGAATAGTTCTGCTTATTAATGATGTCCCTTTTATGGCCTGTAAGAGATCGTAAAGTCTTCCAGCATGGAAGGTGTCTGCGGTTATGGACTAGTACTTATCCCAAAATGTTTCTACCACTTATGACTCCCCATGGGTTAATTCCCACACTAATCTTGATTGGGTACATTCAGAATTATACTGAAGAGATTGTATGCTTTCACTGGTAGGACAAAGCGCACACTCTTTTCTGACTGTCTCTTTCTTTCCATATTCACAATCAACATAGATTCAAAGAAAATATGTTATATTATACCAGACCACCCACTCCAATGAAACCTCTATCTTCCTCTGCCACAGCATACACTAATAATGGCGAGGGAAAAGTCCACGACACATTCGTTCTGTGTAGTCTACCATTTCTAACAATTAATAACTACTATTCACAAAGTATTTCCTGGCCTCGGGTCCAGCTAACAGAGTAAAGCCCCGATATTTGAACCCGCAGAAGTTTCTTGAAGCTCAGATATTGCAGCCCATGCTTTATCTTACCCTACCTTACACCAGGGGTGCGCAAAATGGGCAGCATGCCCGCCAGGGGGACGCAAGATTTTCCAGGGGTGTGGGGGGGGCATGGCAATTACAGAAGCCCCGAGTTCTTCCTCAAGTCATATAATTTAAAAGCCGGGGGATCGAGCGAGGCCTCTGCAACATCCCTTACCTTGTCTTCAGGGGTGCATTGCCATGGCAGCGTGACATCACGTGACCCCACAGCGTCATTTGACACTGGAGACAAGGTAAGGTAGAGGCGTGAGCAGGGGAAGGGAGCAGGCAGGTTGGCGCACCCCTGACATACACCCTAAGGGCCTTATCGAGGCTTTCTGAATAAGGCCCTAAATACTGAATGTTTTCAGATTTTTGATTCCTTTGTTTTCATGAGCAACCTATGAGGTTTATTAAACTCTTCTCACCTACAGATTTCCCCCTATAAAGAACTCTCCTTAAATATTTGCGAACTCTGCCACTGACCGAATTTTGCAGACAGCCGTCTTTTTTTCATTGTGGCATAAAGTTGATGTGCTGTAGAAAGGACCATTATTGAAATGACCTTTTCATATGGTTCTAAAAGCATTGTGCACTGTAAGTATGTTGAATGTCAAGGTAATGTCAAAATTACCTGTTGTTTTCAATCAATATAGTTGGTTCTGCTGGTCACTTCAATAGCTCCACATGGGCTGCAGTGGGTGGATTTGTGGTAGAACTCAGTAAAGAATACAAACAGATTTAATGCCATGATGGTCATAGATTTTAGAGAGTAGCTGTCTTTTTCTTCAGTGCTTTTGTAGAAATGCAAGAGCACAATGGCAGGCCACACAATGACAGGCCATACAAAAATCAAGCTGTATTCAAACTATGACTGTCTGCTTTTCTCACGTCAATCTAAAATTGACTATGGGTTGCCAAAGCTATTCTGCCCAATGTCATTGTCGCAGCCGCAATGCTTACTGGATTACTGGAAATCACAGATGAACAATCACTATTACGGACTAGACCAAAAACGTTTTAACACTAAAACTACTGTGTCTGTCTCAGTATGGCAACAGAACAGTTAGATTGTCAGCACTTTGGGCCAAGCACTACTGTACCTCAATGTTTAGTTTGACGTGTTATGCACTTATTTGTATTATTCTACCCTGTATATTATATTTGTAAAGTGCTGCGTGTTGTACATTCTTTGCTGTAAAAAAAGAGAAATACAATGTAAAAATTCTTCCAGAGTGCCTGAAGGTGCCATGTTCTATATTACTATCTTAAGAGGTTAAATAGCATTTTAAAACACAAAATTGGTTTGACATTACAGATGAGCTAATGTGTTAACATTCGTCCGGCAAATGTTTAGCTGAGTTTTTTTGCAATATTGGCACGCAAAGATGCTGCTGCTAATTTGCGCAAATGTATGCAATTCAGCCGGCGTCCACCATTAAACACCTGTGTTCAAAACATGGGCACATCTGAGAAATATGTAAAAAAAAAAATATATATATATATATATATATACAAAAAAAGGAGACAAAGAAGTGGTGCCTACTGATGGCTATACTGACAAAATATAATAGGCAATGATTGTGATGAACTAGTAAACAAAAAAAAAGGTGGGGAGTATATAAACACAATAGTAAATATCAACAACTAAAAAATATATTTAAAAAAAATGAAATAGATGTAAAATCAATGAATAGCAATCAAAAAAATGAATATAAAAATAGAAGATACAAAAACCAGTCCCAGAACACTGTCCTCCAGAGTCTTTGCAGCCTGTTTGAGGGGAACACCACTCCCTTGAAGATATCTAAAGGAAAAACCAACAGAAAACAGGCGCACTCATAGTGTAGTAAGGTTACCAAATTTATATGGGACTGGAATAAAATATGAATTGCGCACTCACAAACGGATTAATTAAAATCGCCTGTATGAGATATTGTCTCATCGCCAACAACTGTAGCAGGAACTCAGCTGGATCTCCGGAGTAGGTACTCTCCCGTCACTGTGCAGGGGGGGGGGGCGGATGATCGCGGCAAACACTCCATGTATCGGAAGCAGGATGCATACACCTCTCTGTTGTTCAAACGTTCCTCTCACCATAGAGAACGTCCGGGTCAGCTTCGTCACTCACACCACAGTGAGCGTTGTAATGCTAGTCAGTCCTGATTGCACAGGGATAGGCGCTCCATTTATAAGCAATATTGCAAGTTCAATACAATAAATAAAATGAATAATTATACTCCAAATGATATGCCCTACGCATTTCGTCTTGTGGAATTCGGCAGGGGTATATATATAAAAACATATGGTTTACACACATTATTTATAGCTAGAATAGCCAATCACAAATAGACTTGATTTGATTAGGTAATTATTAACAGGTGAGTCATTGGAACCAGATAGAATTAACCCATATCAATGCTGGTAAAAAGATTATAGATTCAGAACATATATATATATACTAGCTGATATACCCGGCGTTGCCCAGGCGTGGAAGGGCAGGGGGCATGGAGTGGAAAGGCGGGGGGGGGGGGGCAAGGGGCGTGGAAGGGTGGGGAGGGCAAAGGGCAGGGGGGCAAAGGGCAAGGGTGTTTTGTTGCACTGGGTGGGGGTATAAGTAGGAGTCACGGTCATTGCACCATTGCACATCCCTTTGGAAGGACGCTCTCTGCAGACCGAAACGTTGGCTGAAGTGCCTGTATGTTCTACAATACATACTGCCTTTGAATATACCCCTGGTGTGCTGTCTCCTTATTACTGGACTTCAATCTGGTAATATCTTTTCTATATACATATATACATGTACACACACACACACACACACACACACACACACAAACACACACACACACACACACACACACACACACACACACACACACACAGCAGAACACGGGGCACAAATATATCCCAGAGCATATAAAATAGAAAAAACAAAGGAACAAAAATAGTGCAATATTGTAAACGATAACAAAAAAATCTGGAATGTGTGATATTTCATTCTCATGCTCCAAATTGTAATCAGGCGTTGAGGTCATTATGAGTAACCAACTCTTGTAGTGATGTCAGAATTGTATCCAAACACCCATCACAGCATAATAGGTCAACACCAGTTGAGAGGAGGGGGGAGGGGAATCCCACATAAATGAAGACAAGCAATAATAGTGGAGTATGCTTTATCAAATTAATATCACAAAGTAAAGCACTTACATAAGCAGCTATTGAAAGAGCATTCAGAACACCCTGGTTCATAAAGGACAACAAGCAGCAGCGCTCCTCCTCCTCTGTCGTTCCTGCTACACGGTCGTCAGAACAGGGGATGTTAACAAAACGTGGGAAGATTCCAAAATCCAGATACAGCTCTCCAATACCGGACGACCTGCCAATGGTACAGATGTGGAGGTGCGGAGTGTGTAATTATACATTTTATAATTATCACTAATCACTATAAGGTATATACACACTTTATTATATCACTGTGCTATTTGCGCTTGCACTGTTTGTATGTGTGTATGTGTGTGTGTGTATGTGTATATATATATATATATATATATATATATATATATATATATATATGTAGCTGCCCCCCCCCCTTTTTCCACCATTTGTTGTTGTGGGACAGTTCTAAGTCAGCGGGAGGTCTGGGATCAGGCCCCGCTACCAAGTCGCAGCGTGTCTGGATGGGATCGCCCCGGACACCTACGGGTGACGTCATCTTCGCCCACACTGATCCTTTGTGAAGATAGTTGCAGAACCGGGTACTGGAGTGCCCGGCAGGTAAACTTCAAGTGTACCAACGGTACCATCCTTCACTCAGGACACGTGGCTGCGCAGTCACATACATATACATTCACTGTCTCACGTGAGGGTGGGGGACTTATTCCAAGAGGGAACTGGACACAGGGTGGGATCACCCGGTGAAGGGAAGGGGAGAGTGAGCATTCAGCAGGATGCTGAGAATAGTGTTTCCTCTAGGGAGGGACACCTGTTGATAAAGCTTATGGTTGCTACAAGTAAAGTATATTGGTTAAGGTATATTGCTGTGTGTGTGTATTAATGTACATAAGTTCCTGCGAAGACCCACTACCCCTAGGGTGGAAGCTGTCGCAGGTGGAGGCGCTGCACCAAGTTATAAGTATTGTGCGTACCCCAGGCTCTCCGTGGCAGAGGCTCAGGCCCTGTGAGCCTACAGGTTATACAGCATATGGTAGTGGTCTGTGTTCGCTAGGAACCAGGGCTACATTTGGAGGCGCTGCTGAGATCTTAGACCTGGGGTGCCCCTCGAGCCAAAAATACTGCCATCATGGTCCTTCCCTCACATCAGGAAATACGCGACTGGGCGCGACAAATGCGCACGCCCACCCGCCGCGCAGTGGCTGTGACCCGAGTACCCATGGCCCTACCTTTAGAGACATTGCAAACGGCCCAACTATCGGGTTTTGCTAAAGCCCGCCTGGTAGATGTGCTCATAGATCAAGATGCTAAGTGGAACACCTTGCTAGTAGATTGCCGGCGAGATCTAGTAGTCCTCAAGCCTGCAGTCCATCAATATCTGCCGCTTCCAGACTCTCCATCCGGCGGCAGCTCCTTGGTCTACCCACTTTGGGACCCCCTTGTGGGGGAACTAGGTGACAATGACCCTACGCTCCCCTTTGCTCACTACCCCGCGAGCGAGGCAGGTAGCGGTCAGTCAGAGCGCTGGTCTAGCGCATCCGAAGAAGCGGGGGTGCGAAGTGACATGCTGCAGAAACTCAATGACAAGATAGACCAGTTAACCACCCCCTCAAGCTTACCGCCGTTAGTAGAAGCCCTTGCCCTAGCCACGCACTCCCAAAGCTACCGGAAATTAAAGGCCTTCTCGGGGATTCTACCTGTTCCCACGGGAGAGGATGGGATAGATCCTTGGAAAGAGCAAACTAGGGGAGTAATGGAAGAATGGTCTTGTACAGACGTGGTGAAACGCCAACGGCTCATGGAGTGCTTGAGACCCCCGGCGTCCACTTTGATCAGCATTCACCGAGAGCTGTACCCCGACCTGACCTCTCATATGATGATCGAGTTCCTCGTCGAGGCCAATAGCGCGACCGAGGATGATGGGGCCTTGTTGGCCAAATACTACGCCATCAATCAAAAGGAGGGAGAAGATTTGTCTGCCTATATCCACCGCGTGCAAATCTCCCTAGGACCCCTGCTGCATCATAAATATGTGACCGCCTCACAGATGGACTAATACCTCCACAAACAATACCTACGGTGGTCCAGTCCTACTCACCCTATTGCAAACATGATTCGCAATAACCTCACTCGAGGACCCCCCCCCTCATTTATCAAACTCTTACAGCACGTCAAAGAGCACGAAACGCATCTCATGCTTCACTCCCCACAGAAGGCTAAAGCAGCCAGCAGCACTAAACCCAAAGGGAGTGCTGAGAAGAAGGAGGATCCGCCGGATAAACCCGGCCCGGAAAGGCCGAAATACGCCGGACGAACCTCGCCTCCGTATGACCGCCGTACCCAACCCAGAGATATGTCCTGCTACAAATGCAGGAAAAAGGGACATATCTCCTACGATTGTCGGATGGGGGAGTCCCTCCACCGGAGCCCATCACCCAAGAAGTTCACGCCTCAGGCCATGATATGCGGTGTTTATGCGGCCAGCCCAGAAGCCCCTGTTCCCACCCAAAGTGGCGACGGACCCGAGGAGGAGAGTAATCGCATGGGACAGGTAGTGCTGATCTGGGTGCTAGTGGACTGTATCTACTCCTCCGCACTACTGGACACGGGATCTCAAGTAACCATCATATATCGAGGATTCTATGATCGACACCTCCAGAAGCGGCCTCTGAAACCGGCAGGGCATATCAAAGTAAGAGGCCAAAGCAATGACGACTACCCCATCGATGGCATAGTTACCGTGGAACTGGAGATACAACAGCTCAACACTGGGAAGTCTCACCCCATGAGACGCCTTGGTCTGTCCAGAACCCAAAGAGCCCCCTAAGTATCCATCAAACTAGGCACGAATGCTGACATTGTACAAGCCGTCATCCGGCCTATATACAAGAAACTAATGAACTGCCCATGTCCAGCTACAACTTGTCCAGGTGGATCCAGATTTCCCTCCGCCACCCTCGGAGGACTACGGACTGTTGTTCTGCGGCCGGGGAGGGCTGACCAGACTCTTACCAGGAGAGATGCAGAGGGTACCTGCCTGGTGTGCCTACGCTGAACGAGGAGACGATGAGCAACTCTTTTCTCTAGAGAGCACGCCAGAAGAAGATGTCCGCCGAGGATATCGGCTAGTACCGGAATTCCGGGATTGGCCAACCGCCATTCCCCGTCGAATTTATGTGATGGTCCAGAATCTTTCGCCATTCCCCATGGCCATCGACGCGGGACAGAGAATAGGGAGAATTTACCCCGTCAGCTCAGTGGATGAAGCCGTGCACGTAAAAGCTACCCGAGTGGAAGATCCCGGATCACCATTAGACTTCGACTTTGGCTCGTCCGGTCAGTCGGACACCTAGAAGGAACGGTTACGAGTGCAGCTGGAAGAAAGACGGTCAGTATTCTCTACAGGAGAGATGGATGTGGGGTGAAGCCGAAATGACCAACACACCATTCGGGTGACTGATACAAAGCCCTTCAGGGAACGTTGCCTTTGGCTCGCTCCTAGGGTCATAGAAGATGTACGAGTGGCCCTCCATGAGATGGAAGAAGCCAGAATGGTCACGGAATCATGAAGCCCTTACGCCTCACCCATAGTGGTAGTGCGAAAGAAGAATGGGACTGTGAGGTTATGTGTAGACTACAGGACACTGAACAACCGAACAGTACTAGACCAGTATACTCTTCCCCGCATAGAAGAAATCCTAGACTCTCTACATGGAAGCAAATGGTTCAGTGTACTGGACCTCCGGTCTGGCAACTATCAGGTACCTATGAGTCCCGAGGACCAAGAGAAAACGGCGTTCATTTGCCCACTGGGGTTCTACCAATTCACCCGTATGCCCCAAGGCATATGTGGTGCCCCCGCCACCTTTCAGCGGCTAATGGAGAAGACTTTAGGTGACTTGAATCCCTGAGAATGCCTCGTGTATTTGGATGACATCATAGTCTTCGGGAAAACCCTGGAGGAACACGAGGCTCGACCCCTGAAGGTACTTGACCGATTAGCTCAAGAAGTACTCAAGCTCTCCTTAGATAAATGCCATTTCTGCCGGACATCGGTGACCTATGTGGGACACATAGTGTCCACTGAGGAAATTGCCATGGACCCAGCCAAAATAGAAGCCGTCGTCAATTGGCCCCGACCGGACAATGTGGGGGAGTTGCGGTCGTTCCTGGGGTTCTGCGGATACTATCGCAGGTTTGTGGAGGGATATTCCCGACGGGCCAAAGCCCTCAACAGCCTCCTCAAAATATATCCGGAAGACACAGGCCGGAAGGCTACGCCTGCTCGACAACCCTTCGGGGACAAATGGATGACAGAGTGCGAACAAGTCTTCACAGACCTGAAGCAGAGTTTGACCGCGGCCCCCGTGTTGGCCTATGCAAACCCCGATCAACCGTATATATTACATGTGGATGCTAGCCTGAAAGGATTAGGGGCGGTGTTACATCAAAAGTATCCAGAGGGACTGCGACCCATAGCTTATATCAGCCGCAGTCTTACCGTCAGTGAACAGAACTATCCCGTGCACAAACTCGAGTTCTTGGCCCTCAAGTGGGCCATTGTCGACAAACTTCGTGATTACTTGTACGGTCCGACAACAATCCACTTACCTTTAGCATGACCTCAGCCAAACTCGACGTGGCCGGACATCGTTGGCTGGCCGCCCTGTTCAATTACAATTTCACCCTGAAATATAAGCCAGGTCCCTTGAATATTGGAGCTGACACCCTGTCTAGACGACCAGGGCTGGCCACTACCCCCGAGGAAGACCAATGGGAAGAAATTCCGGGACCCGGAATAAGGGCGCTATGTTGTACTGCTGCCATAGTCAATGATCAAGTGGCGTTCTCAGAATTAAGGGTGGCTGACTCTCTAGGATGCGCATCTCACGCTATTCCGGAGGCCTATCGGGACCCCAGTGGTATGCACATTACTCCAGACAAGATCATAGCCTGGAAAGATATGGTACGCTACCAAGAACAAGACCCGGTCGCGGGGGCCATTCGCTATGCTGTCTGCCAAAATCGCCCGGCCCTCCTCCGACAGGCTCTGAGTGATGTAGGAGGTATACTGATGCAGGAAGCCAACAAATTCGAAATACGAGACAATTTACTATACAGAGTTGTAGAGTACCATAACCACCCGAATAGGAGACAATTAGTACTGCCAAAAAGATTACAGTACTTGGTACTTGAGGGCTCTAAACGATGAACATGGTCATTTGGGGGTTGACAAGACCTTCAGACTAGTGGTTGATCGGTTTTTCTGGCCAAAAATGAGAGAAGCAGTAGAGCATCACTGTCGACGGTGTGTGCGGTGTATTCAGCGGAAGACATTGCCCACCAAGGCCGCCCCAATGGGCCACTTAAAAAGCACCGGGCCTATGGACTTAGTGTGTATGGACTTCCTATTCATTGAACCCGATAGCCGCGGCATAGGCAATGTGCTGGTCATCACGGATCATTACACTAGATACGCCCAGGCCTTCCCGACAAAAGATCAAAAAGCCATTAAGGTGGCCAAGGTGCTCTGGGAAAAGAACTTTATGCATTATGGGCTTCCTCAACGACTACATTCCGATCAAGGAAGAGACTTTGAAAGCAACTTAATAAAAGAACTGCTGAAAATCTTGCATATAGCTAAATCCCGAACTACCCCATATCAATTGGATGCACTGCCGGAACGATTCAACCGCACGTTACTGGACATGTTAGGCACGTTAACGGGGGTAGAAAAGACTGAATGGAGTCGTCATGTGGAAACACTAGTGCATGCCTACAATTGCACGCGACACGATTCCACGGGGTTCTCTCCGTACTTTCTCATGTTTGGCCGAGAATCTCGACTGCCTGTGGATATATGGTTGAGAGTCTCCACAGATGGGGTGCATAATACTACTCATTTTCGATATGTGCAGCGATTGCAAGAGAATCTGCAATGGGCCTACCTGCAAGCCGAGAAATCTACTGAAAAGCTGAACGCCGGGAATAAACGGCGATACGATCATAAAGTTAAACACAGAGACATTAAACCAGGTGATGCCGTGCTCCTCCGTAACCTGGGAGTACCGGGAAAACATAAATTGGCTGGTTGATGGAGGGAGGGAGTGTACGAGGTAGCCTCACAAATGCCCGGCCTTACGGTCTACCGCATTAAGGACTCGGAGGGTCGGGTGAAGACATGGCACCGAAATCATTTGCTCCCTATTCCCCGAGTGGAGGAGGGGGATGTGGAGTGGCCTGCATCCTCGTTGGATGGGGAGGCGACATTGGAAGACGACGAGCCAGGGAACTCAGTATTTCAGGAAAATCCACAAGAGGGAACCTCTCAAAGGGGGCCTCAACAGAGAGCACCTCCCGGCAGAGCTACGGGTAAAGGGTTCGGGGAGCACTCGCCCCATGGGGTGGCTTCGGAAAATTCGTCACTAGACCCGCTGAGCCCGTGCTTTGTACCAAGTCATGATTATTTAGAGACTGTAACCCCCTCAAGGGAAGAACTTGAGATTCAAGACCAAGATAGTCACTTCCCCAAGGGAGTAACAGAGCAATAGTTAAGGCGAAGTCAAAGGAACGGGCAACCTCCCATGAGGATGGCCTATGATCAGTTTGGGGCACCCCACTATGAGTCTCAGCAGTGGGCTCGCAACCGAGTGAAATCAGTGATTCTGATGTTTAGCGAAATGTACAATCTGATTTAGAAGAAGAGAATGTTGTATGTTATGCATTTTTCATTATATAAATGTTGTACCAGTTTAAAGGTATCGTCCAAGCGGGGAGGTGTGAATCCACAGGGGCCCCCCCCTTTTCCACCATTTGTTGTTGTGGGGTGCGAGATGCTGCACCTAGGGAACGCTCCGTTAATGGAGGTTCCGCGAAGAGGGAGCCGCCATGTTTAGGTTGGCGCCGGTGCAGAAATGGCCTGGCAAAGGTTGCGCGTGCGCAGACAAGGGAGCAAAGCCCGTGAAGGAGGAGAGCTCGGATAGGAGGGGAGTGAGGGAACTACGGGTCCCAGCAGCCCCGCGGGGCCCCGTGACGCACCGGCCAAACAGGTACGAGGAAGGGAGGAAAAGGAAGTGATGGGGCGCACGTTGGTTCAGAGCGAGCTGTAGGAGGAAGGAGAAGGAGCTCCGGTGTAGGGAGGCAGTCCGACCCTACCTAGGCCGCATGCCCCAGGCCCAGTTAGGCCCTGAGTCCCAGTAGTGTGAAGCTGACCTAGGGACTGGCCATAGACAGGTTCCGGATTCCCTTACTGTTACACGATCACTACCGGGACAGTTCTAAGTCAGGGGGAGGTCTGGGATCAGGCCCCGCTACCAAGTCGCAGCGTGTCTGGGTGCGATCGCCCCGGACACCTATGGGTGACGTCATCTACGCCCACACTGATCCTTTGTGAAGATAGTTGCAGAACTGGGTACTGGAGTGCCCGGCAGGTAAACTTCAAGTGCACCAACGGTATCATCATTAACTCAGGACACGGTGGCTGCACAGTCACATACATATACATTCACTGTCTCATGTGAGGGTGGGGGACTTATTCCAAGAGGGAACTGGACACGGGGTGGGATCACCCGGTGAAGGGAAGGGGAGAGTGAGCGTTCAGCAGGACGCTGAGAATAGTGTGTCCTCTAGGGAGGGACACCTGTTGATAAAGCTTATGGTTGCTACAAGTAAAGTATATTGGTTAAGGTATATTGCTGTGTGTGTATATTAATGTACATAAGTTCCTGCGAAGACCCACTTCCCCTCGGGTGGAAGCTGTCGCAGGTGGAGGCGCTGCACCAAGTTATAGTATTGTGCGTACCCCAGGCTCTCCGTGGCAGAGGCTCAGGCCCTGTGAGCCTACAGGTTATACAGCATATGGTAGTGGTCTGTGTTCGCTACGAACCAGGGCTACATATATATATTCAAGCATGGACGGACACCAGGAACTGACTGCCCACCGAGAGGATGCCCAGGACCCTCCATCCGGTCGCAGCATTCAGGACTCATCGCTCGATGTGGGGATCAGCATTTTTACCAGTGTGGTAACATGCCCATAACATGTCACACTTGTTGGTATTTTCTCTGATGTACGTGCATAACTTACCTGCTGCATATTAGCACATTATATTTGTTTTACTTCCCCATAACAGTTGTGCACTGTTCTTCTTTATTTCTTTTATTAGGCTTATATATGTATTTTATTGTGTGCAGTAGAAAATTAGTTGTATAGGAAATTATCATGAAATTTGTTCACTGGTAGGCATCTGTTTATTTTTAGTTTTATTTGAGTGATTATGCACCTCTAGCAAATTTCCATTTTCTAGATACCGTTGCATTCTAACCTATTAAATTATACGTTCATGAAACATGCGTTTTTCATTGAACTCTCTCATTAGAAATGTTGCTGAATTATGAAAAATGATTTGACGAATGAAGTAAGTTCCATTTTTCATTGAACTTGAATTACATTCACTTTGTACATCAGCTAAAACATAATCAAAAGAATATCTGGGGTAAGGCAGAGAGCTAATCATAGCTTCCTAGGGAAAAGGTGATTGAACAATTATACATAAATGGAGGCTTCAAATTGTTCTTTCTTATCATTTATAATCTGGAGATAGAATTGTTCTCTCTCTCAAAACTGTGTCTTCTTGTAAATCATTACAGTTCAGACACAAAAAATAGTCTAGTGCCGGTAATAATGAGGTGGTCTATGTACAGTATGTGCAGGAAATGGGGGAGATTTCTTTTTACATAAAATTGATTATTTTAGGGAAAAAAGTCTCTCATTTCTGATATTATACAGAAGCTTCAATAGTGCTGAAAATTTAGTCAGAAACATTTTGCCACCATAATTATTAGGATCAATTATGAATAATGTAAAAGGATTTATAGGACACTTATTTTTGGGAGAAGGCTGACCTCTGAACTGAAATAGGTAAAGAAAAAAAAATTCCAAGGATATACATGTACAGCCCTGAGGAAGAGGCTATTCAGTAGATATGGGCGAATCTGCCCAAATCTGTTTCCCGGATTTTCGCTGATGTTCTCATAAAAATCCGTTTCGGGATTTAAAATTGGGAAATGGATTTTGGCAGTTTTAATCTGCGCAAATTCATCAAAATCCGCCATTGGATGTAACCCATGGACGGATTTGTAAAATCCATTCCCGGATTCAGCAAACAGTGGAATTTTAAGAATCTGCCAACGAATTGCTGAACCCGCGGATTAGATGCTACAAGAACATTATGGCATTGGAAGAAGAATAGAGACGAGTTACCAAATGAATACAGTGGGTGGATAATCTGATTTGTGAGGAGAGACTAGCTAATTTAGATCTGTTTACATTAGAAAAGAGGTGTCTAAGAGGGGATATGATAACTATATACAAATATATTCGGGGACAATACAAGGAGCTTTCAAAAGAACTATTCATCCCAAGGGCAGTACAAAGGATTCTGGGGCATCCCTTAAGGTTGTAGGAAAGGAGATTTCACCAGCAACAAAGGAAAGGGTACTTCACAGTAAGGGCAGTTAAAATGTGGAATTCATTACCTATGGAGACTGTGATGACAGATATAATAGATAACTTCAAAAAAGGTTGGATATCTTTTTGGAAAGGTAGAGAGGTATATACCTAATAAGTAAACATCGGAAGGCTGTTGATCCAGGGAGACATCTGATTACCGTTATCTGGAGTCAGGAAGGAATTGAATTTTCCCCTTATGATACAGCATTAGATGATGTGTCACTTGGGTTTTGTGTTTCCCTTCCTCTGGGTCAAAATAGTGTTAATACAAATATAGGGTAACGTATATGTCGCCTAAATGTAGAAATTTAGCATTGGTTGAACTTGATGGAGATATGTGTTTTTTCAACCTCATCTACAATGTAACTATGTTACTATGCAACTATGTAACACCCCCCCTCACCCCTCCCCCCATGGGTAAGTCAAGTATATGATCAAGAGGGTAAGGAATAGAATGAATACTACAGTGGTTAAAACATACTGCTTATCTAACTGACCTCCAATGATTTATTTCTTTTCCTCTGGTACCAATTTCTGGTACTAATTTATATTAACACTTAAAGAAGCAAAACAGGCAAACAGGATTACAAAACAATTGGACAGTTCACATTTTTATGCAATGAGTTTGGTTTTATAAAATAGTGGGGAGCTAACCTTATTTTAAAATTGTGCATGTGTCAAAACTCATGGCATACTGTAACTTATTTATACTGATTTTTCAGGGAAAATTTCAGTTTTATCCTACACACATCCAGCTTGACAGCCATAATTATTTCCAGCACTGTTCAAAAATGTTAATTAATGTGCTCTTGCAGTTGATTATGTATTTTGTCATATTACTCATATGTATAATGAAGTACTTCCAACAGTAGTCATAACAAATGTTGAGAAAGACAAGTAGCACAAATTAATTCATGGTCTGACTTCTAATGGGTTATTGCCTTTGAAAAGCAATGATTCATGCTGGCAAAATTATATATGCATTAATAAAATTAATAAAATACTATATAGCAATGTTACCAATGGTACCTAAATTCCCCCCAAAAATGCTACAATAAACTTCAGTTGACTGCAGTGTCTTTTGTACAGTGTTTTGTCAACATACAATACTTATGAAGATTAAAATTACGATGTATAGTATGTATATATCTTGTTCTACTATATATTTTGGAAAGTTGTTTGTCTGGTCGATAGGCACGTGGACACATTTGAAGATATCGTAATCACATTTTGCATGATCGTTACTGAGATTAAGGAGCAGGTTTGTGTCTGTGTTTGGACATTAGATACATTCTACTAGTTATTTTATTAGTTATTACAATTTCTTAAGCAAATCGGTAACTGGGTGTTGGGCCTGGTAGGCTACTGTGTGTATCTGGTGACATCATAATGCACATAGCCTGGTGGCAGATAAGGAAAGTTAGATCGTATAAAGATTACACAGGAAGCAGACGGAGAAAGAAAGAAAGGAAATCTGTTGACACGTGAGGAGAAAGTAAGAATGCCAGAGGAGGAGAGAGAGGCGGAAAGAATTGGGGACATCATAAGGTATTAAAGGAAAGTTATGGGAGAGAGAGAGATGAGGGGGGAGAGAGAGATGAGGGGAAGGAGAGAGATGAGAGGATGAAGAGAAAAGAGTGGGGAAAGCAAGAAGAAGGCTTCTTAGAATTCCTGAGAAATGCTGGGTACTTTCAGCTAGTATACATCTTTATGTATTAATATACAGTATATATTACAAACAACATATGCATCATTTTGACAAAGTAGGCATTAAAATGCCAGGAAATTAAATAGATGCATTCATCTTAAAATACTGAGGGGCCTATTCTCGTAGCTCCGAAGGTGACAGTGCCAAACCACACGGTTCGGGATGTTGAGAAGGAGCAGAATGAAATGTGAGACAAAAACCCCTATTCTCTATTACAAATCACATTTTCTAAACAGCATCTATATAAAGTGACAAACCGCGCAGTGTAACAGCCAAACCGCCCGGTGTAACAGCCAACCCGCCCGGTGTAACAGCCAACCCGCCCGGTGTAACAGCCAAACCGCCCGGTGTGTACGTGCTTTAGAAGCGGAATGAGCTGAGGTGGATCTAACTCCATCCCCAGTCTGATTTAAAGGTTTTGCTCTCAGCCAAACCCATATTTCAGGCTCTGGATGGAATTCGCAATACCAATCTCGTCACCCCTTAGGTGGCATGAAAAAATGCGTGTTTTTAGAAGTGGTTTGCATAATGGCGCTTCAGGAATAGCATTTGTGACAAACTGATTGGATTGGCAGAGCTAGAGTGAAACCGCTTCTAAAAAAGCTTTTCCTGCACGGATTGGACATGAGAGAAGGTCTTACAGAGTAGTAAAGCGTTAGGTTATATCGGGAAGGGCTTACAGAGTAGTAAAGCGTGCCGGTTCCATGGGGAAGGGCTTACAGAATAGCAAAGCGTGCCGGTTCCATCAGGAAGAGCTTACAGTATAGCAAAGCATGCCGGTTCCATGGGGAAGGGCTTACAGAATAGCAAAGCGTGCCGGTTCCATCAGGAAGAGCTTACAGTATAGCAAAGCATGCCGGTTCCATGGGGAAGGGCTTACAGAATAGCAAAGCGTGCCGGTTCCATTGGGAAAGGCTTACAGAATAGTAAAGCGTGCCGGTTCCATTGGGAAAGGCTTACAGAATAGCAAATCGTGCCGGTTCCATTGGGAAAGGCTTACAGAATAGCAAAGCGTACCGGTTCCATTGGGAAAGGCTTACGGAATAGCAAAGCGTGCCGATTCCATCGGGAAGGGCTTACAGAATAGCAAAGCATGTTGGTTCCATCAGGAAGGGCTTACAGAATAGCAAAGCGTGCCGGTTCCATCAGGAAGAGCTTACAGAACAGCAAAGCGTGCCGGTTCCATCAGGAAGAGCTTACAGAACAGCAAAGCATGCCGGTTCCATCGGGAAGGGCTTACAGAATAGCAAAGCATGCCGGTTCCATCAGGAAGGGCTTACAGAATAGCAAAGCGTGCCGGTTCCATCAGGAAGGGCCTACATAATAGCAAAGCGAGACGGTTCCATCGGGAAGGGCTTACAGAATAGCAAAGCATGTCGATCCTATCGGGACAGGGCTCTTTAGAAACAGTTTGAAACACTTCAAAGCTACGATAATAGGCCCTTGAGTAGGAATTGGAATCCTTTGCGGGTATCTTACAAGTTATGTTGTATGTTGGGAGACTTACAGTGACAGTAGAGAAGTGAATGGATGTAGGAGTTTTAGGTGAATGAGCGAGCAGTACAGATGAGAGGAGTGGAAAGGAGACAGCTAGAACAAAAAACAAGAGATGAACAAGAATACAGCAAGAACTCAAGGCTGAGATATAAGGTAAGTAGGTGCACGGGAAGAAAAGTGTAGGACGTAAGGTAGGGGGTGGGGGGAATTGTAGGTGGTACTGAATTTCATGGGATTGAAAAGAATGAGCAGGTCGTGTTTTGTGAAAAAGTTGTTTTAGTCAATATTTTACCAACTATTTAAAATTAAAGAATTAAAGTATGGCAGAGGACATTGGCAGCTGTGCATAATATTTTATATATATATATATATATATATATATATATATATATATATATATATATATATATATATATATATACAGTATGACTGTGTCACTGATTAAGCCACATGTGCTGAAGTGGGGATATCCCAAATACCTGACCTGTTTGTGGCCCTTGATGACTGGAGTTGGTCACTCCTGCTGCAGATCATCAAGAGGTAAGGCTTTCCTATGCTTTCCATATACTCCAATATAGCAATAATGGAAATATGTATTAGAAAGAGAGTAAGTTATTTCAGGTCATTTGTTAAAGTATCTCGTCATGGGTAAACACCATATTAGTCGAAACATATCTATAGCACATCAAGTTAAAGTTCTTTTATTGACATATTTTGAAAGTATTTCTCAGTTAGAAGTGGCATACTAACAGTTAAACAGTAGATTTTTGTCAATATAAATACAGTGTTCTGAAATTATTTAGTATCTTCCTGTTAATTCCATATCAATGGCTACCAATACTTAAACCAAGAACTCTTATTTTTGTTCTCGAGAAATGTTTGGACATGAAAGACTGGTGAAAAAATCATGATGTGAAAGGTTGTCAGTCTACCAAAGGTGAATTCTTTGGTTAGAAAACTTGTTTCACTCGAACCTCCATGGAAATGTAGCCTATTTATTTGCATACTGTACTTGGTAAATATTGGAAATGTAGAAAATTGGAGAAACTGTGAAAATATGTGTTTTGCCAATTTTCTCAAATAAAAATCAAGTACTGTAACAGTGGCTGCAATTAAATTCTACCTCTCCCCCCAATACAAAACCCTAACCCTATACCAAGACCAACTTCAATTTCCTTAGGGTTGGTGTTAACAAAGGTTCAGGGACCCATAGTATAAATAACGTTGTACATTTGTAAGTATGTATGGATGGGAGGAAACATCACTCTTAGTGGATCTTAGTGGGGAACTATTGAGATCCCTAGGGTACTACACATGGCATTCACATCCCATGGGAATCCACTAGATCCCAAGGAAATTGAGGGGTTCAACTATACACTTCAGAATTGAAAGAAAGGATACCCACATGATGATGATGATGATGATGATGATGATGATGATGATGATGATGATGATGATGATGATGATGATGATGATGATGATGATGATGATGATGACGGCGACGACGATGGTGACGATGATGATGGGAGGCGGGGATAAAAGGCATTCAGCTAATGTCCCCAAATATAAGGTAACCTGAACACTAATTGTAATTTAGTTTTAACCCCGCCAAAGTGCAAATTCCTGTCCTCATATTAAAGCCTGAAACTCCTTTTTATTT
The DNA here is from genome assembly GCF_040206685.1 of Ascaphus truei. Taxonomy (NCBI): domain Eukaryota; kingdom Metazoa; phylum Chordata; class Amphibia; order Anura; family Ascaphidae; genus Ascaphus; species Ascaphus truei. Next base: position 51,620,151 of record NC_134492.1, read on the forward strand.
CAGCCAAAATGTGCAGAGTACTCTTTGTGCTGACTGTGTCTTCGACTTAGATAGTGTTTAACTTAAATGGTTACAAGTGTCGAAGATACAGCAACATTTTACCAAGGGAATGGCAATTATATTGTGTCACAGCAGTGAACACTGCATGATAAAATAGACAATGGTCAAAGCAGGTCAAAGGAATTTAAAGGCCATCTTTAAAAATGCCAGTGGGATCCAGCTCCAGGGAAGGTTCCAATTCCACTTCTAACTGTAATGTGTTTGAGAAAACCCCATATTAGAATCTCTGTGGCAGATTATTTAGATTGCAAGCTCAATAGCCTAGATTTACTAAACTTTTATATTGATATTGCTGTGCTTTAAGGGTAAAGTTAAAAAAATAATTTCTGCACCTGTATTTATGAAAGGTTTAGCGTTTTTGTAGACACAGCAATAACCCTACTTTAATTACATCTATCAGAGTGGGCTAAATATAATGCCACACTCGCTTATTAGCATGCAAATGGTTATACATCACCTAATTATATATGCCAGAGTATTATATTAATGACAGTACCGCAAATGAACATGCAAATGTATGCAAATGAAGAATAAATGGCTAATTGCCTATTCACATGCTACCTGGTGATATCGGTCACCGCCAAAAAATATCACCCACATCACAAAAGAATGTAAAAAAATCCATAAAGATTTTAATAAGCCACCAGAAGATTGTTAGTTTACTCAAATTTTACCTGTACCAGTATTTGTACAGGAATATGTTATTACATTGAAATTATATATATATATATGCGCACGGCAGGGAACGTGGAACAGGCCGACATGGGGGAAGATGGAGAAAATAATGAATTTGCGCTGCTACCGTCGCTGAAAATGTATGTATATGTATGTGTATGTGTGCATGTATGTACTGTATGTGTGTGTGTGTGTGTGTATGTGTGTGTGTGTGTGTATGTATGTACAATGTTATTAAAAAAATTATTAAAGTATTCATTTATTTATTTAAAAACTTATTTAAACACACACACACACACATATACATATATACACACACACAGTACCTCACTCGTGCACAGTATACACACAAAATGTGTGTGGCACATGCACACGCCTTCGCACAGGCAAGCGCGCGCACAGGGCCGCACACAGTATATAACGAGCCTTACAGAGATTCTGGTTGTTTATAATGGATATAAAAAAAAAACAAGATAAGAAAAACCAAGATAACAGTCTAATGACTGAGATGTGGAGAATTTATGGAAGAGGGGATGGTAATTAAACAGACAGGGCAATAAATGGATGTAAGGGATACTGCAAAATGTGGAGAGCATGTTCTGTCGCGCCATATATCCATCTGTAGTGTGAAGCAGTGTGCAGTGGGGGAGAAGGGTTTGAAATTAAATTGATCATTTAAATGTCTGATCCACTATTTATAAATGCCCTGAGTGCGTCCCGTGCACCACCGCCATTTTGAAATTTCATGCATGCCAACGCCATACATTTGCAGCAAATGAGTGACGCGTTTCACATCAGGCTGTAGAAACTCCTCTGTTTTGTAAACTTCGTGAAATGCTTGGGGATGAAGTTATCTGCAGTGGCGTTCAGCTCTGGTCAATCAGGGCATTCTGCTAAAACTGGCAGCGCGGGCCTTTATAAATGGCATCTTCACGCAGGCGCACGGACGTGATGTGGACATTTTCAAAATGGCGGTGGCATGCAAGGTGCTCTCAGGACATTTAAAAATTAGAAGAAAATGGTGTTGGGCAAGGTGTCCCTGCAGCAACGTGAGTGGTGCAGAGCACCAGAGCCGAATTGGACACGGCAAAATGGCCGTGGCAAAAAGTTTTAGAACGAACTCCAGAGGCCCATCTCCTGAAATAAACCGGATTGGAAAAATCCATGAAGCAAGCAACAGGAGAATATGGTGTGGTGATACCGAGGGTTTATGTGGTGGAGTAGACTAGGTTTGGAACTCTCACGTCTGAGGATGAACGCAGAAGGCACTAAGGACAGCAGCACATTGTTACAGAGCATAACCTTGAGATAATACCATAGCATTTTCTGTGAGTGCATAATCTCTATTGTAAACACATGACCTATGCAACAGAGCCTACTACACCATATACAGTATTGCTTTTATCTTCTTTTTGTGATTCAGTTAATTTACAGTGTGCAGTCATATTTGTGGACTCCTGGCTCTGGATTTTTTTAGACGTTTGGGAAAGTGCCCACCGGATTAGCACCAGCTTTTGTGCTAACATGGGTGACTGGGGCTTTTACAAATACTGTAAATACAAATATAGGAGGAGAATCAATTATCTCTTTCAGGATATTTATTACATACCCATTATTATTTGTTCTTTTATTTTAACATAGAGAGTTAATATTTCATTTTCAATAACACCCTCCTTATTCACAATATTCATTTTTAATGCGCACCACTATTCCCCCACCACCCCACACAGTTATTGCTACAGATGTACTGTAGCAGATGTTATTGCTCTCACTGGATACACAGTCCCGCGGGTGGGGGTATCTGGCTGTGGGTGACCTTTACAGATAAATTGATGTAGCTATAGTCAACATAGAAATAGATGCCTGCAATATTTGTACTTATGAAAATTTATTGTCAATTGCCCATCTTTCCCAGTAGCCATGGAAATGCCAGAGACAATGCAGCTACAGAGAAACAGATAAGTAGCCGGATAGGTCTAGCTGTGGAGTCTGATTCATTCTTATTTATTGATTTCTAACATTTACCACTATGCCAATGTTCTGCAATCCCAATTGCTGTGTAGCATTATAAATATCCCTCTCCATGGGATAAAATAGCTTGGAAAGAAAACATTTTACTGTACATTGCTTTCCTATTACCCAACGCTTTTTTTTCTTATCAGAAGTTTTGCTTCATAATGTAGCACACAAATCATTGACATTTTCTGTAGAAGTGTATTCTCTCGGATGTGTGGAACAGCCTTGCTTTAAACAGTTTGTCCAACTTAAACCCACATTATTTGCATCTTTTGAGCGCATGCGTGGCTCAGTTATTTATGTTTATAAATTCATGCAATGCAAATTATGACCAACACATAGTTATTTAATTTGTAAAACACACTATTTTCATAAAGAAGCACTGGAGCCATAAATGCAATGGCAGCATCACTGTGGGTCCAAATGACCAGTAGCCAGACAGACATGGATTATGTTTAAGGGGAAATAAATTATAGGACAGATGTGTCCGGAGCGTCACAGCAGAAGAAGGACCTCGCCAGAAGAATGCTCTTAAGAAGATCAGTTTGGCTTCCTACTTGATGGATTGGGAGATATGCTGCTGGCTACCACCTGTACTAGATGACATTGTGTGCTTTTGTTCTCTCATGGTGAGAGAGGCAGTGTTACAGCCCCTGCTTGGTGGCAGAGTTTGGTGCTGTCCTCTACTGGAGGTAGAGGCTGTGCTAATTCTTACCATAATGGTGAGTGCCAGGGCATGGTGGTGTGCTCTCGTGGTGGGAGAGGCGGTTTTACAGTGTAACGAGTGCTCCCTACAAACAGGATGGGACCGCAAGGCCGAGGTCGGGATACTGATGCAGCGGCCTTTATTCGAACACTTCACGCGTCATGTACATCGGAATCCCGATTTGAAACCGCGGGATGAATTCCAGCCTTCCCGCACTAAGATGCGAGCGCGGCGAGTGCAGAAAAACAAATTTGAGTGTTCTGGCTTTCAAAAACATGAAATTGACACAGTAGCACAGTACTGTACACATTACAATTCATCCATTTTATTGCAAACGAAGAAAAAGAATCCATGAAATTCAAATAAAATATCCGCGATAAGCGCGGGTTCCTGGGGCGATTGGCCGCGTTCATGCTGCGTGAGGAACAGCAGAGAACTCAAAATCGGCGCCGAGATGTGTTCGAATAACGGCCGCTGCATTAGTAAGTAAACACCGACCCAAAACCAAGAGGCCAAGTCCGGTATTCAGGGTCGTTGTCGTGTATCCGGGTCAGGGTGGGAGAAGTCAGGTGGTAGATATACTTGTCGTGGTCGAGGGTAGGAGACTGGAGGGTAGGTGGGGTCACGTAGCAGAGGGCGAGGGTAGTAGAAGGCAGCATAGTAGGTATCCAGGCCGAGGTCAAGGTACAGGTGAACTGTAAGGGAAGACAAGGCACAGCAAAGCAAGGCAGGACAAGGTGTAACAGAGTGATTGTGACTAGCACAACATCACAAGAAAGAAACTGTTATGCTCAGCCATTTTGCAGAGGCAAATGCTGAGCATATAAAAGATGAACAGCCAATCGGTGAACTGTTGAAAAGCAGGCACTGATAGTGAAACCAGAGCCCTGATTCCTTGCTGTGCAGTGTTCACACAACAGGTGCTGATGAGGTAAAACTGCAGCAAGTGTGAATCAAACTCTGGAGCGGAGACTGCGCCCGATCCTCACATACTGTACAGCCCATGCATTGTAGCAGAGTTTAGTGATGTCCTCTCATGGTTGGAGAGGCCGAGCTAAAACTCAATGGTGAACAGCAGGTTGTGGTGGGGTCTTCTCATGGAAAAGTTGGTTATGGAGTTTGGATTTGTCCACTGAGTGGGTACGGCTGGTAGTTGATGGACACGTTTGTATGAAACTCAACATATATGTGATGCTGGCAAGGTCCCCTTAATATACAGTATGACTATGAATACAATGCTACTGCACCGACACACTTTATTCGAGCAAATACCCAGTATGTACCTGGCAGATACCTGGAATGCGCCGCTCCTCACCTCTGACAAGCCCCGTTGTGTTTGCCTTCCCAGCCTGGGTTCATGCCTGGCAGACGGGCGGCTGATCTGTTAAATGATAATGATTAGGATTTAATAGGCTGCAATGCTTCACGTGTCTACCAGATGGCATAAATTCATGAATTGTAATGCAGTATATATATATATATATACTGTGCAGTATTGCAGCCAGCGGGAATAAAATGCTTCAATCCCTGCCGGAAAATAACTCAATGCACTCGGGCAGAAAACAGTCACAAACCTCAATATACCTGGGTATACCCGAATTCGTGGGACTAGCCGAGCTCGAATAAAGTGTGTCGCCAGTGTATGATAACTTTCACCAACAATTGTGTCTTGGTGTTTTACTGTATGTGTACTAGGAGTAAAAGATGAAGGGGCATGTGTGGTGGTATGGCCACAAAATGAAAGGGCAATAGAGGATTCTGCCAGTCATGGAAATAAATCCAGAATGACAGTTTACAGTTTCCGTATTTGGAATGGGAGAGATGCCTGTAAATGGGCAGTTAATTATCCTCATACTGTGGCTGGAAGGACACCAGCTGGGGCAAAAAAAAAAAAAAAAAATAGAACCAGTCCAGGATTTCAGAAGCCAGGTCAGGGTTCTTTGCAGCCCAAGGGGCCTATGCAGAGAGCAGCGGTGGAATTAATTGGAGATAGTAATAAATAGTACCTTTTTTGGCGTGATTTAATCTCCATATGCAGAAAGGTCATAAAACTGCATTTAAAATCATGTCTGCATATGGAGAGTTTCAACCGGCGATATGCGCGCTGTTGAAACTTGTTGTAAAAAAATCGCGGTTTTTTTTTTTCCCCACCGGCCGCCGAGCTCCAGCTTCTTGCCAACTTTTGTTGGCGGAGCTAAATGTTGAAAATCGCGCCATTTTGTTGGCGCGAACATCCGCTAGATGGCGATCGCGCCTTTCTGAATACGGACTTTTTAACACTGGAGAGATTTAGGTTCTCGCCAGCCGCGCGGCGAGATTTTCAAATTAAAAAAAAAATGGCGCTTGTTTCAAAACTCGCCATTACCTGCCTTTCTAAAGGCAGATTTTGCCAAAAAATGGCGCTTTTCCCGATAACGCTGCTCTCTGCATGAGGCCCCAAGTATGCAAAAAGGTGCTGCAATCAAGTACCTTTTAAGAAGGCAGAGAAACAGAGCTTCATTGAGCTTCATGAGGGCAGGAGGTGTTTCAAGCAGCTCCCAGGGTCAGGAGGAGAAGTCTTGTCTGGAAGGGTCCATGTGTTCGGAGAAGCCACCTCTGTGCAGACTCTACAGCAGTAAGATGGGAAGGAGTGTGGGGGAGGTTTCCCGGGCCTCAATGGGGAGTAAGGGTTTTATTTTTCTGATTGTTTTTTAAAGGGCCTGTTGCGAACTTACGTTTGCTGCTAATAAAACAACAAATGTGTTATCCCTATGTCCCGATTACTCAAAACACCTGTATTGTGAGCACAGCCCCACATACAAAGAGGTGACAGGTGTGAGTTTGCCTTAGCTAAATGTGAGAAATCCTAGCTGTAATTATGTTTCAATGGCATCAATATTCCCGCATGATACTGTATTCAGTCCACAATTTTTGATTGAGTGCTGTTTCTCCCCTACCCCCTCCCCCCCACCCTCTTCTATCTCCCCCTACCATTGGATAAGAACTCATCCTCAGACAAAGGAGTAGCCCTATTGCTATTTCTTCTAGCCACAAGAGGCTGAATTGCATGAGTTATTATTGGCACATGGCCATTTCATTGTCATTTAATGATGTTGCCTTTCCTCCTTTAATGTACAACAGTAAACAAAGAGGACCCCAATGCACATCCAACATGACACGGTTAGTTTATTTCTATATATTTTTTTCTTCCCTTAAGTATGGGTCATTTTATTCAATCTTTTCAATTCAATCAAGCTGCAACCACATCAAGGTGACCCTATCAGCAGGCTCCTACACTACCTATTACTGTATTTTGTATTTCCTCCACTGCAGGGAGAAAAGAGGTAAGAAAACAATGAAATAGCCAACAGCATGGGAAGCGTGACATTTGTCCGGTGCCTAAGGGGTTAAGATTTAGGTGCATTATATGTGCTGTGTGTGAGTTACAGTGAATTGCTCTGAGATATATAGTGAAACTGATCTAAAAAAAAATAAAGGGCACAATATATATATAATACTTCCGATGCTTATTACTACAGTATAACAATATTACCTCCTGGGGAAATAAATATCTCACTGGACTATTGCTTTCACATGTGTGCTTGGATATGCTTTGGGGGCCCCGAGACACATGCTTGCTGTGCCTTACGGGTAATCTGTCCCTGCACACTAAAACAATAACATCTCCAATATATCTTGTACTGTATGTACGTATGTCTTTATTTATATTGCGCCATTAATGTACATAGCGCTTCACAGCAGTAATACACATGACAATCGTATAAATAACAAATACTACAAATAACAAATCATGGGAATAAGTGCTTCAGACGTAAAAGTAACATTGTGGAAGAGGAGTCCCTGCTCCGAAGAGCTTACAATCTAATTGGTAGGGAGAATGTATAGAGACAGTAGGAGGGCGTTCTGGTAAGTGCGGCTGCAGGGGGCCAAGCTTTATGTATCGTGTATAGTATCAGCCACGGTACTGTAGTTAAATATGGAAATTCCACTTTTTCCTTTTCAAACTCTCTTAACAGTCAATCACCAGTTTTTATTTCTTGCTGGCATGTCACACATATTGATATAATTTCCAATTTCATAGGGTTGGCCATTATTTTGGCGCTAATAAAGAACCATTTAAAATGGCGTTGCTAAACGGTCTTTGTTTAATTGGGAAGTTTGTGACATATTTCAGTCATACTCATAAAAGGCTACTTTTCTTATGTACAGATGAAGCAAGAATCTCTGTTTCCGGAGCCGCGGCGGGCAAAATAAAACCCGCGACTCCGAAGATAGTGTCCGCCACGGTCACGTTGTAGGGGGGTTCTGGGCCCTATGTAGCGTTAATCTTCCGGAGCGACAGCAGCCGTAGTCACAAGGTTGCAGCTTGTTCTGGTGTCGAAAACAAATAGTCTTGCTACAGATGGAAAAAGAGAAAGTCAGCGCCTAATAATACTAAGTGAACATAGAAAAACTATGTGAACTAAGTGTGCAGAAAATAAATAAAAGGAACTCCAACCATAAACATGGTTGGAGTTCCTTTTATTTATTTTCTGGACACTTAGTTCACACTGAAAAATTAAACATAAAAGCGCACCAAGGGTCAAGATTTAATAAAACAATGTAATAAAATAACAAGTAAAAACTTACATATAGGGATATATAAGTCCAGTAGAGCAGTGCAGGGGCAACAGTCCTGATTGAATCCTAGGCGCAGGGGGTAGGTGCTGAGGCTTACGGATCAGTCCCGCGTGCTGGGGCTGGCTGGCTCGGCACCACGTTGTTGTCACTTCCGGGTTGCGGCTTCTCGCAGGACCCGTGTTTAGTAGCCCACCACAATCGCCGGTTCTCCAGCCTGAAACTCACTCCGGCGAACCGTAAGAGTCTCTGGCTGTTTGTAGGAGTGCTGGGGCTTATTCCACCAATTAGCTTTTTATTCTCCTGCTTTAATAGTATGATGCCCTCCTTCTCTAAATCAGGAGGAGGAAGACAGGCGTGGCCTTGATGTCTCTGATTTAGAGAAGGAGGGCATCATACTATTAAAGCAGGAGAATAAAAAGCTAATTGGTGGAATAAGCCCCAGCACTCCTACAAACAGCCAGAGACTCTTACGGTTCGCCGGAGTGAGTTTCAGGCTGGAGAACCGGCGATTGTGGTGGGCTACTAAACACGGGTCCTGCGAGAAGCCGCAACCCGGAAGTGACAACAACGTGGTGCCGAGCCAGCCAGCCCCAGCGCGCGGGACTGATCCGTAAGCCTCAGCACCTACCCCCTGCGCCTAGGATTCAACCAGGACTGTTGCCCCTGCACTGCTCTACTGGACTTATATATCCCTATATGTAAGTTTTTACTTGTTATTTTATTACATTGTTTTATTAAATCTTGACCCTTGGTGCGCTTTTGTGTTTAATTTTTCATTGACACCTGACGTTTGGAGCCATCCTACGACGGTATCGGTGGAGGAGGGGTTCCTTCACACAACATCAGCTGCAAGAGGGAAGAGTTGATCTACTTCAAGATCCTGCTAGGAAGCAAGAGCGCGGTTTGAATTTACTATCCTTAGTTCACACTGTTTTTCTATGTTCACTTAGTAATATTAGGCGCTGAATTTCTCTTTTTTTATATGTCATTGGTTAGATTTGTATCAATCTTTTTTTCAGGCTGCCTATCTTTCCCAATTGAAAGTATTCCTTTTGTAAGCACTTAATAATATTTTAAGCATTAGTGCTGTTAAGCACATTTTTCTTGTTTGCACGTTGCTACAGATGGAGCCAGACTTACTGATCTCGTGGCCGCAGACCACCAAGCTGAAATCCTCGGCCATCTGCGGCACATCCGTGGACCAAGAAAACAGTACATTTTGTCACCCGGGAGGATTAAAGCAGTGTTAATCGTCCCAGGCCAGACAGTCTGTAACACAGTAGCTCTGCAGAGGACTCCCAGAGAGAAATACTCTCTCTGTGTCTCCCCAAAGCAGATCTTACAGACTGACGTACTGTACTGTAAATGGAGACAGAAAAATAGTTATATATTGGCGCTTAAATCTATTTCTAAATAGTGAATTAGTGACTTATAATACGTGCTTAAATAATATATTAGTGACAATTCAAACTCTTAAAGTGAATATGTGATAAAGTGAATAAAATAAAATGCAGCTTCAACCCTTCATGTAGATTGCTTTTCCTCAATCCAAAAGTGTCAGGATATATATATCCTGACACTTTTGGATTGAGGAAAAGCAATCTACATGAAGGGTTGAAGCTGCATTTTATTTTATTTTATTCACTTTATCACATATTCACTTTAAGAGTTTGAATATACAGGTAAACCCCATTATAACACGCCTCGCTATACCGCGATTCGGTTATAACGCGGTTTTCCGTGGCTCCCGTTAAAAAAAAAAAAAAAAAATGTAAATATTTTTTTTTTTTGCACACTGCACACACTGCGCACACTGCACACACTGCGCACACTGCACACACTGCACACACTGCACACACTCACTGCACACACACTGCTCATTGCTAACACTGCACACACTGCTAATTGCTCACACTGCACACACTGACACTGCTCATTGCTCACACTGCACACACTGCACACACTGCACATTGCTCACATTGCACACACACTGCACACTGCACACACACTGCTCATTGCTCACACTGACACACACTGCTCATTGCTCACACTGACACACACTGCACACTGCACACACACTGCTCATTGCTCACACTGCACACACTGCACACACACTGCTCATTGCACACACTGACACACTGCTCATTGCTCACACGGCACACACTGCACACTGCACACACCGCTCATTGCTCACACTGACACACACTGCACACTGCACACACACTGCTCATTGCTCACACTGCACACACTGCACACACACTGCTCATTGCACACACTGACACACTGCTCATTGCTCACACTGCACACACTGCACACTGCTCACACTGACACACACTGCTCATTGCACACACTGACACACTGCACACACACACTGCTCACACTGACACACACTGCTCATTGCACACACTGACACACTGCACACACACACTGCTCACACTGACACACACTGCTCATTGCACACACTGACACACTGCTCATTGCTCACACTGCACACACTGCACACTGCACACACACTGCTCACACTGACACACACTGCTCATTGCACACACTGACACACTGCTCATTGCACACACTGCACACACTGCTCACACTGACACACACTGCTCATTGCACACACTGACACACTGCACACACACTGCTCACACTGACACACACTGCTCATTGCACACACTGACACACTGCTCATTGCTCATTGCTCACACCACACACACACACACACACACACACACACACACACACACACACACACACACACACACACACACACACACACACACACACACACACACACACACACACACACACAAATCAGCCTTACCTTGGGGATGATTGGTGAGGCATGTGGCTACAGGGGGGGGGGGGCGCTGCATGCCGCTGGGGGTGATGGCTGCGGGGGCCCCCGATGCTGCGGGGGCTGGTGGGATGGCCCGGTGCAGCACGGGGGGGCAGGCAGGTTTTGCGGTACGGCCCGTTGTGGGGGTTGGGGGGTTGGCGGGGCCCTGCTCTGCGACGGAGTGGCAGGACGACCCTGCGCTACGGCTTGGCGAGGGGGCCCGGTCCTGCGAGGGGGAGGGTGGGGATGGTGCTGGGGGGGTTGGTGCTGCGGGGGTCCAAGCGGCTGTTCCCCGGGCCTCCCTCTCGCGCCGGAGCTGATGACTTCCGGCAGTTTTTTTTTCTTCTGTTCCCCGGGCCTCCCTCTCGCGGGAAGGGGCTGGGAGGGAGAGGGAGGGGGCTGGAAGGGAGAGGGAGGGGGCTGGGAGGGAGAGGGAGGAGGCATGTGGCCCGCATGTAGGGCTTCCGGACACCTCTTCCTTCCTTCCCTCCTCACTCCCGAACAGGCACGCGGCGGCCATTTTTAAAAAAAAAATTAGCGCGACCCCGTTATTAACGCGGTGGTCTCGGGGTGGACCCCGAGGACCGCGTTATAACGGGGTTTACCTATATATATATATATAGCAACTGTAAATATTCCTGTATATTCATTTGCATGTCTTAGACTGGTCTGCAACCCTGTCTTTCACCATTATCGCCCAGCACACAGCACTTCCACTGCAGCAAGGGATTCTGGGAAATGACATGCAAATGAGCACACAGTGCCACCTTTTATCTCAAGCTCACATTACATGTACAACCCTTAGTCAATGCATGCTGCTTTAAACACAGCTTTTAAGCAAGGACTTGGGAGATGCAAAGCCAGTAAACCCACTCACAGACATGTTTCAACCTTGATGGGTATCATAACCTACCATAACCTACCATAACCTATGTGACATAGTCCAAAGATGTTAGGCAGCTTTCTGCCCGTTTTAAGTCAGAAAGTGCAGGAATAGTGCAAAATGATCCATTCCACAGCTTCACATTTACTCAGGCTGGTGGATAGAAAATCCCGTCCACAGTTTACAATGTGTCTAGTTCTCCCTCACCTGCTCTCCTAATCACTAGCAAAGGTATTTAGAGCAGAGAGGTTTGCTTTTCAGTCTCTCTTCTTAGAGCCTGGGGGCTGGGGGTGTTGCTGCTCCCCTGCATCCAGTTCGGGGTGGACGCCCCCTTCAAGTATTACAGTACCAGAGGATTTGCCTAGACACTTGGGACCGAGTTCCCACCACGAACAGATAAGACAAACAAATGTTTATTGCTCTATCAAATGACTGTATGCTGTATCTAGTGACCCTAAATGAGAGGGCATTGTTTTAAGCTGGGGAACCAGGTTAGTTGGCCCAGCAGCAGTTAGAGAGGCTGATTCTGCTGTGTAGTTAGATCCCTGAATGGGATAGGATTTTGTTTGTATGATTTGATTTTGGTTCTTAAAAGTGACACTGTGTGAAATGTTATAACGGTGATATGAGTAAAACGCTGAAGGTTCATGTCTGAGTGCCTCCTGCCTACACCTGTAAAAGCTGCAGTCCCTTACTGGGATGAAAATACAGCAGGCAGAAGCCTGAGTTAAACAACATAATGCTTTGTATGATCCGGTTCTTCATATAATTAACCCTAGAAGCCTGTGTCGGGAAGATCCCAGACAGACATCACCACTACAAAAGAGGGGTGTTTGTCAAACCTACCATAACCTATATATATATATATACAACACAAAAAAAAAACAACACAAAAATTATGTAGCGCTTCAGGTGGATGTAAACTGACTATAATAACAATATGTATGTAAATAATATTATAATAATATACTAAATAAAAAATTAAGAAATTAATTACCACCACTTAACCTAATTAAATCTACAAAACATAACGTGATAGTGATATAAACAAATGTCCAGAATAAATGTTCCACTCAGAAAAAAGGGGAAAAAAAGAAGAAGAATCCAGAGAGATACACAGTCCCAATTGAAGATCCAGGGAGCGTCTTTGGAGCTTTAGAAAGAGTGGTATAGCCAACCACTATAAATCTATGGACAAAAAACAAACAGAAGCGCAAGCTCCATAGCACGTAACTGTTTAAAAATAAAAGTACATTTATTTAAAAAATCAGCTACCCATGAGAAGTACACTTACAGGATTTTAAAAAAGAACCATACGTGGGAGAGAAATCTCTAAATGTGGTCATCTGCGAAGGTAAGGGGAGTACCAGGAGGCAGGGTGAAACTACACAGCCTGTAGCCACCACCAGCTCATATCACGAGTTGGTGCCAAGGTAGTAAGGCATTCAGTGCCTCTCCATCCTCAGCTCCTACATGAGATAGTTACCAGCACTTGGAAATGCAGCTGGTAGGATCGCAGGGACGACCAGAGCTCCGTGTGCACAGACCCAAACGCGATGACGTCACCAGCCCTACGCGTTTTGTCACACAAAGGCGGCTTCGTCAAGGGATGTATGATTGGTCAGAGACAGCCAATAAAATAGGCTAAATCATGTAAACCTATTCTCATATTGATTTCTTGATTCACCACAAAACAGAGGTTGACAATAATAATTATACATAATAAAATAACCAAATCATCACAACAAAACATCAATACTCATGTTGTTCACACCATACACGGAGAATAATTTTACTAATTAATTAAATAAATTTAAACTCTACTAACACTAAAAAAGTATTAGAGAGAGCTATCTTGCTAATACCAATCTAACTTTCATCAGATATGGAAAAATAATGACCAATTTAGTTTGGAACCTAAATCTATAAACATTCTAAACCACAATGTAATATAATATAATATAACATACAGAACACCTACAAGCTCAAATTGAACCCCCAAAATACCCACAACATATATATAAGCATAAGTTTCACAGAGGAGTGCTACTGAGCATGGCAATTTATATTTAAAACCAGAGACATAACATAAAACACAGACAAAGCTCAGTGCACATCCAGAAAAACTTATATACGGTACAGTGCCTAAATATACATGTATAAATAACTAATAAATAAAATTGTCTTTTAGTTTAACATTTTGGCCAAATTGTTGTAAGCCCTTGAGCCAAACTTCACGGCAGACCACGTTCAAGGGTCCCTACACTAATATAAATTCTTAATAATTTGTGCATTGCCAGGAAGAATGATTTATAATAAATCTGTCAATATGAGTTGCAAAAGTTCTAAGTCTGATTGAAGCTTTTATTAACCTGTACATTACCAGGAAAAGCACTCTGTAATAGATTTGTCACAATCACACTGCATGCAGGCAAGTTCCCCTGATAGTTGGAGATGCCATGGAGTGAGCTTTTAACCATTTAAATGTGGGAGGGAGTGAGCTTCAATTGGATAGGAGGTTGCCACCCTCCAAAACAGCCAAGACTAGCTGCACAAGAATTATAAAACATACAGAACACCTACAAGCTCAAATTGAACCCCCAAAATACCCACAACATATATATAAGCATATAAGTTTCACAGAGGAGTGCTACTGAGCATGGCAATTTATATTTAAAACCAGAGACATAACATAAAACACAGACAAAGCTCAGTGCACATCCAGAAAAACTTATATACGGTACAGTGCCTAAATATACATGTATAAATAACTAATAAATAAAATGGTCTTTTAGTTTAACATTTTGGCCAAATTGTTGTAAGCCCTTGAGCCAAACTTCACGGCAGATATATAATATATAATATATAATATAACTCAAATAACTAAATACCACTACATAATATAAAATTAAATCCCCATGTTTTAACTCCTTTATGTGTGATGGAAACAACATTGACAATATAATCAATAAAAAATTACACTATACAATAAGAAAATAAATGAAATAACAAACAATCACATATAATTCATTTAAAAACAAGTTATAATTCTACATATAAATGACTATTAGATAATTACTAAATAAACTGTTGCTAAAATTATTAATAAATAGAACTGGATTGACTATGATGAAATACCTAATCAAAAAATGAGTTGATAATGAACTACAGAAGGAACCCCGCCAAAAACACAGAACTCTATCCAAAGACAGGGAGGGAGGAACCAATAATAATAACGCTAGATAATAATAATAATAATGCAGCTCAACCCCGTTATAACGCGATCCGTTACAACGCGAATCTGCTTATAACGCGATGCAAGCGTTGCTCCCATTTTCCGTATTTATGAATACTTTACAACACAATTATTGGTGTCTTAAATACTTTATTGCACAATGCATACAATTGTACATTATTTCTAACGCGATCCGCTTATAACGCGATGTGATTCTTTGGACCCCAAGCACAGCGTTATAAGGGGGTTGAGCAGAAGCATGTTATTGTATAGCACTGCTAGTTTTACATAGCGCTTTACAGAGACATTTTGCAGACACAGTCTCTGCCCCGTAGAGCTTACAATCTATGTTTTTGATGCCTGAGGCACAGGGAGATAAAGTGACTTACTCAAGGTCACAAGAAGCTGACGCCGGTAATTCAACCAGGTTTCCCAGCTCCAAAATCAGTGGCAGTCAGTGGCATTACTCACTGAGCCACTCCTTCGCCCTAGATGACCATATTCGGTCACCTACGTTAGGGGTGCTCTCCCTCCCCCCGCCTGCCCACCCCCTCCTTACCTTGTTTTCAGCGTTTCTGATGTCACAAATAAAAAAAGTACAAACATTGGATCACTGTACAAGCTGCTCAGGGAGACACACAGAGGGACAGCTTCTCTCTGGGATTCCTCTGCGCAGCTCTTACAGATTCGTGGATGGCCTGGTAGGATTAACACTGCAGGGTCCTATTCAGAAGCAGGGACCCCCACTGAGTTAATCCTCCCTGGCATCTCACTGGTCTCTTTGCCGCGATTGAGCACGTCTGCATTGCGTTCTGGCTTTGGATACTTTTGCGGTCACGGGGACACAGTAAGTCTGGCTACATCTGAAGGTTCAGTAAGTTTTAGCAACATAGAAACATTTCCCATAATTTTCTAGAAACCTTTCGGCTGTGAGCACTTTTTTTTTTTATTATGGAAGGCTCTGTCTAAACTTTACAGACAGAAATGTGATTTAAAAATAAGTTTCTCTTTGCTTCAGTTAACATGATAACACAGCATATTTTTCCTACGAGGTCTCTTTTTCTATCTGAACTCACAAAGTGAAAAATACCTTTTAACAAGTATCCTAACCTGATCTAAACTTCTCAAAGTTCAGACACAAATAGAACTGAAGGCAGCATTGTTCTATGGGAATAAACTGACTCAGAATAAATATAGATAATAGGCTAAAATGACACGACGTAGAAAGAAACAAGGGAAGGGATGGCAGGATTAAGGAGAGGTTCGGTGGATGAATACAAACAGGCTCTGATGCATTAAGCTCCGTTGGGCTATTTGATGGAACACTAACCAAAAATAATGTTAGATTAATCACAACACCTATGAACTAAAGCAAATAACCTAACGTTAGCCCAGTGCTATTCCTTAAACAAAGTATGGTGATTTTTTTCTTTCCTTAACATGGGATTGTTGTCTTCCAGGTAAGGGGAGCGATGGTGGATCACTTAGAAAATATGTGAAATAAAGAAATACAAATAATGGTGTAGCCAGTCGTGAAAGTGAACCATTATCTAAAAAAGGACGTTTTGGTCCCACTCACAGATTTCTTATGGTTAAAATGGCATATCAGAAATCCACCTCTCTCTGATGGGAGCACTGTAGTGGACCCTCCTCTTGAATATGTGTCTTTAGATCCAATATTTCTCGAAAAGCAAAGAGAACTCATGATGGTATAGTATATAAAAAAAATGTATATTGCACAGAAACAGATTTCGAAGTTGTCACTCACATTTCAGACATATGTGTAATTCATTGTAGAGGACTAGTTGAAGATCTCTGGCGCTCTGATGGTCTCTGTGTGCTACCTCCTTCACTTCCATATATGTCACTTCCTGTGACGACTCTAGTCAGGGCTGAAGTAGCTTCTCTGGTCACTTGGCTGCCAGAACTCTGATCTCCGGTCCTCCCAGGATAAAATTCAACGCGTTTCGCTAGGCTTCATCAGGATTCATGTACCCTGTTATCATATTTTTCTATTTATAGCCAATGCCTTACTTAATTCAATAGTCAATTATTTCTTACTTTGTTGCTAAATAAATGTGTTCATAGCGACTCATGTATATTTCATATTCTGCCTTTCAATAACGGCATATCAAAAAGGACACGGGAAAACAGCAGTGAATGAATATTGTGAACGCAGCCTTTTCTGAGGTACCCTCGGGGTACCAGGAACTGCAGGCAGGTTCGATGAGTAATAAGGAATCTCTGCAGGCAGGTTCGGAGTGCACAAGGAGATGACACATCAACAAGCCGTTTCAGTGTGATCTGAGTTGGAGTCGTCCCAGTCTCAGTATTTAAACATTACATATAACCCTTATCTTATGTGCATATAATATCACTTCACCCAATCCACAAGCTCCACGTTGCACATTGCAGCTATCCCATAATAGTCGTTTTTCCCAAATTTAGGTTTTGATTACCAGGAAGTACATGATTTACCTGGGATAATCCCAGAGCAAACCTTGCCCAACCACACATTCCAAAACATACACAGAATAACCAATAAACACTTATCAGACATACACACACACCAGGGGAGACAAAATGGAAGACCAGTAACCCCAGACCCTTTCTCTTCTCTATAGCCCTCCTGTCCTTAACTCTTTCACAATATAATGAATAAATACACGGTCAAACTATAATAGTGGCTCTAATTGTCCTATAGTCTCTACATATATGCTATGATAAGCAAATAAATGATCTGTGCATAACAATTTTCATAACATTGTTATAAAATAACAAACAATCTACAATATATAATTTTATTCCAGAACTAATCTATAAATGCTAGAAAATAACGACGCTAGATGGAACTCTAAAAAGTTAAAGGGAAACACACACTAAAAATACTGTCTCAAAGGACAAATCCACAGTAAAATATGCACGCAATATGCAAATAGCTTAAGTGAAAAATAGTGCAAATGAAAAATCATTCATATATTTAGGAGTGCAAATAAGCCTATTGTGCAAAAGTGACAGAAAGAAAGGGAGAAAGAACACCACCTTTATATAACAATGCATGCCAAAATATATTAAAAAATCTAAATACATAAAATATCTAAAAGGGATTTCTACAGTATAAAGGATTCTTATATCAGAAATGTTTCTAAATTAAAAATGCACCAATGTCTATACAGGCGGTCCTCGGTTATCCAACGGAACCCGTTCTGGATGTAGCGTTGGACAGTGAAACCGTTGTAAAGTGAGATGAAAAATGCAATTTGTGCTCGTCTTTATCTATTTTCTTTTTAAAAGTAGTAGGGGACAGTCTACTTTTAAGATTTGGGGCTTTTAAGATTTGTAATTGTTGCACTTTGCAGGTTAAACCTGTTTATACCCCTCTTTTTTCTGCTTAACACGGGAGACCAGAAATTAACCCAAGGATCAAGGCACCAGACAAGACAAAGCACTCCAATAAAGAATTTTTATTCCAGCCGCAGTCAGCAAACACAACACACATCAGAGCTATATTCACTAATACAGGTGCATACGGGGGCAATCCTAGCTGGCTCGGGGGCAGAGCGCCACATTGAAGTCTTACTCAAGGTTTCCTTTAATTATCCGTAGTGATGGGGACTGTCCAGACCTCTCTGGTGCAATTCATGGCAAAGCACTTTCAAATCTCCAGCTGAAAAGTCCAGCTCTCTTCTTTTCTGGAGACACACAAGTTCGTAGCACAAAAGCATTTTTAAATCTCCTGCTTGGTTAGGATCCCAGCATAGTTTTCAGGCATCTCCGGCACAGTCTCTGAGCGCACCGCTTAGTTCATCTTCACTTCAGGATCAAACTGAGACTTGGAGCTAGGATCAGGATCCCCTTACATACACTGGCGACACACTTTATTCGAGCTCGGCTAGTCCCACGAATTCGGGTATACCCGGGTGTATTGAGGTTTGTGACTGTTTTCTGCCCGAGTGCATTGAGTTATTTTCCGGCAGGGATTGAAGCATTTTATTCCCGTTGGCTGCAATACTGCACAGTACATATATATATACTGCATTACAATTCATGAATTTATGCCATCTGGTAGACACGCGAAGCATTGCAGCCTATTAAATCCTAATCATTATCATTTAACAGATCAGCCGCCCATCAGCCAGGCATGAACCCAGGCTGGGAAGGCAAATGCAACGGGGCTTGTCAGAGGTGAGGAGCGGCGCATTCCAGGTATCTGCCAGGTACATACCGGGTATTTGCTCGAATAAAGTGTGTCGGTGCAGTAGATTCTCCACTGCCATAGGAAATCTTGGTAGAAGGGCCAGCGACCAATCCCAGCACGGATGCTGAACAGGAACCAATCAGGATGCAAGGGCTCAGCTGCATTAGTCAATTAGTGCTGGGGGCGGGGCGGGGCTGAGAGAATTAAAGGGCTTTGGAGGGAAATAGAAACTGGGGAATGAATCAGCGCCTAGCAGCAGGATATTCCTTGCTGGGCTTGGCACCACAATATCCCCCACTCTGCTTGGTGCTGCGATATCCCACGCTGGGCTGGTGCTACTCTGATTGAGGAAACAGTCAAATGCAACACTTTTTTTGTTGGATGTCTTCCGGCCCGATCTACGCCTGCAGCCACTCTCTCCTTTGTCCTAGCACCTCACCTCCCCCTACAGCAAGTTCTCTGGACATGCGGGTTGCACAAAGGGTTTCTCAGCCCCAATGTCCAGAGACCATGACTAGGCTCTATAGGGCTACCGGGCATGTACAAACAGGGAAGGTCAGAGGTCTAGTGGCCAGGTGAGTCCCAGGGATGGACAGACAGAACTCAGAGACTGGATGTAACCTTTATTATGCTGTTCCCTGGGCCCCTCTCTGCCACAGCCCTTTAGTGATAAAGAAGAGTTCCCATTACCATCACAAATCCACTAAAGGCCATAAAGCCATTCATGTTAACACAGGGAAAAAACCTGATGTTATTTAGGTCATACAGTACCTAAATGTGGCATTAGCTCCCTTTGACATCCTGAAGTATGGGGGGGAGAGAGAAAGGAATGGGATGGGGAGGGAAATAGAGTCCAATTTTATTGGAGAGCCATCTATATATATCCCTTTCTTCATTTGTCAAGCACATAACGTTATTATCTTATATGAAAACGTTCAGATTAAAGTTATTTATTAATTGGGGTGTAGTCTGCCTTTTAAGTAATTAGTGCTAGCTCATTCCTTAAGCATTTAAAGGAACTTAAATAGTTCAGAGACTTACTGGCACTGGTAATATTACTGATACAATTGTTAAACCAGTTTAAAGGAGGAGATATGGAAAATGATGGACAAATAATGAATTAGTTCAGATTATGGAATAAGCCGTAAAACACTGGTCAATCAGTCTGATTTTAGTGGAGTTAATAGAAACAGGTAATCTCTGCTTGGAGAGCTTGCAAAAGGGGTCTCCGGAGATTTACCCATTCATTTCAGCTTCAGGACCCCCTGCTTTCCAAGATACACACCTCCATAGAGGGTGCTGGTATCTCTACTGTTTAAATATCCCAGTCACACGGGCTAATAGGAAGCCTTGACCAGGACATTTAAAAAGTAGAGAGATACCGGCAGCACCTATGAAGGTGTGTATTTCATGAAGCAGGGGGTCCCTGGAGCTAAAATTAATGGGGTTCAGCTCTGGAGACCCCCCGCCTCAAATCTATTAAAAAATATATATATTATGACAAATGCCCCCCTTGCGTAGTGCTGACATCTGTCTGGGCTCTTCCTGACACAGTCTTCTAGGGTTTATTTAGAGAAACACAACGATAAGATGTAGAATTATAGTGTGTAACTCAGGCTTCTGCCTGTTTTATTTCATCCCAGAAGGGGACTGCAGCTTCAACAGGTACATATTGGGGCACTCAGTCATTGAACTTCAGCAGTTTATTCTTACATTAGTGACACTCAATGTTTCAGTTACCCTGTCACTTTAAGAAACGAAATCATAAAAATAACACCTATCCCACTACGAGGACCGAAACGTTGGCTGCCAGGTGTATGTATATATATATATATATATATATATATATATATATATATACATATATATATATATATATAGAATCCAATGCACAGCCGGCACACCATATGCAAGTAAATACGTTTTGGTGCTTATCCCATAAAGCAATAACAGACCATACGATACCGGTTGCAACACGACATCAAGGGACAGCACGCAGGTAAGTAAATCAAAAATGTTCTATATTTGATAGAAGACACAAAAACCGACGTTTCGGTCCCCCAGTGGGACCTTTCTCAAGGTGGTGCCATATATATATATATATATATATATATATATATATATATATATATATATCAAAAGAAACAAAAAGCAATGAAGTAGCGCCTCTAATATAACCTGAACACAAGCTACTAAAATGAAGAACTGATTAACCCTACCATGAATTATTCTATTGGGGTGGTTTAATGATGGCCAATGGCAATACTAAAAACCAGTAATCTCAAAGGAGATAGGGTAGTGCATATATTATTTAAATAAACACAATACTATTTAATAAAGATAAAAAATATAAACAATAATAAAACTCAAAATGTATAAATGCAATTGAAAAATTCTTCAAAATTGAATGAATAAATACCTTTAAAAAACCTCTGAAAAAAACAAAGTCCCGTTCCAAAAGCAATGACATCCAGGTGTTTGCAGCCCGTTTCAAAGGGATCACTACTCCCTGAATAAATCTGTGAAAAAAGAAGAAAAAAACAGGCGCACACCTAGTGCATTAACGTAATAACGTATAATTTATGGAACTTAAAATCAAGCAAATGCCCACTCACAAAAGTACTGTAAAAATAAGTAGGTATGAGATTGGCTCTCATGTGCCAGCAACGCCGTCCGATTTGAAGTAATAGCGTCCTCCTGTGTCTCTCCTTCGTGTAACCGGATGGCCGGAAGTGAAGTCCTTCCAATTCGGTGTTCAGTGTATGGAGTCCCTCCGGGAACCAACAGCTCAATGATTCTTGTGCCGGCAGCAGTATCACGGGAGAACAGGAACCATTACAGTGCTTATATAGTGTAACACACACACACACACACACACACACACACACACACACACACACACACACACACACACACACACACACACACACACACACACACACACACACACACACACACACACACACGCACACACAGTGTAACACACACACACAGTGTCCCACACCCCCACACACACACAGTGTCACACACACACAGTGCCCCCCCCCCACACACAGAGTGTCACACACACACACAGTGACACACACACAGTGACACACACACACACGTCACCTCTCCTTCCGTACGCAGAAATCTTACTCCGCGAGGGAGGAAGGGGGTCCTTCCGGGCGCCATCTTAGGCACCGCGTGTCCACTGCCTGTCGGAGCACCGGGGGGGAGGTGAGTGGAGCACCGGAGGGGAGGTGAGGGGAGCACCGGGGGGGAGGTGAGCGGAGCACCGGGGGGGAGAGCTGAGCGGAGCTCCGGGGGGAGAGCTGAGCGGAGCACCGGGGGGGAGCTGACACGGGGAGAGGAGGAGAGCGCGGGGGCGTGCGGCGCGTGCTTGAGAGCCGTGGGGGGTGTCCTGGGCGCCCGCTCCGCTCCCCCGCTGACTGTAGCGGCGCCGGTGGGGGGGGGGGTGAAAGCGCGGGAAACAGGGAGACACGGGGAATGTTGGTTCTGTGTGGTGTGATCTCCAGAGGAGCTGCGGCCACGTGCGGTGTCAGTTGGTGATGTGAGGATCAGACAGCGCTGCTGCCTCGGGGGGGGGGGGGGTGCGGTTTCCGTTGGAGAGTTGAGGATGAGACGGTGCGGTGAGGTGAAGGGGAGGTGTGTTGGCAGTGTAAGCCGTAAGAGACGGTGTGAGCGTGCGGTGTGTGTGGTGTTGTGTGAGGGTGTGGAATGTTGCAGTGCTGAAAGCAATAAGACTGTGTACCTGATTGTGCAGTTCTGTCGTGGTAGCAGGCGGTCAGGGTTTTCTGGGTTGAGAGCAGTGAGGGTTAGGTGCAAATCTCTCAGAGCAGTGAGGGTTAGGTGCTGGCAAGCGTTCCCAAAGCTCAGTGAGTGAGTGGTGGGAGAGTGTGTCAGTGGTGTAGGTCAGTGAGGGGTGGGACAGTGTGGCAGTGGTGTTGGCCGCAGACCAATGAGAGTTGTGCGGGGGCGGACCGCAGACCAATGAGAGGTGTGCGGGGGCGGGCATGGCCTGAGGCGGAGTGACAGGCCAAAGGTGCAATCAGATTGTCCGTAGGGACACAAGAAGATGCAGACAGGCATACAGTGCTTTCACAAATATATAATAAGATATATATATATATATATATATATATATATATATATATATATATATATATATATATATATATATATATACACACTGTATATATACTGACAATAACACTGTGTTCAGATCCTTTAAATGGACACATTTTCAGCCTAACGTTTTCTCAACAGAAGCTTTCAGGTGGAAAATTGCCCATTATGTTCAGTGTGTTCAGATCATCTTGCTTAGCTTGTACTTTTGCATGCTTTCATTTTGTTGTGTCCTTTCACACCACATGAAATTTGGTTACCAGGGAACAAGAAAAAAAAAATAAGGTTGATGTAAAAACCCTAATTTCACACATAAATTAATGTACATTTAAGAACAATAAGCAGTTAATCATTGTCACAGTAGGGGTAGCCAGCCTCACATAATAAAGTTGAAGCTTGGTTTGCTGCCACAAAACCATCTGTAATGGCCGATGAGGCTAATTTGGCCGTTATGTAATGTGTTTGGTGTAAACTCTTCCAGATGAGAGCTACGTCATTATGTGATATCCGGAAAGGGGAAAACTGTATGAATTGGGGAACGAGGATTGTATATGTAAAAAGCACTTTTATTCTCTGTACTAATACGTTCCCCATACAATGAGTAAGGCAGCCAGCCTTGTCTTTTGTGTTGTTAGCATTTCTCTGTATGCAAACCCAGTAATTCATTTAGCTGGTCTGCCTACAGAGAAATGCTGTCTCGTTTCAGAGGCTGGGAGCAGCATGAGCACTGGGACAATGGTTAGAGGGGAAGGGCTGTTAATCAGGTCCAGGAACTGGCTCTCAGTGGTAGAGAGCCTTTGTTCATCTGAGGCGCTGAGGTGCCTACCCAGCGGGAGGTATAGGGATGGCCAAGGGAGTTGTTGCCGGGTCTTAGTCCCCCAGGCATGATTTCCATTGGCAGTAAACACAAAAAACAAAACTGTGCGCTACTACCTAACTACCTATAAAGTTTAAATGTATAAATATATACAGTGCAGTGACTATACCATCAATTTAGTGATAAAAAATGTATAAAAAATTAAACCACAACTCCCACAGTGAGATAGTTAAACATTAAATAATAAGTGCCACATAACCGTGTTGGGGATAATGGCGTCTGCAGCTGTAAACGCAGGGGTGGCTCAGCACCCCACACACACTAAGAGAAGGGAAACAAAAGAAAACAGCGCACAACGCCAAATAGTGAAGCAAATTCAACAATATATTATAGAATTAAAAAGGGGGTAATATATCTGCGTACATAAAAAAGGTTGGTAAAAGGCATGTAGTGTGTATCACACTGTTTACCACTCGGCTGTTAGCTGTAGATTCAGGTGCTTGCTTCCCTCTGCTGCTGCAGCTCAGCTGATTCTGGGGCAGGACGTCAGTCTTTTCACTCCCAAGGGGATTTCCCTTCATGCAGCCAGGTTCAGCAGCTGGTACTGGGGCTCGGTGAAAACGCTCCTGCTTCCTAGCCGATATGAAGCTGCTCCTGTACCTTGGCAGGTGTATCCTCTGCAGAGAGGTTAAAACGCAGCTTGCTGCTGTCTTCACAGCAGTGGTGGATTCAATAGGGAAGTTTGAACAGTCTTACAGAGTCTCTCACAAGTGTCCAAAACAGCACACAGGATAATGATAATGATAATGATAATGATTTCCATTGGCAAGTTCAAATGTCCTGCTTTCCAGCAGCTCCCTCCTTGAGGGGTAGTCCTGAGTGCCTAAGCCGGCCTCCTCCTCTGATTGGTGCAGCTGGACGAGCCTTCATCCTCCGATTTGGCTGCATTGTCACGATCCAGGCTCTGATTGGTTGGTGGCCTCCGCTCTATGAAAAGTACAGACAACCGAGGGCTATGTAAGGAGCAAGCAAGTT
The DNA here is from genome assembly GCF_040206685.1 of Ascaphus truei. Lineage (NCBI taxonomy): Eukaryota > Metazoa > Chordata > Amphibia > Anura > Ascaphidae > Ascaphus > Ascaphus truei. The sequence continues at coordinate 51,645,357 of NC_134492.1, forward strand.
GAGTTGAACTTTGGAGTCGATCGGAGACACAGCTGGCGGGATTTTCTAAAGTGCTTTTGATCGAATAGCACTGAGAAGCCGGGGAAGAAGACGTTCACGGCAAGCCTACTGAAGCAGGCCCCTACACCTAGTTGAGGCTAGATTCTTGCCCCACAGGCCCCCAGTTGGTGTGTGTTTCACTGTGACTGTGTATTTTGTGTGTTTGCTGGCTTGCCAGAATAAACTTACATTTATTCAACTTCTGTGTCCTGTCTGGTGATAGTTATCCCAGTGGTTTCGGTGTTAAAAGTTCTGGTCTCCTGTGAGAATCATATCACCTAAAAATCTATTTTTCAGAATCCACTGCTGTGGTATCGTTTTGATGTTCTTTAATGAATGGATAGGTTATTGCACTAAATTTGTTGGCAATTTATCAAATGATAAATAGGATGCTATGTATAGTATGTATACATGGGGTGGCCAACTCCAATCCTCCAGAGCAGCCAAGAGGTCAATTTTTCAGGATATCCCAGATTCAACACAGGTGGCTCAATCAGTGGCTCAGTCATATTGACTGCACCACCTGTGCTGAAGCAGGGATATCCTGAAAACCTGACTTGGTGGTGGCCCTTGAGGACTGGAGTTGGCCACCTCTGAAGTATATAGTATACATTTATATGTATCATCATCTCAATTCCTTGTCGATCCACTGCTGGATGAAGCCTCCCCAGTGATCTTTCTCTAACACATTTTCTGATCTCATCCTCCAACCTTAGTTTTGGTCGTCGTCTTGGTCTTTTGATATCCCTTGGACTCCAGTCGAGCACCATCTTTGTCTAACGACGGTCATTTCTTCTGGTGATATCTCCAGCCCGATCCCATTTTCATTTCTTCACTCTTGTGATGATGTCACAGACTTTTGTTTGCTTTTAACCCTATTCATTATTTTTAAGGTGTGAGTGTAATGCAGGCAATCCCTCCAAATATCAAAATATCTTAATTCCAGTGGCATATTTGAAGGGCAACATCTGGGTGATTGATATATTTTCTACCCAAATTTGACACTTATACGTGTTTAAAAAAAAAATGTTTGTTTTTTAAACTAGGTGACCTGAGCCATTGTGGGAAGGGGAAGATTGTCTCTGATTATTCACTTTTAAAAAAATCTCCAGCATGCACAATTGTTTTACTAAATCAAAAAACAAATATTAATTCAAACACATATCCTAGAAGTTTCCAGATAAAAAAAAAAAAAAAAAACAAGCACAAAATAATATAATACTGAGTCTCTCTTGTCTAGTAAATAGTCTAGTCTACACTATGGGATCAGAGATATCATAACTCTGTGCCCAGGACAGACGTGAAAACGAGAGGTAACTCTCAATGTATTACTTCCTGGTAAAACACTTTATAAATAAATCAAATAAATCATTATGATGCATGAGCAAATGGTATATATGCAAACAGAAAACATATTTGTTTATATTTTGCTATCTGTAAAACAGCATTATTTGACAATGCAAACATTTTGGGTCAAAACATATCAAAATGGTGACATGGGGATAATTGCCAAATTGAACTAACAATGTAATCGGGGTTATCTGTATAAAATGCACAGCTTACTGTATAAATAACGTTTGTACTGGATGGCTGTGCATAGCCTAGACATTAATCTATTCTCTGTCTTCATAGAGACTAGGATTTCAAAATCAAAGACTAGCTACTGTAATGAATAAGCATCCTTCTTTACCAGGGATTTCCAGAGCTGAGCAACAACACTTAAAGCTCAAAGGATATCATGTGCAATTCTCTCTATGTATCAAGAAGCCCTGTACGTTCGCATTGTCGCCGTTGCATACAAGAATTAGCATTATGTTCTGTCGGGAAAGTGGCATACTGTATTTGTGACGTGTATTTTTCTGTTGTAGAATTTGGCACATGTGGCGCTAGTATTCTGCGCTGAAAAACAAGACTTACTCCACCTTTAAGGTAATGGAGAAAAAGAACGTAGATCTGCGTCAATATGCAAATATAACTCCACGCTAACGCCTCCCACTTGCTACATAAATCCCTCATCTTGTTGCAGGCTGACACATACCTGCCTGAAAAGTGCACAACTCAGATAAATGCATAGATACTACCTGCTGCAGGTATATTTTAGCAGGAGTAAATTTGCCTTTGATACACAGGGGTAGATCCTCAGAAGTCTATTAAATACAGTACTTAATGATACGTTAGCTTGAGTTAATGCCTCGTTAAGTGCTAATATGGATCTTCAAAGCTCAGTAATGATGCATTTTTCAGTGCGGTTTTCAGCCGTAACGAGCCCTTGCATTGGTATAACGGACGTTAGTGCTAATGAAATACAAAAGAGGCGTTCCCTCTAACAGCGCCGATCCCCAGAGATCCGATATAGTTACCGCAGGGGTTTAATGTTACATCAGAGCTAAAGGTGGCGCTACTCCCATACAGACCCTGAAAATAGGTCTGTTACAGGGTCTGGATAGGTGTAAGACCACAGGTAGCTATGATTTACCTACCATATTGTTATTAACACTGTTCTTTTCCTCTCCTCTCTTCTCTTATTTTTTTTTTAACTTTAATTAAACACCTATTCAGAGACCTGGTAGAAGTAAAATAATATTTTCTGACTTTCACAATGTGCGCCGGGTTGTTAGTAAGCCTGGCTAAGATTTTGCTAATGAGCTATACTGAAAGGGAAGCAGCAATACAGTAATTTAAAAAAAAAACAATCCTAGGGAATTCACCTGCCAATGTTAATTTCCAAACACATGTTGTGTACTTCTAGAGCAAATATTGTCCAGATGCCTGCAAAGTATTTTATAAAACATAGTAAATTAATTAAATATTCTGCATTAAAACAATATGGATTATACTTCAAAAGATTTCAGGTGAAAAAATAAAAATAAATGAGAGAAGAGTTCTATATTACTAGAGACCAAAGCACTATATATAGATATATAGATATATCCTCTCAAATGCCCCTTCAAACAACACATGGAGAGACATGTGGCAAGACATGGAACCCCAGAGTTACCTGGGAAATATGCTAATTGGATATGCAAATGATACTAATATTAGCATATGTCCCAGGTATCTCAGGGTCTGGGCGAATAAAATTTGTGCATACGGGCGCATAGCAGAAGAATTGCAAACATTCGCACACATTTTTTTAATAAAAACGTTGCAGGTTAAAATTGTGCAGCAAATCTGGAGTGTTAAAGCATTAAACAAAAAGTCGGCGTGGCTTTTAAGCTGCAGAACAAGCAATATCCTACATGTGTGTGTTTTTTAATAAATCAATCAGTTCTGTACTATGAGAAAATACTTATAGCATTAAAAAACAACAACTCTGAATAACATATTTAATGTATTTTAATGTAACAACATTTTTTGTTTCTATAGTAACCATTTTCAATGTCACATCGCCTTCCTCTTCTGAAATAGGCTCTGGCACACCCCTTTTTGAACCCTGCGCTTTCTATAGCAATGCACCAATTGTACTGCACCGACACACTTTATTCGAGCAAATACCCGGTATGTACCTGGCAGATACCTGGAATGCGCCACTCCTAACCTCTGACAAGCCCCGTTGCATTTGCCTTCCCAGCCTGGGTTCATGCCTGGCTGATGGGCGGCTGATCTGTTAAATGATAATGATTAGGATTTAATAGGCTGCAATGCTTCGCGTGTCTACCAGATGGCATAAATTCATGAATTGTAATGCAGTTTATATATATATACTGTGCAGTATTGCAGCCAGCGGGAATAAAATGCTTCAATCCCTGCTTGGAAAATAACTCAATGTACTCGGGCAGAAAACAGTCACAAACCTCAATACACCCGGGTATACCCGAATTCGTGGCACTAGCCAAGCTCGAATAAAGTGTGTCGCCAGTGTATCTGGTGACTGCCTGGCCACATGGTCTTCCCCACAGAACTTTGCCTCTTTGCTCCTCTTCTGCTGCACTGACAGCCATTTAGTGAACCCCCGAGCCCAATCTTCGCCGATCGATCACAGGAGAACGAATCGGTCGGCAACTCAGCTTAATAATTATCATTGTGTGAATTGTATTGAGGCACATATTAAAGAGAAAAAAATAAAAAATAAAAAAGGCAGCTTGGACGGCTGCTTTAAAGAACATAACAATAACAGAAAAATAATTTTTTGAAGCTAAAGTTATTGAGGTTATACCTTTATAAATACCGCTGTGCCTCGCACACATTCCATCGTGTTCAGTAATGTGGTTTAATACCGAATCTGTTCCTATGCGAGGTAAAACTTGATGACCTTGTGTTTAAAGACTGATGCTTATCAGAGCGTACCTCCAGTTTACTTTGCCGTAGGCCTCCTGGGATGCATTAAAATAAAGAGTGAGAGGAATAATTTGAATTCGGTCTGCACATTAAAGATATGGGAACGTTTAGCAAAAGGGCGAAAAAACTACCAAACAAAGTTTTTTTGCAACAAAAAAAAGCAAAGATTGGCAAACAATTATTTGTAGGGGGACACGTCCTAAATGCAGGCTATGTGACTTTTTCTTTTAATACCGTTAAAAAAGGGAAATAAAAAGAACAAAAAAAAGGCAAAAACTGCAAATTTGCCTTTATTTGCCAATTTAAAACAAAGCAACAATAAGGGATTTTTTTCACTGTGAACTCCTCTAAAATGGCAAGATGTGCTTGCAACATTCTCTATAATCACCATATTCACGGAATGGTGACACTGTTAATGGGGTACACATATGTTTTGTTCACTGTCTGGCAATATTTTGTTGACCACTCACTAATTTAACAACATTATTAGTCCTTTGAGGCTTGTTTGAACGTTTCACAGAGGATCGAATATGGGGAAGCCCCCCTCTTTCTTTAGCGAATGCATTTTTGGACAATATCATAACTGGGGGTACCTTCAAAGCCTACCCAGTATGTCCCAATCTCCAGACATCGTCCAGTTACTAAGATATACTGGCGCTAGATTTCTAAAAGTCAGTATTATGTGGCTAGCACAAACAGACATCTCAGGAGTGGATGGAACTACAATCCTGCTGTGATAGTCTCCGAAACACGTTCTCCGCCAACTCAAAGGGGACAGGAAATAGATGGGTGAGGCCCAGGGTAGGACGCAAGATATAGAGAGCAGAGGAGAAACCACGTGGGAGGTTTATCCTAGAGACGCGGAAGAAGAGAAGTTCAGTTCAGAAGATGAAAAGAGAGAAGGATGAGAGGATGACGTACAGGCACCCCCCTCCTCCACCCCCTCCCCCTTCTGTTTTAGGTTCCATACTTTCTTTTTTCCTACACTTGTATTTCTGTGTAACACTGATGTTTTATATGAAGGTGAATGTTATGTCTTGTTGTATGGCGGTAAACTTCAATAAAAAAATTGAGTTATGAAAAAAAACAACAACACGGAAAGACAAACTTAAGGGGACTAAAAAGGAAATGGCTGCTTTAAACCCAGATGCATTAAACTAGGGGGACTCAACTCCAGTCCTCAAGCCCCTCGAACAGGTCAGGTTTTCAGGATATCCATGCTTCAGCACAGGTGACTCAATCCATCCCTGCTTCAGCACAGGTGATGCAGTTGAAGACTGAGCCTCTGATTGAGCCACCTGTGCTGAAGCTGGGATATCCTGAAAACCCGCCCTGTTGGGGGGCTTCAGTACTGGAGTTGAGCACCACTGCATTAAACAACCATTTGTCTAGCACAGTCACCCTAGGCTTAATATATTTTACCCTCTACTCCAAACCTTATTATTTACTATTGTGCTCGCACTACTGCAGTAAATCTTCTATGATTTATGGCTCTCAAAGGCATTGTTTATTATTGGCCAGTCACCCAATATCTCCAGCTTTTTTTTTTGCTACACTGTAGCAGCAATTGTGCAGGCAGCTTTTGTTTGCTCTGACAGGATGTTCATCATTATATAATGCTGTCAGAGCCTAGTTTGAGCAAAGATAAATATGCACAGGGAAGGAAACAGGGAAATGCATATTTCTACCATGTTCACTTTCCATGTAATCCCTTTTGTTTCGATTTAATTCTTTCCCCATTTCTCTAATATGTTGTAGGTGTCGTACCTTTTAATGTGTAATGAAGAAGTGCACTATGATGTAAATGACTCTTGCAGATGTAGCAGATGTTACAACCACTGTTAGCATGAAATTACACCAAATAACAAGTTAAATAACACGTGTTTTCTCCTTTGCCACTGTTCTCAATAGCGCTACTGTTAAATAATGTGCTAGCGTTAACGGGTGCAATAAAATCTAATACATCCCTATGTTGGGCAACTAAAAGGTATCACCACTGTAGGCAAATCTACAATTCTCCGGGGTCGATACAGATATGTACAGTATATATGTATGTAAGTATGTATATCTTTATTTATATAGTGCCAATTACAGATGAAGTTTCTGGTTCAAATCTGCTCTCTAAGGACGCGCTGTGGGCAGTCCGCTGTGGAATTTGCGCCCCCCAGCAGCGCACGTTCACCCGCTGCTGCTTGTAAAAAGCCGGATGAAGCACGCGCACGCTTTAAGTGTGCAGGCGTGGGAGGGGCGATTCCCACAAGGTGGCCACAAGGAGGACAAGACGGAACCGGAGACTTCATCTGTATGTGCATTTATGTTCAGACATAAAAATAACATAGGAAACGGATTCCCTGCCCCAAAGAGCTGACAATCGAAGTGGTGCGTAGGAAGAACATTTTAAAACTTGCATAAGTAAAGTGGCACGAGGTGTGTGACTCGCTATGTCTGTACTGTAAGTGTATAGCAAAGAGTCTAATCACAAAATAAATGATAAAACAGACCAAGAACATACAGTAACAGTGAACCAATTTTGTAATACCTCTTAGTACACCCCCTACTGTCTCTGTATGTTCTTCCTACTTACCACGTAGAACGTAAACTCTTCGGGGCAGGGACACTGTTTCCTAATGTGACTTTTATGTCTGAAGTGCTTATTTCCATTATCTGCTATAATATATATTAAGTTCAGCAGAGTTCGTAATCTCAGGGTCTGAATTTGGTAATATTATGCCAAAAATTGCATTTTCATTGAAGTCTGTGGGACGGGTAATCCCACTGAGTCGGACCCCAAATCATTGAGACTAACAGAAAATCAGTGAGAGTCAACTTATTTTTATATGTCATCTTCAAAAGAAGCGAATCTCTTAAACCTATGTACATGAACTCCTTCATATAATCTTATTTTAGATCCTGCAAACCCGTTTACACAGAAATATACTGTCAACTCACTGACAGCGTAACTTAACACAACATATTACAATACGTGGCATCAGGAGTAAGGAGATCGCAATGTTCTTTCATCAATAGAGGTGTTGCCTTCAAAACATAATGGAAGCACATTTGTTCAGCACGGTGCCTGCAGTACTTGCCACTGTCCACGCTCTACTTGCTATGTGGATTAACAGAGTACTAATAGCTTTCACTGCATTGGTTCTGAACCATAAAGTCTATAAAAAAAGTTAGCTGAGTACGTAGAATTACACTGATAATGGTCAATGGTTCTCATTTGATTACTGAACCAGTTGCTACCAGACGGGCTGCAATACACAGTTCTCTCGCTTACAGAAAATGACAACAAGGAATGGAGAACAAGTACGTTTTTAAATCTTCAGGTTTCTCCACAATACCATTTGCAACACAGAGGAACATTTTGGAGTTGCATTAACATGAAGAATCTTTGCCATGTAACATCTTAACCCTTTGAGTGCTCCCTAGACGTAGCGAGCTGCTACGTCACAGGGTCTAACAACGTCCTACTCTTACTTCTTGTTTTTGTAGGAGAGATCGCGTTCTGCGGAGGCAGGGATTGGAAGAGAAGAGGAAACCCCCCCCCCTTCCATCCTGACAAGGCGGTCACGTGATCGGTAAGGAGAAGCGGTCACGTGAACGCGAGAACCGGAGTGTCACGGCCCCTGAAGCGCTAAAGGGTTAAAGGAGGTAGTTTACCAAAAGGTCTCCCAACTGCTAAACTAGGACAACATTGATGACTAATGACTACCCCGGATTTATCAAGGAACAAAATCCCGTAGGTTTCAATGGGAAGGTTTTTTTATCTCAATAGCTCTGGTACAGGATTTTTTGCACCATTTTTGCCATGGGGAGACTTTGATAAATAACTAATTTAGCTCCATTCTTAGATATTCAAAAATGTTGAAAATACATCGAATTTGGGGGAAAAAACACCTTAAATGTTGTCAATGTATTTTGGGCAGTTTTGCACATCTCTATGCGTGACTGTATGTATCAAGCTGTCATGACTTCAGGTGCAGGTAGGATCTCAGTGCCGGAACAGCAGGGGGCGGGTAAGGAGGCGTTGAGGTCACAAGTAGGGGTCATGGGCAGGCAGCAAGAATCATAGTTGGGGTCACAGACAAGGGTCAGTGGGAGGGAATCCACAGCTACAGAGGCTATGGCAAGGATAGGACAAGGAACAGACAGGGATATGCCTAGTTACAGGCAATGGCCTTTATTGAAAGGGACAGGGTAAATACATGCACCGATTAAGACAGGTCAGGGAATACAAAGTAAAGGCAAAGAGGAACAGGAAACAGGAAACTATAAAGGCAGGCAGGGACAGAAGACAGGCGAACCCAAGAGGAGACAGACAGAGGAAAACCCAGAGCAGAAACAGCAGCACACCCGGTGGACAGACAAAGGAACTGTGGCTGGGAGCAGGCTGTCCAGAAAGACCCTGACACAAAGGTACTTTGCTCCATTCTTTGCTCCAAATTGTTCAACTTGCACAATGAGCTTTTTGGTTTGTGGTTAAAGGAGAAGTTGGGGAGAAGAGAATCATTGCAATACAATAATGAGATGTACAGATGTAGAAGTACTTATTCACTAAAAGAGTGGTGGGAGAATAATACAGAAAGGTAATTAAGCACTGTTTGGGAAAATAGGAATAACTTGGGCAAACTGACTACTTCTTGGTTGAGCAGAAAAATGTGATTAAAATGAATATTTTGCCTAGACTTCTATATCTTTTCTGAACTATTCTTATTAAATTGCCTACATTATTTATTACAAGTTTACAAGGTTGTGTACACAAATTCATCTGGCAACATAAAAAACTCAGAATAAAGACCACAACCTCGACTTAAGCACTCGGGAGGTTTGGATATGCCAGATTTCAAATTGTATCATGTAGCCTCCCAACTATGGAGCCTATTCAACTGGCATAGCAATGAAAAACACGAGCTCTGAGCGCAAATTTAAAAGAGCCTCTGCAAGCCGATAGATTTAGATACTTTTTACTGGATCCACAAAGATCTGAGACCGGAGATCGCAAAAGATTATACTCTCTCCTAAATCTACATAGCACAGGACTTCACAGCGCAAAGAATATATGTGATTAATGAAAAAAAAATGAGATTATATAAATAGTGCAGATGTGCTAATAGCAAAGATTTGAAAATTGAAAAATAAATCTCCTAAATGCCCACTTACATTGTGGTGTGTTAAATCAGGCGTGTTTCAGATAAATCTGACCAGGAACTCAAGAGTGATGAAGTGTGGCTGGACATGCTCCCAATGTTAAAACTGCATTTTGACCACTCAGGGTCCTGCAGTAGCGGCGTCCCGATCAGTCACTCAGATGTTAACCGGCTTTACTCCCTGTACAGTAGCTCCATCGCGCTTCTGGTTTCCCGGCTGAAGACGCGTCCGGCAGCAGAGACACAGGCAAAGGAATCTCAGTGGCTTCTTCCGAAGTGCAGGGGACTGCGGCAGGTGTCAGGTGCAGGTAAAGGACCACCACGTGAGTGGGCATTTAAAAGTTTTTTTCACATTTTAATCTTTGCTATTAGCACATCTGCACTACAGTATATATATATACTGTATATTCTACTTTTTTTCATGAATCCCAGAGTCTTTGCGCTGTGAAGTCCTATGCTATGTACCCTGCAGATGTTGGGAAACCTCTCCTGGATCAGCTGCATCTCTCCTGTATGGGGAAAAATTTAACTTTTTTTCACTGTTTATTATTATTATATATTTTATATAATTTGTTCCACCAGTTTTCCCTATCCTGGATTTCTAAGTCAATGCTGACTGATACTTCACAGTGTGTTACTTTAGGGTGACCCTTACTTTGCGCTTAGTTCTCTTGTTGCACTCTTTCCTAAATCTGTCTCAGCGTCTCTCTTGTTGAAATCCCTCCTGGTTTCCGATGAAATACCATATTACGTTCAAAATTTTCCTTCTCTCTTTTAAAGCTATACACTCCTCTGCCCCTCCTTACATCTCAGCATTAATTTCTCGCTATGCACCATCCCGACTCTTGTGTTCTGCTCAAGGATCTCTTCTCTCTATCCCTTTTTGTGTCTAAAGCCCTCTCCAGCCTTAAATCTTTCTCACTCACTGCCCCACACCTCTGGAATATCCTTCCCCTCAATATCCAACTGACACCCCCTCTCTCCCCCTTTAAGGACCATCTTAAACCCACCTCTTTAATGAAGCATTTGGGAGCTCTGCTGGCTGATACTATACATCATATGCATTGATCTTGGCCCCTTGCAGATGCACTTACCAGAACACTCGCCTACTTTCTCTGTAAGTTCTCCCTGCACTTACCACTTAGATTGTAAGCTCTTCGGGGCATGAACTTTTTTTCCGAGTGTTTCTTTTATGCAAGAAGTGCTCCTATTATGTCACATATGTACTGCTGTAATGCACTACGTACATGGGTGGTGCTATATTAATAAAGATACATACATCTGACCCGACAATACAAACATGGAATCTCACTAGAGATGCGTAAATTATTCACCAACATTCGGCTTTGCTGGAAATGTGGCTGTTTTCATAAGCAATACAGCCGGCAACCACTATATAAGAGAGAGACCTACTGTATTTTACTAGTCTCAAGTGCTATAGCCCCTCAAAATCTCCTTCAAGCAACACCTGTTCTCTCTCTATCCCACCCCTCTCTCTCCACTTTTTCGTCCCCCCCCTCTCCATTTATCGCGACGACTCAAATGCCCGGTTGAATTTCAGTGCGTATGGTAGCCTCCGGGGGAATTGCATTAATTTGCTAAAATGTTTTTACATCTTCATGTTCCAATATTTATCTGAGAATCAAATTTTTGCCTAAAACTCTGCAAATATTTTGCACGTCAAATTTTGACACAATCGCCTCTCTCTGGATCTCACGGCCTCCAAGCACAAATTCACCACCTTTCCGTCATTATGTGAGTTCACTTTGCCATGGAGAATGTTTCTTAAACCTTTGCCGACCAACTTTGTATTTGAGAAGTGGATTGTGTTTTCCAGATTAGTGGAACCGTATATCTAGCATGTTGTAAAGATGTAGAATCTTTCATTTGTACCCAAGAATGGTTGAATCCACAACGGATCTTTTAGAAGTTATTGTTTCAATTCTCCTTATCACTACTGCCCAGAATGGTCTAGCATTTGTATTATTTTTTTTAGTACATAGTATTGAAGCTGGGGGTCTCTGGATCTGAACCGCAGTACTTTCAGGTCTGGGGACCCCCTGTTTTCCGAGGTACAGATCTCCGTATCCGGGATCTCCGGCGCATTTAAATGTCCCACATCATGGCCCATGTGACTCATTTACTCTTCTGTTTTCCTGTTTTTTTCAAATTACTTCTTTTTATTTCCTTCAATGTTCTTTGAAGACAAAATGCTACAGGGGATGGTTTGAATGTGATTAACTTGTTATCATTATACAATGAATGTTATGTCCAAATGTGTCTGTATTCTAACGGCTGTAGCACGAAACAATACATAAACCAAACTGCACCAGCACTCACTGTGTCAAATATAGTTCAGCTGGACGTGCTATGATCCGGCATCTATACCGCTAGGTGCACACAGCTATACAAAAACTAAACTGGATCAGCACTCAAAGAGTAAATCAAAGGAAAATCTTTAATGTATCAACAACAAAAAAAGCAGCAATACAGAAAATCTCAGCTGTATGCACCTAGCGGTATATATGCAGGATCATACCGCGTCCAGATGAAATATATTAGACACAGTGAGTGCTAGTTCATTCTATTTTGTTTATGTAACACTAAATAAAATAAAAACTTTTGACATAGACAACAATATCCTGAATATGAAAACCTCGGATCTAATTGAGTCTGACGTTCACAACACATCGGCAAGGATGGAATACCCAGAGTACCCAGGGGTATATCTTCATGTGTTCCACACACCTGATTCATTCATCCTGTTGTCATACAGCTTACACGGCAGTCAAGGAATCCGGATAGTGACATTAATGAAATGAGTGTGCATGTGTGCATGTCAGCATAACCTGCAGTATCTGTGTGGTTAACAGCAGGTAAGAAAATGTGTAGATTAGTAGGTGGGCCAAGAGGTTAGGAATAGTATCACCAATTGGTGCTTTGCTTCTGTGTTTCTGAGAGAACAAATGTAGGCCTAGCCCTTCCCTTACAGTATCAGGGACATGGTATGATATGATGCAGCATCAAAGGGGACTAATAGGATCCTGTTTTTGTTATTTCCTTCCATGACGGGAGAAGCTCATTTTTTACTAACCTTGTGCTGAAACCGCTCTTTCCAGCAGAATACTGTAATATATCATCTCTACCGGACAGCAAAAGGCAAGCAGCTGTCTGCATCACACAGCCTGATGGTGCAAACAGAGGTCAGGTAAGTTTTTAAAGCATCAAATACAGATAGTCCCTTTCCGCTCAGCACAAACAATACTCTGACACTGCTGCATCCCACTGAGAATTCCTTTTTGATACCTTCTGTGTGTCAGTGTGTGAAAGGGTTGGAGAGATTGAATACACTGAGAGCCAGAACAGGTTATATTCTGCCTTTTAGACACTTTGCAGCTGGCTGGCTGTCAGCAAGGTGTCACCCGGACGGCAGACAAAGTGCCATTAAAAACTAGTTGTGCTATGCTTGATTGCAGCAGCAATTATCCGTTTTAAAGCAACAGTTCCACAGCGCCGTCAAAATAACCACGTATCCGGGTAACTGACACCTTCAGAAAGAAACCATCTGTAACGGTGCATTACCCTGGAATGAATGGGAATGAATGCCAGTTGCAAAATATATTGATTATGATTAATGTAAGCGGTAGGTGTCTCTTTAAGTAAAGCCGGAAAGTGTAAGCATTATTTAAATAATCTTAAACATGCAATCCCACATATCCAGTGTAGTGCTGCTCAACCCCCCCCCTACCTCCCCCCCCCCCAACACCCCCTCTTGGATTTCTGGCTTTTGCTAACGGTGGTGTGGTGCTTCATACCTGTTAGGTTCCAGGTGATGCTGAGGGTCCGCGTTGGTATGGGGAAACAGGACAGGCTTTTGGATGTCTTCAGGCTGTGTTCTTCTTTATTTGATGCAACGCCTCCATTCACAGCAGGCTCCAGCGTGGCTGGAGACAGTCCCCCTGTGAAAGTCATCATTCATACCCCTACCCAATAGACTGTAGACTCAGGCAGGGGTATATAAAACAGGATCCTCTTTATTGCAGACCATCCACTGCAGATGGTATTACAGTGAATGCAGTCTGTTAAACCACAGGTCCCTGGCCTCTGGATGGTGCCTGGCCTCTTAGCAGAATTGAGGCCTTGCAATCCTACTTGGCATTCTTTTCAGCCCCCTAAGGGGCTGAGAGCACATCTCAATCCCAGCCGGGAGAGACTTGGACTGACTATATTTTACAGCTGCTTCCTCCCTAGTGCTGAGGGGGAGGGCACAAGATCTGCACCCGGATTGGCTGCACACAGACCAAGTTCCCCCTCCACCCCAGTCACTCAGGGAGGCTGCCTGAGGGTGGGGAAACCCCAAGATGATAGCTTGCCACAGCCTGCAGCTATCAGGACTTACATGACAGGGAGGGGCAGAAGGATAGCCAGTACCGGCCAGTAAAAAAACACAACCTTTGTTAAAATGTTAACAAATCTTTTGGCTTCCTTAAAGTAATGTAACCATGCTAACAGCAAGTATTTAGCTTGCTTTATCTCTGGACATTAATAACACATGGCAATTATTAGGGGCCTGTGAATGGGGGAGTGTTTGTCAACCCTGTGTTTTCTTTACGCTTATCCCACCCTGTTCTTATCAAAGAACCAATAGAAATAAGGAGAGGGAGAGTGGGGGAGGGGGGATTTCCTGTGCAAACTCTTGTTGCTCACACAGTGATATCAGATAAAAGGAGAAGCCGGAGGAAATATATTACTTTAAAGAAAATGATTCCCTTGTGGCTGAACTGAAGAGCACCCTACAGAAGTATAACATATACTTTAATTGTATGTTTAAAAATAATTGGGTCTTTGAAAAACAGTTTTAAAGAAACTAGATACAATCAATTAAAAATGGAGATATGTGTGTGCTTGAATATCATATATTATATACTTTATTGTAAGTCAGTATGATTACATGTGGCATGGCACACGAAGGAGACGGGCATCTCGTGGTGGACTGTATTGTGTTGCTCTTATATCCGTTTCAGTGTCTCCTGCCTAACAAACTACAGGAGCACCACGTTTGTTACCAAATTAGAGCAGAGAGAAATACTGTATGTCATGCAATTAATCAGCTTGGAGTTTTGATAGCTGGGCCCACTACTTAGTGGATGAGGCTCATTGTAGATATATCCCACACACTTGGTGATTCGGATAGGCACATATAATAAAATATAAAGTTAGTTGGGGTAGAATAATCTCTCTGTAGGCTTACAAAGAGTCCTTCTCTAGATACCATACATAGAGATTAATAGATCATTGGCACCCATGTATATTCTCTGGTGCTGTATCTGACTCTCATATATCTTGATGCTGTCTCTCTGCTAGGTAAGCACGGATGGAGTCAAAATTAAATAACACACTCCTATGCCAGAGCACTGTGCCGCCCATGAATGCAGTCTCCTTAAGCGTTCTGACTTAACCACCGCACACACCTCATCGATGAGCCAGCATCCCACAGAAGGGACGTCAGTCGTACCGACGTACATTTCACCTAATCGGCTTCATCGGGAAGCCAGAGGAAATGAAACACCTCCTAAGTCTCAGCTCCTCACATTTACAGAGAAACTTTACAAAATGATTTACAATTACTGTACAGATGTCGCTCACCTTACTGTCTTTGGTGCCACTGGCATCCATGGTCACGTGACCAAGGTGATCTCTGCACTTGGTGATTAACCCTGCGGGGTCCATTTCAGTAGCATTGACCCTCCGCAGTGTGATCTCGGCAGACACTGTCTCCAGGACTTCAGACGTTTTGCTTCTCTGCCCGCGCTGCGGGGGCTGGTGAGACTTACCACCTCAGAATAAGTGTTGCATGTTAGTAAAAAAAAAAGCATGGATCCTCCAGCTGTGACCCCTTAACCATGTCACTGCCATTAGTACACTTTGCCCCTATAAGGCACTGTCCCCTTAGCCATGTCACTGCCGACTTCCAGGAGGTAGAGATATAAGATGGCTGCTTTTCTCAGGAGCTCCTGTTTGGCCTACTAACAATCCACAGACATCGCTGGTTTTCTACAGCAAAAGTGCAGATTAAAAGGCATCGCTAGGGAGTGCTCCATCAGCCTGCTTTACTGAGACCATTATTGATCTGATCGGTCATTTCCCCAGAAGTCAATACTTAAAAGAAAATCTGAGGCCTAACCCTGTGCCTCAGTAGCAGTTTCACGCATGTTCAGGGCTTGTTTCACTCTGTGAGTGAGGAGATCCTTATCTCCTCTATCACATCTACTGTGGATGCTGCTGTCCATGCTGTGGGACGTTGTAACAAGGGAGTCAGGTTGTCAGGTAATGTGCCTCTAATCCAGCAGTGTGGTGGTTAACTGCTGGTTGTCAATTAACAAACACCACCTGCCTGATTAGATTGCTTAGAAAAGCCTGTCTTTTGAGACAGGAAGGGAGACTCCTTAGCTCACACCTGAGCTGAACTTGGAGACAAAGCAGAGATTGTCCCTTACTCTCACAACTTGTGAGACTGACATGGGGACAGACGTCTTGAGTCTACTGTACCAGAAGAGGCTGCTTGCAAGACACAGAGGAAACTTCTAAACCTGAATGCTGACAAATCCTGAAGAAAAGGTAGCAACCAGGAACAGAGAAGATTTTCCCTCCAAACCACAAGGAACAGATACGACTTTCATTTATAAGACTTTTTTATAACTGTTCATTTCATGCTATATGTTTGGGGCTGGGAGACATGCTTATCTAAAGGGAGTGGTGGATTGCATAGTATTTCACTAGAAATACTCCCAAGTGAATAGATGCTTTGTTTACCCCTTGTTTGGATGGTTTCCTGATGCTAAGCAAACAGGCGCAATAAAAGCCTTATTTAATTTCACTATAACCAGACTCCCTTGCATACCTCTGTGAGCGTCCGCTTACAGACGTACTAACTGTGGACAGAGTTTTTGGTGAGCCCGGAGTAGTGTCTCTGTGGAAAGAATTTGCCTGCCAGCAGAAGCATCTTGCTTCAGAGATTACAAATTCTTGCTTCAATGCCTGTCTTAATGGCTAAGATGGAGGAAACGTGCATGCAGACCGGGAGGGGTCAACAAGAAGGTATTACAATTGATGTTCATTATATAGAACTGTTAACCACACAGTTAATGCAAAAATGTAGACAAAATATGAGGGAAATTGCTGAATTGCGGTGTCCGCTATTTAAGCAAGAGACCATTCCTGCCAAACATGGCCAAGAATAGCCACTACCCACAACCCAACTCATCCCTGAATACCCCGGGGTGGTAATTCCTGCAAAGCATGGCCAAGAACAGCCACTTCCCGCAGCCCAACTCACCCCTGAATACCCCAGGGTGGTAATGCTGCAGAAAATAATACATCAATACTCAGCCTCAGGACAAAGTCTTAGAGACAGGACCTGGCAGCATTTGTATCTCGGGCTTACCTGATTTAACGGTCAGCCAGCCGTTGCTTAGAGGTCTGACAGACCTCTGGTATCTGGTAAGATACCAGGCACATCTGATCATCTTACCAGCAGGGGGCTCAGACTACGATTTCCATCTTGAGCCACCACAAATCACCGCCGTATCGGCGCACACCCAGATCAGCCCTGGTCCAGTCATGTATAAGTCACTGAGCCAGCAAATGACCACTTCAAAATCCTACAAGAGAAATGTTTCTCTCTTCTTCCTCGACCATAAATTTTTACTTTTAAAAATGCCCCAGAGCTGCCCCCTCGAGAGGGGAAGCGCTGCATCCCCAATTACCACCGGAGCGTGGAATTGGTGGTACATGACCACCTGATTCCTGTATATTCTGGACCCAGGGTCATGTCTAGGGTATGAATGGACCCAGATAGCTTCAACTCAGCCCCCTTTCCAAAGCACACCAAGTCCTGTTATATTTTCTTCACTTTATTAGGAAAGGAGCAGTATACTGGAATGTTAATGAGCCAAGGGGACAAAGAAAATATCTTTATGTTCACAGATGCATCAGATTCAACCTCACCCACCCAGCGTACATTTGCGTTGCCCCAAAGGCGCACAGCCTTTGGCGCAGCCGAAGGGCAGCCAAAGGGCGTGAGCCGTTTGCTGCCGTTCGCTGATGTTAGTTGATGTTAAAGTGATGTTAAAGCTGCTCTATTTCTATCTGAAACTCATAAGCCCTTTATCCCCGTACCCAATTTTCCAACTTTATCTGTCCATGAAATGTCTGTGAAGTGACTGTATAACCCTTTTCTTTTATCGTAACCATGTATTTTTTTATAACTCTATGCCCAGGGCATACTTGAAAACGAGAGGTATCTCTCAATGTATTACTTCCTGGTAATTTTTTTTTATAAATAAATACAAATATACAGGCACTTGTGGATGTAATGGTGTTGTGAGAGAGTGCTTCTCTATAGGTGCTTCGTAGTTAAGGGCAGGTGAAAAAGATTGGGCCTTGCCAGTGGAGGGTAACAAGAAAACATACTCACTCAGCAAGTGTAGGAAGGAAAAGGAAGTGTGAGGGAATCTGGGTAATAGCAATAGTCTGTGGACAGACCAACTATCAGCAAAACAGGGGGGAGGGCAGAGCAGCCCATTCTGAGACAAGATCTCCAAGGTTGCTGTAGCAACTCACTGGCTACATTCTCAGAGGCAGAAAGGACAACATAATCATACATCACACAGGCACTGCGTGTGTGTGGAACAAATACATGCAGCTGAATTTAAGGAGCTGACAAGCAGAAGCTGCAAGGAAGGGGGAGGGTGATCATAGAGAGCAGAAATGGGCTTACTTGTTCCATGACACTGTATACAGAGGGGGGCTTCCCTTCATGGTGGATCCACTCGCTATGGATGCTCCTCTTGCCTTCTGTAATAATATCCCATATCATAGTCAATCATTTAATCCACCACTGCTAAAAGGGTTAACGTTTAACTCTGCGTGTGCTGCACTGTGTATGGATATAACAGGTATCCTTATCGCAGGGTCCTAGACACAGTTGTGTTTGTTGTGTTCCTGTTCTATGCTGTTTTATAATGTTATATGTTTTCTTTATGCCTCCACATTACTGCTCACCTTGTTGAAACATAAGACTCTGGGAGAAGTTCACTAGAACAGCTTAACCCCGTTATAGCGCGGTCCTCGGGGGCCACCTGCGACCACCGCGTTTTATGTGGTGGTACCGTGTCCACCGGAGGGGGAAAGCTGAGAACTCTCCCAGCGTTCCCAGACCCGGTGGGGCAGCGGCAACAGCACACAGCACTTACCCGGCATCTGGCAGCTCTTCTCCCTGTCTCTGCTTCCTGCTTCTTCTTCCGTCTTGTGAGAGCAAGCTCCCTTAAAGAGACAGTGTGTCTCTGTGTGTGTGTATTCAACTGTTTGTGTGTGTGTGTGTGTGTGTGTGTGTGTCAGTGTGTCAGTGTGTGTGTGTGTGTTCAGTGTGCTGTGAGTGTTGCAGTGTGCTGTGAGTGTATGCAGTTTGTGCTGAGTGTATGCAGTGTGCTGGGAGTGTGTGCAGTGTGCTGTGAGTTTGTGCAGTGTGCTGTGAGTTTATGCAGTGTGCTGTGAGTTTATGCAGTGTGCTGTGAATGTATGCAGTGTGCTGTGAGTATGTGCTATGAGTGTATGCAGTGTGCTGTGCAGTGTGCTGTGTGTGTGCAGTGTGGTGTGTGTGTGTATGTGTGTGTGTGTGTGTGTGTGTGTGTGTGTGTGTGTGTGTGTGTGTGTGTGTGTGTGTACAGTGTGCTGTGAGTGTGTGCAGTGTGCTGTGAATGTATGCAGTGTGCAGTGAGTGTGTGCAGTGTGTGTGCAAAAAAAATTAATTTTTTTTTTTTAATTCGGGGTCCATGCTAAAACCGCGTTATAAGCGGATCGCGCTATAACGGGGTTGAGCTGTAGTTTAATATTAGTTTTTATTATCCTGACACATCAGGTAACTCAATATATGGGGACCTTGAACACCTGCTAGCTTGTGAATTGTCTCCCCAAATCTCTACAACCTCAGTTTACAGTTATCTTGTCCTGCCTCCAGACACCTAACGATGGGATCCAGTTTCCCTAGTGATGGGATCCAGTCTCCCTAGTGATGGGAGCCAGTCTCCCTGACGATGGGATCCAGTCTCCCTAGTGATGGGATCTAGTCTCCCTGATGATGGGATCCAGTCTGTACTCAGATTACTATTAAGAGGCTCCGGCTTGCTGGTATTTTAGTAGAAATCTTTCACACAATATTTTCATCCCAGCGGCTAAAGTTTAATTTCTCCTCTTCTTATTTACAATATCAATAACACGTTGAAATAACTAGAGAAAAAAAAAAACAAGAAAAAAAGGCTTTATTGTTTACCTGATGTATGCACACAGTAATATATACACCTGATATGTCCATATACTGTAAAATGCATGTCATGTTTCTATGTGGCTATTTTGCACTACTCTGTTATTTGAAAATGTATCTCACGGTATTGTTTCAAAGCTGTTAATAAATAAATAAAGTTTTTTTTTTTTAAAGTACACTTTGCTCGTATGAGGACTGGTCCCTAAACCATGTCACTGCCATTAGTACACTTTACTCCTGGGAGGGACTGACCCCTTAAACATGTTTCAGCCATTGTCTCTAGGAAAGATTGTCCCATTAATGTCCTGTTCCAAATGCTTCGCTATAAAACACCTCTTGTCTTTCAACATGTGTTTTGAAGCAGAAAATAACTCGTTTGAACAGTAAAGTTATTTATGCGTATAAGTGTATCAAATATTAATGTCCGGAAAAATGCTATTTTATTTTTCAAAATTCTATTTGAACACATCTTTGTTCTACCAGCAATTAAATTGGTTTTAAGGATATTTCAATTTGTCCTAATTAAATATTTAACAGGATCTGCAAGGGAAATAGCTGGACAGCAAATGGACTGGCGTGTATCCCATTTATTTTTTAATCTGCTTCTCGCTGTGCTAAATAAAGAGGCAGATGAATCACCTTGAAATTACCCTGCTTTATGGCCTTAAAATATGGTTAGACATTAAGGTGCTCTCGCAAATTACATTTTTTAACTTACTCTCCTTGCACCTGGTTTGAAAAAGAAGGAACTACATAAAAAGGATATATATATATATATATATATATATATATACACTCAGTGGTATCCTGTGGTCATTATTTCCATCTCTCTGATTCTTCAGAGTTAAGTGGTACATTTCACATTGGTAATAATAATATAGTATCTTGTTTTTATAAGGGGTTTGCTGTATCGTACTGGAGCTGGCAAGGTCCAATTATCCAGTTGAGTGAAATTTGGGATAAAGGATGATAAGGCATCTGGCCGCTCTATCAGCAAAAGGGACATCTTGATCTATACTGGCCAGATGGTATAAATTGTAGTCATCATGCTTGACTTGTTTGACCCCGTGAAGTCTTAATACAGCATTCAGAATCTGTTGCAGCTCAGCTTGCAAACCCTTACTGCGTGACACTACTTGTATAATTACAACTTGTCCACTAATTTCTCATTTCCATGTCACTACACAGAATCGTTGTCTGTTGCCTAACCATTGTGTGGCTTGTGACAATGGGCAAATGGAGCAGTTTAAGGGACCTGTGGAAGGCATACAGATGCACGTCTGGGTATTCAAGCTTAGCAACAACAAATTGCAATAAATGGGGAATTAACATTCCAAATCAATCTATGAAACAGGAAAAAAATAAATCTACAGTTTATTAGAAGTTGAGCTGGGATTTTTTTGGAGACCCTGATTTAGCTATGGCATTCTGTTTAGATGAAGAGAGATAGGAATAGCAATCAGGTGGGCTGTGAGCATCCGGCCACACACACACCATTTTCACAAAAGAAAGACTTGCTTTTTAGTCTGCACTGGGGAGTTTTGAAAAGCGTAATGAGTTACAGCAGCCACCTGCAAAATACCCTTATGTGACTGCTTGAAATCAAACCACGAATGGAAAATAGCTTGAGAGAAAGTACCTCTACATCCATAAAAGAAAAATATGCTTCCATGAGATCTTTAATGTTTGTGAACTAATTAGAAAAAGGGAACATTCAGATAGAAAAGTTTT
The DNA here is from genome assembly GCF_040206685.1 of Ascaphus truei. NCBI lineage: Eukaryota > Metazoa > Chordata > Amphibia > Anura > Ascaphidae > Ascaphus > Ascaphus truei. The sequence goes on from NC_134492.1 coordinate 51,666,879, forward strand.
TTTTTTCCCCTTAAATTGCCTTTTGTAACATTTAATAGTAAAACTTTTTTTTTTCACACTTGTTGGAGAATTGACCAAACAATGTGTTAGACTTTCGACTTTAATTTGCAGTGGTAATGAATAAGGTCCGTTGTGACCGGCATTAATTCCTCCCCAGAAGTACTATTTGTTTCCTAGAGGAAATTAATATTATTTTATTGCTACCAGCTGGGGATTCTATTCAGCGCTCTAACATTACAAAACATAATTGTTTGGTCTCTTCTTGCCAGAAAATGTGTCCAAATTTAGTTTGAGTTAATCCTGTGGGAAAATGGAATTTAAAGAGGGTTTGGAAATCTATCATTTGCTTTTTTTCTGTGAATGTCAGCAGGGATAATAGGTGTTGAACACAAGATGAAATCTGAGAGTAAACTTTGGCTGTAACGTGTACGGTTCAGTTTAAGAAACGTATAAAATGAAATTGTGCATTTCACAACTCAGAGGCACAGTTACATTAAGCCGCATTACACACGTATGTTAAACACAATGGGGTTGGGTGTTATTTTCCTGGCTCCACATTCAATAAGCTTTAACTGTATGCAGAAAAAACTCATAATTAAAATTATTATAGTATGTTTAACGGGAAGAATATCTTCGTAGTGCTTATATTATTGGCATATTTACTAGAGATGGGCGAATTATTCTAATTTGCTGAGAGAGAAGGGGGAAAAGAGAGAGGGAGGGAGGAAGAGAGAGGAGGGAAGAGAGAGGGAGGGAGGGGGGAGAGAGAAGGAGTTGGGAAGAGAGAGGGAGGGGGGAATAGGAAGGGAGAGCGGGAGGGGAGGAAGAGGAAGGGAGAGGGAGGGGAAAGGGAAGAGGGAGGTGGGTAGAGGAGGGAGAGACGAGGGAGAGGGAGGGGGGGAAGAGAGAGGGAGGGGGGGAGAGAGAGAGAGGAAGAGAGAGGAAGAGAGAGGGGGGAAGAGAGAGGGGGAAGAGTGAAAGAGGGGGAAGAGTGAAAGAGGGGAAAGAGAGAGAGGGGGAGAAGAGAGAGATGGGGAGAAGAGAGAGGAGGGGGAGAAGAGAAAGGGAGGGGAGGAAGGGAAAGGGAGAGAGGGAGGGGGAAGAGGAAGAAAAAGGGAGGGAGGGGAAAGAGGAAGGAAGAGAGAGAGGGAGGGGGAAGATGGAGGGGGAAGAGGAAGGGGGAGAAGGAAGGGGAAGAGGAGGGATAGATGGAGATAGGGGGAAGAGGAAGGAAGATAGGGGGAGGGGGGAATAGAGAGGGAGGAGGAAGAGAGAGGGAGGGGGAAGAGAGAGAGAGGGGGAAGAGAGAGGGAGGGGGAGAAGAGAGGGAGGGGGAGAAGAGAGAGGGAGAGGGAAAGGGAGGTGGAGGGAGGAAGAGAGAGAGAGGGAGGAAACAGAGAGAGATGGAACAGAGAGAGAGAGGAAGGGAGGGAGGTAAGAGAGAGGGAGGGATGGAGGGAAGAAATAAGAAGGAAGGGAGAGAGGGGAAAGAGATAGGGGGGAGAAAGAGACAGAGAAAGAGAGGGGGGAAGAGAGAGAGAGGGGAAGAGAGAGGGGATGAGAGAGAGGGGGAAGACAGAGGGGAGAGAGAGCGGGGGAAGAGAGAGAGGGGGAAGAGAGATAGAGGGGGAAGGGGGAGAGTGGGAGGGGGTGAGAGAGGGGGGAAGACAGAGGGGAGAGAGAGGGAGAGAGAGAGGTGAAGAGAGGGGGGAGAGATGGGTGAGAGAGAGAGGGGGAGGGGAGAGAGAGGGTGAGAGAGAGAGAGAGTGGAGAGAGGGAGGGGGCGAGAGAGGAGGAACAGAAAAGCTGACTATTCTTACATTTGCAAGTCCTACGGTATATACAGTATAATTTATAATAATGGTGTCTCAAAAAGTAAAATAAGATGAATTATTGTGTATTGAGGAACCCCAGCAGATTATAAAGAACACCGGTTGAAAATCAGTGACACAAACACAGAAACCACAAGGATTTATCATTCTCTGTCATTTCTACCTTTTGAATATTTAACTTTATTTATGGTTTTCTGGTTAATGAGAAAATATAATAACTCGAAGTTCCAGATCCACAGGACTCTGTTTGCTATTTAACGATGTGATAACTGAAGTTAATGCATCATTAAGTGCTAACGGGGATCTTCAGAGCTCCATAGGGAAGTGCGTTAACTATAAAAGGCGCTAGCGATTATCACGTGTAGGCACTCTCACCACACCCTGAGAGATGTGTGGCTACGGCGTGTGTATATGGTGCAATACCTGTGGTGCACAGGAGATCTGAGTCTCCGCTACTGGGAACCTGGGGTATACCTGAGTCGATGTTCGGTCGGTAGCGCCTCCACCTGTACAGGATTCTATTATGTAGAATAACCCCGCTACAGGACCCGCATACAATAAAACTCACACTTATGAAAGATAACAGTTTTACTGAACATAAATAACCTAGGATATATTTATATATCATCAACCAGGCCACGCACGGCCGTACCCTCCAATGCTCCGCTCCTCCACCCAAGGTGTGTGTGACAGCGCTGCCCAACTATAGTGTTTGAGTTGGTGCACTGATGCGTTGGGTACCTGCCGGTGATATCAAACCCGGGCGCGCTGATGCCACGATGCTGGGATACACGGATTTGATGCTGATACTGCGAAGCCTCCACCTCTATGTTGGGTGGGTCATACATTGATTGTACCACCCTAAACAATGTCTATATTAATATAGGGCGATCTGTGTCCTGGACCACAGGCCGCAGCCACCGTGCAGCATCTCCCTGTGTCCCTAACACTAATATTGCTAAGCAGGGCAGGGTCCCTATCTGAGGGGCAAGTCCCTATCGCAGCCACAAACTATGTGGGAGTCGAGGCCTAGCTGGGGCATTATAGGACGTATCTGGCCTAATGCAGATGCCCCTTACATCTCCACATATAACTTACTCCTTCCTTGTACCAGCTCCAACTGCCACTCTCCTAATTGTCAGCTCAAACTTCAAGCACACCCAAACCTCCCAGTTCAGGTAGGAAATCTGACACCCATGCAGTCTCCTGATGTTTGGAAAGGGAGTTAACCTCTTCACTCCCTTACACGGCTGCTTCAGCTAGTGTTATTAGAATGGCGGCTGCTCCCGCTGGTATTATTAGAATGACGGCTGCTGCCGCTGGTATTATTAGAACGGCGCCTGCTCTCGCTGGTATTATTAGAATGGCGGCTGCTCCCGCTGGTATTATTAGAATGGCGCCTGCTCCCGCTGGTATTATTAGAATGGCGCCTGCTCCCGCTGGTATTATTAGAATGGCGCCTGCTCCCGCTGGTATTATTAGAATGGCGCCTGCTCCCGCTGGTATTATTAGAATGGCGCCTGCTCCCGCTGGTATTATTAGAATGGCGGCTGCTCCCGCTGGTATTATTAGAATGGCGCCTGCTCCCGCTGGTATTATTAGAATGGCGCCTGCTCCCGCTGGTATTATTAGAATGGCGCCTGCTCCCGCTGGTATTATTAGAATGGCGGCTGCTCCCGCTGGTATTATTAGAACGGCGCCTGCTCCCGCTGGTATTATTGGAATGACGGCTGCTCCCGCTGGTATTATTAGAATGGCGGCTGCTCCCGCTGGTATTATTACAACGGCGCCTGCTCCCGCTGGTATTATTGGAATGACGACTGCTCCCGCTGGTGTTACTAGAATGGCGCCTGCTCCCGCTGGTATTATTAGATCAGCGCCTGCTCCCGCTGGTATTATTAGAACGGCGCCTGCTCCCGCTGGTATTATTACAATGATGGCTGCTCCCACTGGTATTATTAGAATGGCGGCTGCTCCCGCTGGTATTATTAGAATGGCGCCTGCTCCCGCTGGTATTATTAGAACGGCGCCTGCTCCCGCTGGTATTATTAGAATGGCGGCTGCTCCCGCTGGTATTATTGGAATGGCGGCTGTTCCCTCTGGTGTTATTAGAATGGCGCCTGCTCCCTCTGGTATTATTAGAACGGCGCCTGCTCCCGCTGGTATTATTAGAACGGCGCCTGCTCCCGCTGGTATTATTACAATGATGGCTGCTCCCACTGGTATTATTAGAATGGCGGCTGCTCCCTCTGTTGTTATTAGAATGGCGGCTGCTCCCGCTGGTATTATTAGAACGGCGCCTGCTCCCGCTGGTATTATTGGAATGACGGCTGCTCCCGCTGGTGTTATTAGAATGACGACTGCTCCCTCTGGTGTTATTAGAATGGCGGCTGCTCCCGCTGGTATTATTGGAATGGCGGCTGTTCCCTCTGGTGTTATTAGAATGGCGCCTGCTCCCGCTGGTATTATTAGAACAGCGCCTGCTCCCGCTGGTATTATTATAATGATGGCTGCTCCCACTGGTATTATTAGAATGGCGGCTGCTCCCTCTGTTGTTATTAGAATGGCGGCTGCTCCCGCTTGTATTATTAGAATGGCGCCTGCTCCCGCTGGTATTATTAGAACGGCGCCTGCTCCCGCTGGTATTATTGGAATGACGGCTGCTCCCGCTGGTGTTATTAGAATGACGACTGCTCCCTCTGGTGTTATTAGAATGGCGACTGCTCCCTCTGGTATTATTAGAATGGCGGCTGCTCCCGCTGGTATTATTACAATGATGGCTGCTCCCTCTGGTGTTATTACAATGATGGCTGCTCCCACTGGTATTATTAGAATGGCGGCTGCTCCCTCTGGTGTTATTAGAATGGCGGCTGCTCCCGCTGGTATTATTAGAATGGCGGCTGCTCCCTCTGGTATTATTAGAATGGTGGCTGCTCCCTCTGGTGTTATTAGAATGGCGGCTGCTCCCACTGGTATTATTAGAATGGCGGCTGCTCCCTCTGGTGTTATTAGAATGGCGGCTGCTCCCACTGGTATTATTAGAATGGCGGCTGCTCCCTCTGGTGTTATTAGAATGGCGGCTGCTCCCGCTGGTATTATTAGAATGGCGGCTGCTCCCTCTGGTATTTTTAGAATGGTGGCTGCTCCCTCTGGTGTTATTAGAATGGCGGCTGCTCCCGCTGGTATTATTAGAATGGCGGCTGCTCCCTCTGGTATTATTAGAATGGTGGCTGCTCCCTCTGGTGTTATTAGAATGGCGGCTGCTCCCGCTGGTATTATTAGAATGGCGGCTGCTCCCTCTGGTATTATTAGAATGGCGGCTGCTCCCGCTGGTATTATTAGAATGGTGGCTGCTCCCTCTGGTGTTATTAGAATGGCGGCTGCTCCCTCTGGTATTTTTAGAATGGTGGCTGCTCCCTCTGGTGTTATTAGAATGGCGGCTGCTCCCGCTGGTATTATTAGAATGGCGGCTGCTCCCTCTGGTTTTATTAGAATGGCGGCTGCTCCCTCTGGTGTTATTAGAATGGCGGCTGCTCCCGCTGGTATTATTAGAATGGCGGCTGCTCCCTCTGGTTTTATTAGAATGACGGCTGCTCCCTCTGGTGTTATTAGAATGGCGGCTGCTCCCGCTGGTATTATTAGAATGGCGGCTGCTCCCTCTGGTGTTATTAGAATGACGGCTGCTCCCGCTGGTATTATTAGAATGGCGGCTGCTCCCTCTGGTATTATTAGAATGGCGGCTGCTCCCGCTGATATTATTGGAATGGCGCCTGCTCCCGCTGGTATTATTAGAATGGCGCCTGCTCCCGCTGGTATTATTAGAATGGTGGCTGCTCCCACTGGTATTATTAGAATGGCGGCTGCTCCCTCTGTTGTTATTAGAATGGCGGCTGCTCCCGCTGGTATTATTAGAATGGCGCCTGCTCCCGCTGGTATTATTAGAACGGCGCCTGCTCCCGCTGGTGTTATTGGAATGACGGCTGCTCCCGCTGGTATTATTAGAATGGCGACTGCTCCCGCTGGTATTATTAGAATGGCGTGTGCTCCCTCTGGTGTTATTAGAATGGTGCCTGCTCCCGCTGGTATTATTAGAATGGCGGCTGCTCCCTCTGGTGTTATTACAATGATGGCTGCTCCCACTGGTGTTATTAGAATGGCAGCTGCTCACGTTGGCGTTATTAGAATGACGACTGCTCCTGCTAACGGGTTGTGTGTGTCCCGCTGCAACACGCCAGCGGGAGTAATAACGACTGGTACCCATGTACATGTTGCGGTGGTATGGCTAATACTGCTTAAATACCGCTTCCATGTATTCCATATAAGATATGGAATGCGATTCCTATTAATGTTTACAAATGATTAAATTATAAAGAACAAGGGGTTAAGGCGCAAGATAAAATAATTAAGACTTTAGAACTTAAATATCCAGCATTACTAATTTTTCTCCATGCAACCCTGATAACCCCGATCTTATCAAACCTCTGATTAAATTCTAGGACTATCCATAGAGTACAAACTGAAGACCACTGACTTAAAATATAGAAATCTGAATAAATGTGACTTGCTTTAATTAACATTGGAAGAGCAGTTATAAATGTGTATTAAAGTACAGTAAGTACATATACACTACCTCTAGTTTATTCAGACGGTCAGATTTTGTCCTTGTACTATATTTGCCAACTGTCTTTCATAATATTTTCTCTCTTTTCCCATAACTTTATGAAGTAGTTAGAAGGTGCTGTGCCTGGAAGATTTCATTTTCTGTACTTGTACTTCAAAGTGTCTGAGTATAGATAGTTAGTGTCCTGCAGGAGTGGAAGTCTGCAAAGCTTTTCAACTGGCTTTTTGATGCATCTATTTAATGAGAACAAGTCATAAGAGACGCACAGTGTACAAAGTGACAAATGTGCCTTATTGAAGTCAAGAGCTGAATGCAGAAATAAAATCTATTCCCTTTCCTTCAAATAGTTCCACTCGTTTTAATGCTACTTCTAGGTAACATCTGTGATATTTTGACATTATTCTTTTTTTTAAATTCGATGTGATACTAAGCAGACATTAGCAGAAGGAGACGTTTGGGAATCCGCAAATGTGGACCTTGCACTAAGGAAAATACTGTTTAATACAATTCGCCAGATATTATGCTCTGGAGCTGCAGGCTCAGATGGAAGGAGAATGTACGTCTTTAGTGAAAGAGTGGTGGATGTGTGGCGTGGACTCCCAACACAGGTAGCAGAGAATTAAACAGTAACGGTTTGCTTTGGATATACAGGACTCGTGTCAGTAATGTAAATAGCCTTAATTAAAGCAGCAAAACGTGAAATGTTATATGTTTTTTTTAATTAAATAAATCAGTTCTTAGTATTACATAATAGTGGCTGTTTTTCTTTTTTTTATTCAACTCAATGCAATTTTTAATGAGTTGTAATGCATCCTTTGATGTCTATAGCAGGTTTTAGCCCACCTTTCCACCCCAGCAGTGCTAGATCTTTGCAACACTTTCCTGTTTCTGATAATTTGATGCCAATGTTCAGTGCAGTTTGAGCTGCAAACTGTAATAGGAGATAATGTTACCCTAGTAATCTAAGGATGCATTGTAGCTGCTCACTTAGACTGACTGAAGGATTGATTGAAACTGAAAGGCAGCCATTATGTTAGGCACACAATCAGGATTGTGACAGATTTATAACAGGAGCACCAAACGATTGCCAGCTTAGGTAAGAATGTAGAAGTATACATTGTCACACGCTGTACATATACAAATAAGAAAACAAGGAGGAAAGTAGTAATGTTGGTATCACTTATTGTACAGCACAAGCACAGGAAAAATAATCTCCCAGCTTTTTGTAGTTTGCATATACAAAAGGTTTACATTTAAGGAATAAAGAGGCATTGTTTGAGGAAAAAACAGGATAGGTAGCGCTAACTAGACTGTAATGAGTGGGTATGTGACTGGTTAAAAATGAAGTAATAAATACACATGAATGTGATATTAGAACAATGAACCTTATATATTGTAATACAAAGATATAAGTGGCTGCCTCTGATACAACTCTGACCCCTTGGTCAGAGAGATACTACTGTAGATGAACAAAGGATAAGTATCTGTGGCGCCTAACATATAGCTATATGTAAAAAAGGATATGTACAGCCAAGACTGATGGATGTGCAGATCTCAGGATGTCTCCAAATGGTGAAATTCATGCTTAAAAAGAACAAATAAAGTGCATAGCATAATACTGTGTGATAAACAGGACAAACATAACATATAACAAACAGCTGAGATATTCAACAGGTGAACAGATTAATTAGACATTTAATAAAAAGACATAAAAATGACATTTAAAAATAACATGAATAGTACATGAATTAATGTAAAATGAGATAGGCCAAACTGATATATCTGCCTCAATGGTAGAATTGCCCACTCACCAGACAGATGATAAGGGCAGGCAGTGGATAATTTTGAGCGTATCCCCTTTCCTCTTTGGCTTGGAGCAGCTGGGTGCGCTGTTCCTCTGTATTAAACAAGTTCCATGCATCGGCTGGTGTGTGGGCGGAACGCCCCTCTTGATGCATTGCTCAGAGTGTGCAGTCAGCCGGTGAACGACGGAAACAGATTCGCCAAGCGTGACGCCAATTGTCATGCAATCCGTAACAGCAGATTCAATATGACAGCGGTCAATGGGGGGGATAAATCAGGAAATCGGCAGTATGATCAGCGTGACCACCCTACGCGTTTCAGAAGCGCAGCTTCCTTCTTCAGGGGTATCTACCCCTGTCAGTTACAAAACAATATCAATCAGCGCGGAGTGCTGCTTTACATTTCTAAAACGTTAGACTGCTTAAGAGATAAAGGTGCAGTGTTTAATGTGTGGCTAAAAAAATAATGACCCAATGATTGCTAAGGAGTTTGAAAAACTAATTACGGTGCAAACCCTGTTAATTTATAGAGAACAATATTCTGAAAACCACTTGACAATGTAATTGTCTCCTTTGAAACAAATGTAAGTAGACCTGAAGCAAATATTTGGCTGCTGTGGTTTATTTGAAAATTAAGAATAATTGTATTTTCATCTGGGCCTCTGAATGGGGCAAGGTTTGTCAATCAAGTGTTTACTCTAACTACAGCCCACACTGTTCGTGTTAAAGAAGCAGTGCAGATAATGAGAGAGAGGGGAGAAAGGGGGGCTTTGCCTGAGCAAACTCCTGTGCAGAATTTAGTGATATTACGCATGTAGCCCCCTGTAAACAGCACAGGCTATACATATCTTTCTCCTACTGAGGTAAGTCCTGTTAAGGGCAGGCACCAGTAGTAATCATGGGTTTTCCCCCCTTCAAGCCCTGCCCTGAGTGATAGATGCAGGCCCCTGACTCTGTGGAAGGCATAAGACAGAGGGGAGGTCCTGTTGACATCATGACGGGTGGGGCTAAGACTATTTAGCAGCCCATTCCTGTAAGTGACAGCTAGTCTACTCTGGAGTCCGTCCTGATAGGGCTCTGGAGTTGTTCTGTCCTGGGAGTTGGAAGAGTAGACCAAGCTCCGTCCTGGGAGCCAGCGAACAAGCAAGAGAGAACTCTGGCCTATTACCTTTGGAGAACGAGCCAAGTTCAGGTGGACCAATGCCCCTCACCCCGATGAAGGGGTGATGGGGAGAATCCATCCCCCACCCATAGGATACCCTCTGAGGTGGGCAGTGGGGCATTGAAGCCCCATCACAGTCCATCCTGTCGGAGTACACACTTGGAGGGAAGGAGAGGAGGAAAGGCCTGCACGGAGTGGAGTGTCGTGTGTGCTGTGGAGATTGCTGTTGTTGCTGCAGCTGTTGTTGTTGCTACTACTGCCGAGCGCGGCTCGGAGAAATAAAGAGAGACTACCTTTTACTAAAGACTGTTGTGTGATTCTGGAGCATCCACCCTGGGACCAGGGGTCACTCTTCTATACGGGTCCTACCCCATACACTGGGAAGGTATAGAGGATGGAGGCGCTGCACCACCACTAAGAGAATGGAGGCTAATACCCCGGAAGCCTGGTCCTGTCTCCCCCACAACATCGCGGCAAGCTCAGGCCCTCCTGTTCCACGCAGGTATGCACCACCCAGTACATGTAATCTGCCCTCACACACCCTAGATATGTCAGATGAGTCTAGGGGGGGGAGAAGGGTTACACACAAAAGGAAGCAGCCAGAGGAAATCAAACCTCTCCCATCTCAGCTCACTACAAATACCTGCAGGCATCCGATTTGTGTGAAAATAAGACATCGATCACTCATTGTCACAGGTTCATTTTGGTCCAAGGAGGGACTGCACCTTTAAGGAGGTGTTTGGTTTTACAATTAAAACAGTAACATTTAAGTGCAGATGCAGCATCCTGGTCCTATCACGCCTCCATGGATTATTCGTTAGCGGTCCGTGAGCAGTTCCATGGTGACCCGCCTGCACAGAAATTGAATGATACGCATATTCGTTTCAAACATGCGCAGTATACTACTGTACAATATGTGCGATTATTAATATCGAATATTCTCTCTTTACAGGCAAAGATGTCCAAGAGCCATCCCGGTAGAAGTAGAAAAATAAAAGAGCATTGTACATTTTGAAGAAGAGCCTCTGTAGTATTGCAGTATAGCATTATTGATTTAAACTTTTTGTTGGCGTTAGCAAATAAAAATAAAATCTCTAAATTTAATTTTTGGTGTCTTCACGTTTAAACATTTTACATTTCTATTCAATACCATTACATACAATTCTAAACACTTACAGTACAGTGTGATAATGTGTGATACAGTATAAAGTAGGATTGTGCAGACATGAACGGGAATAAGTGACAGGTTACCGGTACATTGTATTTTGATTTTTAAGACACAATACCTGAAGCTCGTGATCGCCCACATGCGTTTCTGGCCGGTATTGCAAACCATGCAAAGACTCCATGTTCAGCCCCCTATCAGATTGTGTGCAAAATGCGTGCAAACTTTTAATGCGCACGTACGGGGTATGACGCCACCAGGACTACGCACGGCAATAGCGACCAACCATAGCGCTATATCGGTAGCTGCAATGTTCCTACAAAAGGTACATTGCAGATGGGGATATATTGCTAGTATCCCAGTCTGTAAATGAGTCTACAATAAGCACACAGAAAGGGTGGGGCAAAGGTTTATCTGAATTCTAGGAGATAGAGTAATAACCTTAACTCACTAACGTTGATGTGAGTGACCTTGGTTTGAATACTAATTTCATCTAATTGTGACCTTAAGAAATTCCCTTTCACCCATATTTACAAAGCAGTGCTACTACAAGAGACCTCATCTGCTGCCAAGAGACACCTGATGTCCCAGGAAGTGACTGTTCAATAAGGTGTCTGCCAGCACAGAAGGGTGTCCTATGGATTAGCACCATTTAGTGAACATAGCTCTTTATCTCATATTGCCTCAGGCCCCAAATGTGAGAGAGTGAGATTTATGAGCAAGAACTTGTGTCTACAACTTGTGGACATTGCAATACTATATATAACATACACAGATTTCCAACAAGCTCTGAGAAACCCCAACCATTACCACATAATATATTTATATGCATATAAGTGTCAAACGGAGTGCTATTGGGCGTGGCTAAATGTATACAACAACACTGTGTGTTTGTACTGTATATCTCTGGTGATATGAGTTTTCTGATAACTTTCTGGTAACAGCTGTTCTCTCGCAGTCAATCTTTGTTTGTCTCTTAATTTCCTGCAATGATAAACAAGCACCTGCCGTATATTAGTTAGAAATGATTGTAGCAATGGCAGCTCCGTCCATCTGCTACTGTGTTCACGCTTTACCAGGACCATGTGCGGTCTCAAAATCTGCAACTACATTGCAACAGTGAGAAAGTTCATAATAATCTGTAAAAATGTTTCTTATATAATGAAAATGGGGCTATGTAGTTTGTGTTGCAGTAATCTAATTGTAGATTGTGTTGTGCTCGCCAATGTACTACCCTGACATTTCACCATTAAAATGTGTTTTATTCATTTTTTGGATATAGCCAAATGGACTGCGTTAGGCGTACAGATGTTAATGGTATTTTATCAACCAAGAATGGGGTTATACACACCCAAAAAATAAAAAAGTGTGACAATACTAAAATGACTTTTCTTTCTCTTTTTTTGTTTATTGTTTTATTTATATTTTAAAAGGCACACAGCCTAGGGTGACTAGATGTCCCGGTTTAGCCAGCACAGACACGGTTTATAATGAATTGTCCCGGTGACCCCAACAATTTTAAGAATGTCGCAGTTTTGTGTAAGTCAGAGGAGGATGCCGGCGGCAGTGTCGGTGGATGTCTGTGGAGGAGAGCAGAGGAAAGAGGAGGATGCCGGCAGCAATGTCAGTGGATGTCTGCAGAGGACAGCAGAGGTCGGAGGAGGATGTCTGTGGAGGACAGCATTAGTTAGATGAGGATTTCTGTGGAGGACAGTGAAGGTCGGAGTAGGATGTCTGAGGCAGAGTGGGAGGTAGAGTCAGTGGATGTCAGAGGAGGACAGCAGAGGTCGGAGGAGGATATAATTGGCAGTGTCGGTGGATGTTAGAGGAGGACAGGAGAGGTCGGAGGAGGATGTCAGCAGCAGTGTTGGTGGATGTCTAGGGAGGACAGTGAAGGTCGGAGGAGTAAGACCGCGGCAGTGTGTCATCGGAAGATGCCAGTGCAGTACAGCAGAGGTAGGATGAAGCTGGCAGCAGTATCGGAGGAGAATGACTGCGGGGGACAGTGGAGGTCAGAGGATGCCGATGGCAGTGTCGGAGGAAGATGTCGGTGGCAGTATAGGGGGAGGATGTTTGCGGAGGGTAGTGGAGGTCGGAGAAAGATTTCTGCGGAGTACAACATTGGTTGGAGTATGGCGGCAGCATAGACTTTGTCCTGGAACAGGATTACACATTTTCTGTCTCCCTTTGCAGTTTAATGATAACTGTTTCCCTGCATGTTTTTCTCCTGTTCCAGCAGCTTGCTACCTGTGGTGTAAAATGCAACATTATTGCTACATTCCAATCTTCTTAGCTAGAAGGTTGATTCAGCCCAGCTCCCCTGTCTTTCTGGCAGTTTCTGGCAGTTACATTGGTCCTTAGACCTTTCCTGTCTGTCACAGGAAAATGTGCCCTTTTCCCTTCTAGCTGGCTTTGTGAGTTTATGCTATCCTCCATTACACCCCCTGCAAGGCCATCCTTTTTTACCATACACCCATACCAAGGCACCTTCATCTAGAGAAACACTCTCACTATCTGACCATCTGAAATTACCTTTTATATTTCTGTTGACTCCCCCAATAAAGTTGAAGAAAATAGAACAACTTTGTGTGCTTTCAAAACGGGATGAGTTAAACCCCTGGAGTTATTCACATCCTACGTGTGATCCTGGTTCCAGAAGAGTAAAAAAGGAAACTTGGTGCTTGGGATAAGCACAAAAAGCTCCAGCTTCCACAGTCATACTGCTGGGACACAAGCTGCAGTAACACAGCTTTCTGGAAGATCAGGTACTGCACAACAGCTTTATACAGCTACACAGAGCAGCAGCCTCTACACAGCTAAAGAAGCAGCAGTTTTACACAGCTACACAGAGCAGCAGCCTCTACACAGCTAAAGAAGCAGCAGTTTTACACAGCTACACAGAGCAGCAGCCTCTACACAGCTAAACAAGCAGAAAGTTTTACACAGCTACAGTACAAAGAGTAGCAGCACTGCCACATAGATCATTGCATCATACCCAGTGCTATCACTCTCCTATCCTGCCTGAGTCCATCATCTGCATGGCTACACAGTGAGGAGCAACCACCTCACCTACCCCTGCGCCACGTCCACACAGCTAGCACCACCAAGGGCCACCGGACACCTGTAAGTACAGCTAATGCTACGCTGAATGCTGCAGGACACCGACTGGCACCATCTGAGACAGTCGTCCATCGCTGACGCAGGTAACAGACCACACGCCAAACGCACTGGCAAAAAGCCTACATACACCTGCAGCATGGCAGAACTCAGACCCTCACTAGACACCACGCGCGAGAGTGACAGTTCAGACACCACTGAGGAGAGAAACAACTCAGACGCTGAGACCACTGCACAATTGCAACAGACGCAAGAAGGCACCAGCCCTAAGCGGACAGTTACCCTTACACGAAAGGCCCGTGAGAAATATGAAGCTGACATTGACGCGCACCGTGACAAGTTAGAAAAGGCCTGGGAAAAAACTGGACTTGAAATGTGTAATATTGCTAGCATTGGCAATTATGAAAAGCAGCTTGAGCAGGCAGTAACTCTATTATGGTCTAACCACACCCACTCAACAAGTGTAACAGGTTCAGGATGAAGTCCATAGAGGAATGCAAGAACTTACTCAGAGAGTTTGGAGTTTGCTTCCAGTGCTGCGCTTCCACAACCCATGTAGCCAAAGACTGTAAAGAAGCCATCACATGTGCAGTGTTCAACAGTGACAAGCACATAACATCCCTACATACAGAGGCGCTGACACTTCACCAGCTCAACAACCCTTTCTCCATGGCAAAACATGGTGGGGAGGAAGGAGAAGAAGAGCTGACATCTGTCACGTCCCAGTGCACCGAGGCTTGCGGAGAAGGATGTGACCAAAGGTCCTGCTCCAAAATATGCCTTGTCGCAGTACACCCCCAGGGACAACCTGAGAGGGTTGTTAGGATGTACGTAATCATCGATGATCATTAGCGAAGTCAGAATTCTTCAGCTTGTTCAACATACAAGACAATGCCTCACCCTACACACTCAGAACCTGCGCAGGACTAACTGAGACAACAGGGAGGAGAGCAAAAGGCTACACCATATGTTCAGTGGACAACAGTGTAAAAATGGCTCTCCCTACACTCATAGAGTGTAATCACATGGCGGCAAACAGGAATGAGATTCCGACACCAGACGTGGCACGCCATCACCCACACCTCAGGGAATAGCTGACCGCATCCCGCCGATAGAGCAAGACATCAAGTGTTGCTGCTGCTCAGTAGGGACATCCTGAGGGTGCACAAAGTACACAAACAGCTCAACGGACCCCACAACGCCCCATTTGCCTAAAGACTTGACCTTGGATGGGTGATAGTGGGCAACGTATGCATTGGCAAGATAAGAAATGATCCAGAGTTCTATGATAAGGATCTTCACAGTCCAGTGATGCCTCAAAGTTGGAGGGGCTCAGTAGACATGTTAACTTTCATTCAGTTTCAACTTTTCAGGAATAAAACACATAATGTATTATTATTATTCTTATTATTCTTATTATTATTATTATTATTATTATTATTGTCCTTTAAAAATCAGTGAGCAGCGTAAAAACTAGAGATGGGCAAAACCGAATGGGGAAAATCAGAACCTTAAATTCCAAAATATAAAAGTAAAACCTTTAAGAGTTTCAGAACCAAAGACAAACCTCCCCAAATTATTTAAAACTAAAACTCCAGGCCAAGTTCCTATCTTTAGGTGTTTCTTGCCATATCTTTTTTTTTTTTTTTTATATTTTCAGTTACAGTATATTATTTTTGTTACTAATTGTTTCTGTGTTGTTATACATATTTAAAGCAGCAGTCCAAGCTGCTGTTTTTTTCCCCCCTTTAATATGTGCATCAATACAATCCACACAATGAAATGTAATTAGTTAAGTTAACGATTGATCCGTTCTCCTGTTATCAATCTGTGAAGATTCGGCTCGGGGTTCACTAAATGGCTGTCGGTGCAGCAGAAGAGGAGCAAAGATCAAAATTCTGTGGGGAAGATCATGTGGCCAGGCAGTTACCAGATACAATTGGTGCACTGCTAGAGAAGACAGGGCTCAAAAAGGGGTGTGCCAGAGCCTGTTTCAGAAGAGGAAAAGGATGTGACTTAGTAAATGGTTGCTATAGAAACAAAAAATGCTTGTTGTCTCGGAATGACATTTTTAATGTACTATGTGTTTTTTTAAATGCTACAGGTATTTTCTTATTGGTCAGAACTGATTTATTAAAAAAAAAAACATGTACTGTAGGATATTGCTTGTTCTGCAGCATTTAGGCAATTTCCATGATTTATTAGGCTCCCGCTCTCTCCCTCCTTCTCAAAAACACGTGTGAAAGTTTTGCACTTCCCTAGCAAATACCCAAGTTGGTTTTTAGTAAAGTTGATTTGGCTATATGGTCAAAGGATTTTTATTTATTTATAAAATGTTTTACCAGGAAGTAATACATTGAGAGTTACCTCACGTTTCAAGTATGTCCTGTGCATAGAGTTAAGATGACAAATAATTGGCTGTGAGAGTCTCAGGCAAATTGTTTCAGTTTTGGGATGCATGGTAAGAGAAGGAGGAGCGGCTGGATATTTTGTTGAGCCTTGGGACCATGAACAGTCTTTTGGAGTCAGATCTCAGATGATAAATGCTGCATGTGGTAGGGGTGAGGAGCTTGTTCAGGTAGCTGGGTAGCTTGCCCAGAAAGAATTTGAAGGCAAGACAGGAAAGGTGAATTTTGCACCTAGACTCAAGTGGTGACCAATGTAGTACTTTGAGCATGTCACAGTGATGTGTGTTGTAGTTGCATTGGAGAACAAACAGAAGAATTGTAGAGGGTGTCAAGTTTGCTAAGGTGGGTTTGGGGTGCCGAGCCGTTTACTACAGTATGTCCCCATAGTCGAGAATTGGCATTAGCATCTGCTGTGCGATACGCTTCCTGACCAGCAGACTTAGGGGGGATTTGTTCCGATAAAGTACACCTAATTTGGCATAGGTCTTGGTTTTGGATGTCAGGGTATCAATGTGCATCCCAAATGTTAAATGGGAGTCAAACCATATGCCCAAGTATTTAAAACTAGTGACAGGGGTTAGGGTGGTGTTAGTGTTGGTTCTAATCTGGAGCTCAGTCACTGGAAGCTTTAGAAAATTAGCCTTGGTCCCAAATGCCATTGTTACAGTCTTGTCAGTGTTTAAATACAGTTTGTTTATGATCTTGAGGATATGATGGTAAACGGAATTGTCAAAATGATCACAAGCTCTAGAGTTTCTTAGGTACCATGTTCAGTAATTCCCTTTATGAATTGTAATGGCCCATGCAAATAAAAATACCACTTGTGAGCACATTCACATGTCCCAGACAGGTCGGCACCCCTGCCCTTCCCCATTATCTCTCAGCATACACTGGCGACACACTTTATTCGAGCACGGCTAGTTCCACGAATTCGGGTATACCCGGGTGTATTGAGGTTTGTGACTGTTTTCTGCCCGAGTGCATTGGGTTATTTTCTAGGCAGGGATTGAAGCATTTTATTCCCACTGGCTGCAATACTGCACAGTATATATATATATACTGCATTACAATTCATGAATTTATGCCATCTGGTAGACACGCGAAGCATTGCAGCCTATTAAATCCTAATCATTATCATTTAACAGATCAGCCGCCCGTCAGCCAGGCATGAACCCAGGCTGGAAAGGCAAACGCAACGGGGCTTGTCAGAGGTAAGGAGCGGCGCATTCCAGGTATCTGCCAGGTACATACTGGGTATTTGCTCGAATAAAGTGTGTCGGTGCAGTACAGTGTGTCCACTGCAGCCAGGCACTAACATTTCTCTTTGTCTTGTAGCTGTTTGTGAAGGATTACATGATCACCATCACAAGACTGGGTACCACGCAACTACGTGCGTTTCTTTGTTCTGCAATTTCAAAATGGGATGATTACATGGTTATTATGGGATTAGACTGCGTGTTGCTAGGGAAGGAGAATGCCGCCCCTGTCTATGTATTATATTTTCCTTTGTGAATTCTAAGCCCATCTGTTTGGTCTGGAATCAAATGAGGGAGAAAATATTGTGCTTTAGAAACCTTGGAGCGGCGATTCATATTTTGTAAGCCCACTTGAAAGGAGATCCTGGTTTATCAAGCCGGAAACATTTAATGGTGATGAAAGGGTACGCTAGAAAAAGGATGCCTGTTCAAGAAAGAAAGATATACACACACACTTGCATCATAAAAAACAACAGAATACCAGAAAGTGAAGCCTGCTGAAAGTTTACTTGCCTATTAATTTAGCTGTTTCACAAGGAACTGTCCAGCGCAAGAGGAAGATAAGTGAAAAACACCACTTCTTGCAATATACTGTACTGTAAGGGTGGGGGAAATGTCACTGGTGTTTTGGTGCAGCACAAGGAGGAAAACCATGAAATCAATTACCTGGCATAATTCAGCGTGATTATTTTATTGACATGTAAAACTTTCTTGATACTCTATGTTAAAAACAATGTGATTACAGCACATAAAAATATTTACCCACTTTTAAGTATCAGCATTAGTAGCACATTTCCACCAAGGGGATTAGTGTTGCGATGCACTCGCGTTAACCAGATAAATGTCGGGTCGCTAACTTTTAACGGCCGCCTGGCTTACTCCTATGCAAATTATATGCTAATGAGCTGTTTATATAACATCATATAGCCACGAACCCCCGTTAATGTTAACGCATGGAATTAACGCCACGATAATTAGGTCACATCAAAATCTGCTGTTACTAACATCCAGGCACTGATTATCATATTTAACGGCCTCTGGGGATCTACTCCAAAGATGCAAAGACAGCAGGATTAAATTAGAGTGTGAGCTCTTTGGCGCAGGGACTCCTTTTTTCTAATGTTACTTTATGTCTCAAGCGCTTATTCCCATTATGAGTTATATTATTATGTAACATATATTATGATAGCCGCTACGGTAACAAATTAGTTACATTTTTTATTTGGCTTTTAATATTAGTGTAGATCAGCAGGGGGTCTCCAGAGCAGAACTCGTTGATTTGAGGTCCGGGACCTCTTGCTTCCCGAGATACAGGCCCCGTTATGTGGTGCCGGTATCGCCTATGCATTTTATTCCGACGTGGCGCGCGACATTTAAATGCATAGGAGATATCGGCACCCCATAACGGGGCCTGTATATCGGGATGCAGGGGGTCCCCGGACCTGAAATCAATGCAGTTTTGCTCCAGAGACCCCCTGCTACAATACACTAGTATTACATTTTATATTTAAAAAAATGTTGATCTCCGGTGAGATTTGCGCAGGGAGAGGCGGCTCTCTTTCTGCAGCAGAAAGAAATCGCTGGTTAGCCCTTTTCAAAGGGGCAATCATTATGTCGCCGGCTACTCGCCAGTTTGGCAAATGTTGCTATTACAGGTATTCTGCGCTTTATGCATACCATGGTAGCAACGCTGTCAAATCTGCAGATTTAAACAGCCCGGCGATTTTGTTCCCGGCGCGTAGTGCATAGGCCCCCATGAGTTATATTATTATGTCACGTATATTACTGCTGAGACGCGCTATGTACCTGGATGGAGCTATAAAAATAAAGATATATATACATACAAATAAAGTCCAGATTTAGCAAGCAGTGCTAAACCATAAGGCTCCCTACAGCCCAATGAAAGTATTTGTACCACACCTGTGAATAATTGATTTTAGCTAGAGGAAGAGTTACAGTACAGTAATTCATCTTTGAAAACATTTGCGAAGGAAATCACAGCGTGAATCACAGTTTAACTCGTTGCTCAATGCTTGCTAAATGTCCTAAACTTGTTACTCTAAAGGGGATTACTGCCTAACTAACAGAACAAGTTTTATTTAGATTGATAATCATGTTTGTATCATCAACCACATTACTGTAATTTATTCCAGACAAGCGGAGGTTTCAGACCGACTCCTGTGTCCCGAAACTACAGCCATCAGCAAAAGAAGTCAATTAAAGATTTTGTTTAGTTGGCTCAGCAAGACGATCATCTTAATTAGCCATACTAATATATCTGCACAACAGCTTTGGAGAACAGGATTCTTGCAGACTGTACATTACAATACAATGAGTATATAATAGGCTCTGATTAGGAAAGGGACTAAACTAGTTGGAAACATGGATGAGCACCGATTAGATCCAAATAATTCCAGCCGTAGGGATAGAACTGAGGGGAGAAGAGGTTGGTAACTCCAGTGCCCAAGGGCCACTAAAGGTTAGGCTTAAGAATATCCCTGTTTCAACACAGGATGCTCAATCAGTGGCTCAGTCTCCGTGATGGCCCTTGAGGACTGGAGTTGGCCACCCCTGAACTAAGGGGTCATGTACAGATGCTAAAATAAAAAGTTTGAAATTCCATGTACTCAGTGTGATTTTCTACATTAGATTTTGTATTAAAGTCCTTCCTGGCCACTGTATCTCTTAAATGTGCAACCCCAAATAGCTGTCCAAAAACACCCTTCTGTAAACAATGTAACATACCCATGTAAAGTACACTAACCATGCACAAAGAAAAGATTTGACATATTTTGTTTCTCGACAACTGAATAAAAAAGTCAATTTCTCAGGGGCCTCCGAATGAAAAGTGTTTGTCAATCGAGTGGTTTATTTACCCTTAGTCTACCCTATCTTTATCAGAGAGCCAATAAAGAGAAGGAGGACAGAAGGGAGCTTTCTTGTGTAAACTCTTTTGAATGCAAAATGATATCCGACAAAAAAGAATAGCTAGGGGAAATCAAAACCACCCTAAGACTTCACTCACTTTGTTTGCAAACCAACTTTAACGTTCTGTAAAAATACTTGCAGTTGTCAGATTCAGGTAAAAAAATGCATCAATTGCCCAGATGTAACGACAAACAGAGGGCTGGAATAATGCACAAGGCACTAGGCTAGTAGAGAAGGAAAAAAACTGGAAGAGCACTACTGTAGGTATCAAAAAAGTAGAAAGGAGGGTGTGTATCCCATAAAAAGATTATTTATTGGTCATGGAAAAACAGGGAAATGGAGAGCCCTACCAACGTTTCACGCTTCACAGAGCGCTTTCTCAAGGTATACATATCACAACTTTATTAACATATATATAGACACAAACTGACATAACCAGCCAATAGTCACAGCTCACATGCGATCCACCCACTTAGATGGTTAATCGTCTTCTGATGTGTATACACCTAATCAGTATATTCAGACACAGAGACGACAGTGACTAACTAAGCCCCCAACTACCAATCCGGAGACATGCGTGGTCTAGCAACCCCCAGTAGTGCGCGCTTGCGCAGTAACCAACTGACGGCGAGTCCTCAATGTCAATGGAGGCCGTGGGCTGTGGGGAGAGCGTGTCATCAAATGGCCCTGACTGTATACCTCACTGGGGCTCTAAGTGCGCGCGCAGCTGCGCTCTGCAAGGCACTAGTCCCTCCCTGCAGTGGGAGCAGACACAGTGAGCTCCGGACCATCGGCGGAGCGCGCTTGCGCAATACCAACCGTCGCGTCAGAGGCTCACAGAATACCCCAAGTGCGGAGTGGGAGAATGAAAAGCCGGAGCGCAGAATTATGCGCAGCACAGAGGGTGAACACATAGTGTGCTGTGAAGTACAAACACATGACAATATTAAAATCAATAAACTTAAAAATATATATTAACAAAGAAAACATATTTGTAGAACCCCCTTGTCTTAATCTCTTCTAAATGATGTTAATCGATCAGAAGGGGTAAATAAAAACTATCACTTGACATATGTATAGTCAAACCAACATCCTGATTTGTTTAGGGATCTGATGATGGTGAGTAAATAAAGTGGATATAGAATGGCAAGCAAAGAACATGAGATTGCGTGGAGAAACCTAATATAATGTGATGATAAGATGTTATTTGTCTAGAAAGGTTCCCCCATACATATATGTGCCCATGGTTGCTTAGCACGTATATCCACTATATAACCTTAGCTAGTACATCCAGCTGTTGAAACATAACAAAGTGAATAACAGATATACATATAATTGACAGGAAAAAATACTCTATCATAGCTTCCAAGATCATTTTGAAGCTTATTAAACAAACAAGTACAAAAGGATGTAAGAGCAACCAGTTAAAGGGAGGAGAGCAACATATTGAGGAAACATTTTGAAAGAATGACATCCTCAAAAAAGCGCCTTAATAGAAGGGCATCTTATTAAAAAATAATAAATAAAAGAAAAGAAAGAAGACTGAAAATAGAAGGCATAATCAAGACAATAATATTTAGCATGCAATCATAAATCAGATTGTATTAAGTTACATGATTACATAATAGACCAACTCAAAGCAAAAAAAAAAGGGGGCAAAAAAATAAAAAAAGGGGCAAAAATAAAAAAATATATATATAAAAAAAAGGCAAAAAACAACCAAATAAAAAAAAATGATCAAGAGCCAATTGAGATACATGTTCAAATTGCGTTAAACATTCCATTCATCAAGTTATGTTAAGAATTAGATTGAAAATTTTAATGTACAGGTGTAGGGCTCTCCATTGTCCTGTTTCTCCATGACCAATAAATAATCTTTTTATGGGATACGCACCCTCATTTCTACTTTTTTGATACCTAAAGTAGTGCTCTTACAGTTTTTCTCCTTCTCTATTAGCCTACCCCTTGGACGGAAGCACACCTGGGGACCCCTAACCTTTGGACGGAAGCACACCTGGGGACCCCTCACCTTTGGACGGAAGCACACCTGGGGACCCCTCACCTTTGGACGGAAGCACACCTGGGGATCCCTCACCTGTGGATCGCATGGACTGTGCAGCACTCAGAGTGAGTCAATCGCTTGCTACATGTTTTCCTGTTCAGGACTTTATTTAGACAATTGGTACGTTATAGGGTGTTATTATACTCAATCTTCCTGGGGTTATTGTTAACAACAGCATCACTTATTAGTGAGCTTACCATCCGGGACTGCAACCCACTACCTATCTTCTATCAAGTTTATGTTTAGTGGTCCCCCATACAAGTATCTGGTGATTCATTCATTCATTCATTTATCCTACTGTTGGGGTCTTTAGCATTACGCAGTCACATGGTCTTCCCCAGTGTCCACCATGATCTTCCCATCGTTCCCCATTTTCCCCAGCATCCCCCATGATCTTCCCATCATTCCCCATTTTCCCCAGCGTCCCCCATGATCTTCCCATCGTTCCCTATTTTCCCCAGCGTCCCACATGATCTTCCCATCATTGCCCATTTTCCCCATGGTCCCCATGATCTTCCCATCATTCCCCATTTTCCCCAGCGTGTGCTTCCGGGTCACCTGGATTTCGGTGAATGGGCAAATAATGGTGAGTGAACAAAAGAAAAGTTTATTATTTTTACTTTTACAGGTTTTTATGATTTTTCATTCATGTCTTTTATTTTTTCAGTCCCATTTAATGCCCGTTAATGTATATATGTATATACATACATTCACGGACACTGAATGGGTGTATTCTATGTGACTTTTGTATGGAAATGCATTGTTTTTTATGCTATATTATTGCCCCTGTATTTTATGTATATCTATCTATATGGATAGACATACAGGGATAATAATTGATTGGTTTGCTAATGTTTATGTTCTTTTCAAGTATGGCTAACGTATTTATCAGCTTTATTTTTTAATTGTTGTGAATAATGTAATTTGTATTTAGTTACAGGTTAATTGTAATGGCTTCTTTATGGTACTTAGATTAGAATGATGGTGGTTACTTTAAATTAGAATTGTTTTGGCAATGGTTTGGCTTTAGGAATTGAATAGGAAATTGTATAATTGATTTGTATTGCATTGTAATTGTTTGAGGAAATGGATTAATTGATTGATGCTAATTGTATTGATGTTGAAACCAGAGACAGCACATAAAACACAGACAAAGCTCAGTTTTAGCACATCCAGTGAAAATCATACACGGTACAGTGCCTAAATATATATGTATAAATATCTATTAATTAAAATGGTCTTTTAGTTTGACATTTTTGGCCAAAATTGTTGTAAGCCCCTGAGCCAAAAATGTCAAACTAAAAGACCATTTTACTTAATAGATATTTATACATATATATTTAGGCACTGTACCGTGTATGATTTTCACTGGATGTGCTAAAACTGAGCTTTGTCTGTGTTTTATGTGCTGTCTCTGGTTTTAAATATACAGTATATTGCCATGCTCAGTAGCACTCCTCTGTGACACTCATATGCTTATATATATGTTGTGGTTATTTTGGGGGTTCAATAGGAGCTTGTTAGGTGTCCAATTTTTGTTGGTTTATATTTACAATAGCTGCTGGATTTATTTAAACATTCAATGTGGGGATTTTAAGATTAAAAAATCATGTTTTGATTTATGCATGTTTTATGTGTTTAATAATGGGCAAATAATCTATTATCCATATCTGGATAATAGTTATTTGGCACATTATTGTACTGTAGGTGTTTGGGGGGGGGGGGAGATGTATGTATTGAATGTATAGGTCAGGTTCCTTGGTTCTGCGTGAGTCCTCTGTAGACCACCTGCGGTATCCTCGGGTATCTCACGGGTATCAGGCTGCGTGGTCCACGGGTGACACCTGCTTGGAAGAACCGGTGGTCCCACATATGTGGGGGCACCGCGGACCTGTAGTGTAGTGTAATCCCCAGACCCCCGTGAGAACCACCCAAGGCCCCGCAGACACCTGTGGGTCTGACCCGTGGCTCCCAGACATCCGCGACCACGACCACGACCTACACTTGGGAGCTAGAGCCAATAACCATTGAAGATGAGTCAAGCAGGGGATTTGGGGGAGATGAACAGCAACCACAGAGTCTCCATAATACAATTGCCAATCCTTATTATAATTATCATTTATTTGTAAAGCGCCAACATATTCCACAGCGCAGTACAATGGGGTACAGAGTGATGTATATTACATACATTAAACAGAATTACATACTGTAAGAGATGTGTGCAGAGGTATGGAAATGGAGACCGTTTTAGGGTGAAATAAATATAAGGGTTTTTTTTTTGCCTGTTCCTTTAAACACTGTAAACACAAAACATAAAAGAAAAACCTACTCCCCTTTGGAGAATAACTAGACCACACTGTATATGCCCTAACTATCTGTGGCTGGCCGGTTAAGCCAGTCCCAAAATCATATATCATCTTTCTCAGGGAGCAAACGTATAAGAAAGTCTTATCTGCTTCTCCAGCTGCAGGCTTTTGCAGTCAAACTGCTCCCAGGAATAACAGTCATGTCTTTCCTCTGCCAGCATAGTTGCATGCTCAGGAAAAACTCTGATCAATCCTCCTTCTCCTTATGTCAGCCCGAATGTGAGCTAAGGAATCTCTTTCCTGTGTCTCACATGAGGCTTTTTACAAAGCTCTCATTAGTCCAGGTGGAGACTAGCTAATTAAGTGGCTGCAATTAACTATCTCTCTGCTGGATTATCAGAGCTCTGAGGCTGCTTTATTTAAACAGGGATAAGTCCCTGTTACACATATCCAATAAGGACAAACAAGCACAAACAGATGCAGGTGGCAATGGGGGGTCCTGATCCTGAGCTTGCAATCTAGAACGAATAACGGGCAATGTGGAAACAAAAGGTAAAGTGGCTTCTCTTTGTTGGGACGAAGTTTACATCAGGGTGGAGTACGGTCCCGCCACACTGCTGATCCTATTAAGGTTTGGGAGTGTGGATGTTAGGGGGTGTTGGATATTGTGGAATCCATAAACTAAAATGGTTTAGAGCTCAGTAGATTTGGGAGCTCTTACTGGGAATACATGTCAAGTAGCGGCTCTTTCATACCATGTATTTAGGGTGGTATTCCAATTTTAAACCTATAGATTGTGTACTGCTAAGTGAGCCTGCCCCATTAAAAGAAAACACAGTATATACAGGATGAACCAAAGCAATGGGTCAGTCAGAGAATATAACAGTGCTAATTTGACTGTCACATCAATTCAACAGCGCAAGGTATATCAGGAGATCATCTAACAGTGGATACTTTTTTTTCACTGTTCGGAGCATGTAAAACTGCAGCTCAGCACATCTGAAGTGTAAATGTAGAATCTGTTTCCATTCATAAAATACAGATGGGGAAATGTGTGAAATACTCCACTGTATTCTAAAGATTGTTTCTTGGTAGCTGTCTTTTATTAGTCCGGGACATGGCGTTTCTCTTGTGAGTTGTAAAAGAAGATGGAGTATATGCATTTCATACTTAGGATTGCACTGGCCCATCTGAGATTTAATATTTTACATTTCAAAACCAAACAAAATCAGTTTGGAGCATGTTATTATTTTGACAAGAGAGCAAACTGGAAATGTCACAGCTCGTGTAACGAGCAAACTCCGGTAGAACAAAACTCTAAAAATACAATAATCAATAACTTTATTAAAAGGGAAATATATTCCAAATGTACAGTAATTCTTTTTATTTGTATGTCTAGTATTGTATGTATGTATGTATGTATATATTTATTTATATAGCTCAACAGTGTACTCAGCGCTTTACAAAGACATTACAGTACATGGAATTACTGTATAATACAATAAGCGCAGCAAAATCAGACAATAGGAAAGGAAAGTCGAGAAACTCAAGTGGGCGATCGCGATTTGTTGTCTTCACAAATCTAATTGCAATTCAACATGACTTTTATTCCCGTACAGTACTTCAAGTGTGTATGTGCAGCTCAACCCCTTTATAACGCTGTGCCTGGGGTCCAAAGAATCATATCGCGTTATAAGCGGATCGCATTAGAAATTATGTACAATTGTATGCATTGTACAATAAAGTATCTAAGATTCCAATAATCGTGTTGTAAATACGAAAATTGGGAGCCATACTTGCATCGCGTTATAAGCGGATTCGCGTGTTTCAATGGATCGCGTTATAACGGGGTTGAGCTGTAATTGTAATTTGAAGATTATGCTGTTCATACAGTATACTGTACATGGGAAAGAAGATCTTTCTGAGACTCCTTAGCTTTTAGCCATACAAAGATTCTCAAACTCTAGAAGATTTAAAATATGAACACACACAACAAAAAGTATAAGAATAAAAGGCTCAAAAATAATGTTACTTTCTTGTTTAAGGTCCCATAGCCCAGGGGAGTGGAGGTGTAGATAAGGAGCCAAATGCTTTTGCTAGGTTTACTGAGGGAGATGTAGGGGAGGGTGCAACTCCGTAAATTGTTTCATCTTTGTGTCATTCTGGATTGACGTGTAAAAATTGATCAAATATTCTAGCCCGAATAAATTACACATGCAAAGCCCAATTATATAGTAAGAAGCAACCTCATTGCTAAAATAATAATGTTGTGATGTGAACAATGTTGAAATTGATGAAATTTTTAAAAAAAAAATACATAAAAAGTGTTTCTTCAAATCACTCATTTATGAATCCCTTCAAGAGAAAATAAACGGATATACATTGTGAAGTCATCCTAGCCAAATTACAGTGCAGATCTTCTTTCTATTATTAATTTCAGAAAATATGAGAAATGCGTAACTACATTGTGGTTGTGTATAAGGACTTGACATGACATGATGTCCATTCAGCAATTGCAGGGATAGCAATGTAAAATAATGGGGCAAGCATTGTGTATACTGTGGATATTTCAATTATGAAACGCCTAAATTTGATAATGTCTTCAGCGAGCAAGTTCAATTTAAAATGGATGAGTGTTGTGGCCACTCTTTTTATCTAGTTTTATCTACAGATGCAGCGGCCATTATTCGAACACTTCATGCGGTGTATATCTCGGAATACCCACGTCATGGCGTGTGATTTATTCCAACCGTACCGCCTTTAGACGCGAGTGTAGGCGAGTGCAGAAAATCGCATTTTAGTGTTCTGGTTTTTAAACACCTGAAATTGACACAGTAGCACAGTAGCACAGTAGCACAGTACTGTACACATTACAATTAATTAATTTCATTGCATTTAATTGCACACAATCCATGAAATTCAAACAAAGCAACCGCGATAAACATGTGTGCCTGGGGTGATTGGCCGCGTTAATGCCGCGTGGAGAACAGCAGCGCACACGAAAACGGCTCTGTGATTTGTTCGAATAACGGCCGCTGCATCTGTGCACACAACTCACTGGTTGTCCTGTGCAAAGGGATTCTTTTTTGCCATCTGGCGTAAACACGCAGAACTGCACCCAAACAAATCACAATCACTTTAATCACGGAAAATCAAACGGTAAACATGCGTGTGATTGACAGCCTTCACGGAAGATTAACGAGTGAATGCCATGTGGAATACAGCAGACTTTACGAAAACGGCGCCAAGAAATGATCGAATATTGGCCGCTGCATCTGTAGGAGGAGAGAGATCCCAGGTATTGGAGGAGATGAGGAGTAGGAGGTGAGAGAGCCGGTGTATAAATCAGGTCTGGGAGGGCATAATGAGATGCAGGGAGAGAGGTGGGAGGAGAGAGCTCCCAGGTATTGGAGGAGATGAGGAGTAGGAGGTGAGAGAGCAGGTGTATAATTATTAATTGAACATTTACACCTACTTAAGGCCCAGATCCTTCTCGGTCCATTAACTACTTAACAAGTCTAAGCTAAACCCAAATCAATGCCTCGTTAAGCATTAGCTTGCATCTTTAACACTCAATAATGCAGCATTAAGACCTGCATTCGTCCAGAAAAGACTTTGCGTTAACTGTTCCGAATGTTAGTGATAATGATATGCAAAAAAGTTGATAACTTAACTTGGCATACTCCCATTCAGACAAGTTGCTACAATCGCTATCGAGATTTTTTGCTTTTCTAGAGCCTGTTCGATCACATCAGGATTATAGTTTTTATCTAGAAGTCTGTTATTAAGTTCTAACTATTTGATTTGAAAATCCCTTTTCTGTAAAGTTTCTTTAGAATCGCTGAAACCGACCAAATGGAATATTTTTGAACACTAGCCTATATCATTCAATGGTAACCATATATAAGCAGTGCGCTGTGAAATTGTGTCTGAGCACTTGTCAGGCCCGTAATATAGTGTGTGCGGCCGTGTGAGCGTGCGTGCCTGTGCGAACGCGCGTGCACGTGCCGCATACGTTTTGTGTGTATGCTGTGAGAGACACAGTGAGGTTCTGTGTGTGTATGTGTGTGTATGTGTGTGTGTGTCTAGATTGTGTGTTATAAATACGTTTATAATAAATAAATACGTTGGTAAGAATAAATAATTTATTAACATTGTACACACATACACACATACATACATTCGTACATACATATACATACATTTCAACGGCGGTAGTGGCGCAAAATCTTTATTTTCCCCATCTTCCACCCTGTCGGCCGGTCCCATGCTCACTGCCGAGCGCACGCACGGTCCTATTATAAGAAGGCTGACTAACCACAGCCAACTATAACTGCCACGAGCGCACACGGCGCAGCAAAGCGTGCCCTCTATAGAACAGCCCTCACTGTGAAACCCCTCTCCCATCCACAGCAAATAACTGTAAGGCTGATATCTTCAACAAGTGTGCTAGTAATGGAACGATACAAAGCAAACATCACACACAACCCCCAGATAAAGAGGAGGGACTTTAGGATTAATAAATAAAATACATTTAAACATGTGATCATTACAATGCCTAGGATTGGCACATTTTTGCTCCAATTATACGGCATACAGTAAATGCAACATATGAACAAAATAAAAACGTACCCGCTGAAATCAATACCTTAGGTACAGTAATAACGGGGAATTTTGATCTGCCCCAGAATTTCCCCCTTTGCCCTAATACATAGACCCCTTAATCTATTTTTACTTGCTCGTGAAATCAACTTACAGTAATAAATCAATGACTTAACAAAGAGTATTCTGTGAGGTTTAGGCAGGAAAATCCATTGTTGCTTTGTCACAGATGAAATGATCAGCAGAAGAACCTGTCCTAAATCCCGATCAATCCTTCACCAGACTTATGACTGGAGTTGAAAGACATTGGGGTGAGTTGAGAGAGTAAATCATGAATATCATTTACAGTCTGTCTATTTTCTACTTTCACACAACGCTTCATTTCTTCTGTCTGTCCTCTTTCCATCATAACAATGTTTTTTTTGTTTGTTCTCTTATTTAAGCTTTTTATGTGTTCTGTGCATTTCACCCATTCAGTGCTGGACGGGCCTACATCTCAATAACCTGCAGTAATAATCCCAACCAAACTGTTTCTGTTTGTTTCTGAGCTGAATTTCTACCATCAATTGCTACAACATGTAAATGTAATCAGTATATCTGTAAGAGTTACTAGGCAAACCCCTCCCTTAATTCTTAGTCAAGTGGCTGTGTTTTAGATTACTTAAGACCATCCATCCAGGCTATGAAGCCATTTGGCTGCGAGTTTCATCTTAAAGTGTCACATCTAAAGTGTCTGGAAGAGTTAATTTTGATTTTTAAATTTAAATTTTGGAGTTGAAATTGGAGGTGAAGATTGGAGGAAGATCAAGATTCTGCACAACAACAACTTTGCAACTGTGATGAATTATCTTTCCAAAAGATGTGATTCTTTGTACTCGCTCTATCCCCCAGTACCTGGGATGTCTCTCCTCCTGCATCTCACTATGCCCTCCCTACTGCCTTTTCCGTTTACAGTTTCCTCACTCCTTTGTGAACGTCTCTGTTCTCTCCAACTTCCCCACTCCCCATTGCAAAATTATTTATACACCTCTTTCCCAACAACTTTTTTACCCCTCAATAAAAAACACCCACACAAATCCTCTATTCACACCCTCTATCTACTCCTTTCTGCTGCTGAGGATCTCCCCTAAGCCTGAAACCAGACATACACATCTGATTTCTCCCATGTCTCCCTGTCATCTCTTCCCCTGTAAAGTGTGTTAACCCTCTCATTTTAATACTGACTAACCATA
This sequence comes from Ascaphus truei, assembly GCF_040206685.1. Classification (NCBI taxonomy): domain Eukaryota; kingdom Metazoa; phylum Chordata; class Amphibia; order Anura; family Ascaphidae; genus Ascaphus; species Ascaphus truei. Next base: position 51,697,372 of record NC_134492.1, read on the forward strand.
AAACTTGCCCCACAAATAAAGCATCCCAATAGCCTGCACTCATAACTATTCTCCCACACTCAGTCACTCCTACCACCCATTGTGGTAAAGCACTGCCATCTACAGCACTTATTCCCTCACCTGCTATCTCTGTAAATTCACCATCAAACCTCTTAGATTGTAAGCTCTTCGGGGCAAAGATTTCCTTTCCTATTGTCTGATTCAGCTGCACTTATTGTATTATTATAATTCCCTGTACTGTATTCTTTGTGAAGCGTCGAGTACACTTTTGACATACAATACAATACACACGTGGTTCATTGAATGTCTCTTTTTTCCCCCTCGTGTTTTTATTCTGATTTTGCCTGAAGTTCTTTGCTTTTAGATTATAGGAAACATTTGAATTTTTAAAAATCATAACACCATTATTTGCTTTCTCATTAAGTATTTATTGACATGTGGTTGTTGATAATAGTAATCCAAAAATTAATAATAATTATTATTATTTACATTTTTTTCTTGTATTTATTTTATTTGTAAGTAATAACGTGAGTGATTATTGGTGCTCATCAGCAATATGAGGCACTGTCTTGTTTTATGAATTATGGTTCATCCTCCTCGACTTGATCATCATCACTGTCAGCCATTCTTGACCTAATATTAGCTCATCCCCACTTGAGTCAACAACAAAATGTTATTTTCTTATTTTTAATGAATAACAGGTTCTCAGCCTTTTTCGCAGTGGCCTTCAGTGATAGTTATTTACAATGTTGCCAGTGGAGGACAGACAGCTTAAGTAAACAATAGACAAGGGCTTCAGATAGTTCTAATGGTGTGAACCCTACTAAAAATGATTGACTGATATACTGGCAGATAGTAGAGGCAGGTCAGATAGTGGTATTGCAAGGCTCACCAAAATACTGTATAGATCCATATATAAACTAAAGGTATTAACCCAGAGAGAGTAGAGAGGGAAGAGAGGGTAGAGAGAGTAGAGAGGGTAGAGAGGGTAGAGAGAGTAGAGATGATAGAGAGAGTAGAGAGAGTAGGGGAGACAGGGGAGACAGTCTACACCAACCTGCACAATATATATATTCTAACTAACAGATTGGCTGGTGTACTATTACAGAGTAGAGAAAGGCCAGATGGTGGTATCACTCTTTGAACATATAGTATGCCCAATACATAATCAAAGAGTGTTAACCAAACTGAAACCAATTAAATGGCATAACAGAGATTGGACCTTTCCTAAACAAATATTTTTCCACTGAGCCCGACACCCTCCAGCTTCAGGGCATGACTTCTCTTTCTCTCTTTCTGCTACCTAATCAGGGTAAGATAGATGATCTAAGTGACCATGAAGGATCTTTTTATTTTAAATGCACATATCTTAGGATCTATGCGGTCCTTTTATAGATTAAAATAGCACAGTTTTACTCCTTGAATTTAAATGGTTTGGAATTCTGGGGCATTACTACTTTAAAAGAAAAGTTTGTCTGCAACCTGGTAATGATCGCAGGAAATCTTTCTCCGGCTCCCAAATAACATAGCAGCATGGCAGAAGATCGGTGGGATATCCCCACACCGATTGCCAGTTTCTCGATGCCGTGGGCTGTCTGAATGCACGCACTCTTGTGATAAATTGATGACGCTCATTGCTAAATTGCAAGAGCTCGTGTGTATTTTTTCCAGCGCTGGGTTTAAAAGCTAATGCAAATGGGACCTACTGTAACCTGTCTCTGATTTTCTAATGTAAATGGATAGGAAGGTCATTATTTAGTGCTAATTCAATGTACACTGACTGTCATTTGCTGAAAGGGCACAAGAAATAGGAATTTGTGAGCAAACCATCAAGTATTTAAACACTTCTGGGAAGCGTATTGCTTAAACAAATGTTTACTGTCCTCTATAGCTATAGAAAGGCATTTATTCAGAATGGTTGAGCATTTCTATTCTATTTGGCTTAAATGGCACTAAAAATGCAAAGCAGCCCAGGTATTCAACCCAAATGTCTGATGCCGATTGTTTTCTTCATTACTCAGATACGGTACCTTTGGATCTTTAAACCTTACAATCTGTAGAAGTATTTTTTTGTATTTAAATTGCAAGCCAGCACCATCTTTTTCTGCCAATCATAAACACACATTCTATATCTACTTGACATATATGAGTGATTAGCTACACATGCTGAATCAGTGGACCAATTCCAGGACAGCTGTTTCCATTATTTTGGAGTCATCATGTTGAGCTTTGTTACTGGCTTTGCTCTGATTCTTGCTCACCTGCTTTATCCATTCCGTATTTCCTTGTTCCAGCCTAAACTGTACTGTGCTCGGGAGGAGGGAGGGGGCGGGGGAGAGAAGGGGGAGAGAGAGGGGGTGTTGAGAGGGGGGTTGATAGAGGTGGGTGGAAGAGAAAAGAGGAACAGAAGGGGGTAAGAGAGAGGGTGGGAGAGAGAGAGAGAGAGGGGGGAAGAGAGTGAAGATTAAGAGAGTGGGATATAGAGAGGGGAGAGAGAGAGGGGGGAGAGAAGGGGAGAGATAGAGGGGGAAGAGAGACAGAGAGGGGTAAGAGTGAGGAAATTGATCTTGGAAATCCTCGGTAATGGTCCCGACCTCCTCCAGTGCAGTTGCATAGTTGCCCCAAGGAGTTTATAGTCTATAAGCAAGGGTAAATGGAAACAAAAGGTATCAGAGAAAGATGTGGGATTATGCAGAGGTAGAGCTGTTAGAGCAGGTAATGTGTGAGAGAGTTAGTGTTGGGGAAGCAGTAAGTGGGAGTGTGCAGAGGTAGAGCTGTCAGAGCAGGTAATGTTTGAGGGAGTTGGCATTGGGGAAGCAGTAAGGTGGATTGTGCGGAGATAGAACTGTGAGAGCAGGTAAAGTGTGAGTGAGTTAGTGTTGGGGAAGCAGTAAGTGGGAGTGTGGGGAGGTAGAGCTGTGAGAGCAGGTAATGTGTGAAGGAGTTAGTGTTGAGGAAGCAGTAAGTGGGAGTGTGGGGAGGTAGAGCTGTGAGAGCAGGTAATGTGTGAGGGAGTTGGTGCTGGGGAAGCAGTAAGTCGTATTGTGTGCGGAGGTAGAGCTGTGAGAGCAGGTAATGTGTGAGGGAGTTAGTGTTGGGGAAGCAGTAAGTGGGAGTGTGGGGAGGTAGAGCTGTGAGAGCAGGTAATGTGTGAGGGAATTGGGAAGCAGTAAGTGGGAGTGTGCGGAGGTAGAGCTGTGAGAGCAGGAAATGTGTGAAGGAGTTAGTGTTGGGGAAGCAGTAAGTGGGAGTGTGGGGAGGTAGAGCTTTGAGAGCGGGTAATGTGTGAAGGAGTTAGTGTTGGGGAAGCAGTAAGTGGGAGTGTGCGGAGGTAGAGCTGTGAGAGCAGGAAATGTGTGAAGGAGTTAGTGTTGGGGAAGCAGTAAGTGGGAGTGTGCAGAGGTAGAGCTGTGAGAGCAGGAAATGTGTGAGGGAGTTAGTGTTGGGGAAGCAATAAGTGGGATTGTGCTGATGTAGAGTGGAGAGAGCAGGTAATGTGTGAGGGAGTTGATGTTGGGGTATAAGTAAGTGGGATTGTGTAGAGGTAGAGCTGTAAGAGCAGGTAATGTTTGAAGGAGATACTGTTGGGGAAGCAGTAAGTGGGTTTAGAGCTGTGAGAGCAGTAATGAGTAATGATGGAAATGTTTCGACATATATCAGAAATACTTTATCAAGACCAATAACAGGTCAGCGGTTATAGCAGTGAATGGCAGCAAATGGCTTATAGCATTTGGCATCCGCTTTTGGTGCATCTTGGGTGTTATGTCCTAGAGAGTCTGAGATGGTTATAGGTGGACGTGTAAAACAATGATCGGTTGTTATTATTGGTGGCTATAAAGATCAAGTCTAAGAGAGACATATTGTATAAGAGCAGACATTATTATTATTATTATTATTAAAAAACAAACAGTATCAATGCAGTTTTTGAATGCAATTGATACAATTTGCTCCAGTCTGTGAGTAAGCTTGTGATTTGCGAGTGGCAATAGAAGGCGTTAAAAAAAGGCGTTGCATTGTGCACAGTTTATAATGCAATGTATCATATCATGTGTCTCTGCCCCAGCTCCCACCTTGGGGAGAGTCAGTAAGAGGAGTTACATGGTGCACACATTATAGTGAGATGTATCCCATCCTGCGACTCTGCCCCAGCTTTCTCGTTCCATTTTGCTGGGATAAGGAAGGATATATTGTGATAAGGAAGTAGCATGTTTTCTTGTTCCCGTTTGGAATAGGAAGGATATATTGGGATATTGTAGTGATATTCTGCACCAGCACTGTTATTGAATTCTATGAAAGCTATGAGATATTTTGTCACACACACACCTCAGGACCTTACTCCTGGAATCAAGCAAAGAAAGGTAGACACAAGATGGCATTGTGACACAAGAAATAATTGTTAAAACAGTAATCTATAAATGATGATAAAAATAAAATGTAACTCAAGCTGAAGGCGTTATATGTATGTATATTTTTTTGTATATAGCACCAACTATGTACAGCTGTAGTGGACGTTACAGAACTCACTAAAGTGTTTTTGGGGAAATCCATAATGCATTATTTGGCAGTGACTCCATTGAAACAGTATGTTTTGTTCTTTTCTTCACATACATCTATCTCTCAGTAATAATACTCATACTGTATACATCGTGGTTGTGGTACAGGGAACAATGTAATGTGTAGTGCTGCTTTATTTTGATGGTAGAAACTAAAATGTCAGCAGACATCATACCTGTATATGTGATGCAGAATTATGTCTCTCTTTTCCTCCATATCCTCCCTTCCCTCCATCTTCTTCCTTCACTCGCTCTCCCTCCCTCTCCCTCTACCTCCATCTTCTTCCCTCGCTCCATCTCTTTCCTTCCTTCCCCCTCTCTCCCTTCATCTCCCCATCTCACTCTACCTCCATTTCCTACCTTCACTCCCTCCATTGCCCTCCATCTTCTTCCCTCCCTCCATCTCCGTTTCTCCTTCCCTATCCCTCCATCTCCATCTCCTTCCCTCCATTCATCTATCTCCTACCTTCCCTCAATCTCCCTCCCACCCTCTTCTTCCCTCCTCTCTCCCGCTATCTCTACCTAACCTCTTCTTCCCTCGCCCTCCCTCTCTCTCCTTCTCCCCCTCTCAGGAAAAAAGCATAAATAAGCCACTGTATAAAGCTGTAAGAAGTAATACCACATCATGAATATGAAGTACAGTTTTGTGCACCACACCCTAAAAAATATGTATGTATGTATATCTTTATTTATATAGCGCCATTAATTGTTCATAGCACTTCACAGCATTAATACACGTGACCATAATATAAATAACAAATAATAGAAATAACACATAATGGGAAGAAGTGCTTCAGACATAAATGTGACAGTTATGAAAGGGAGAATGTGAGAGGAGTTGAGTGTGACCCCTAGGCAGCATGCTTGTGCTAATAGGTGTATGATAGTACTTCCGACAGTAATGTAGAAGGAGGTAGTAGGACCAGGTTTAGGAGGAAATATGAGGAGCTCTGTTTTTGCCATGTTAAGTTTGTCAACAGAGGCCATCCAGGATGATATAGCGTAGAGACATTAAAAAACTTTGGTCCAGGGCCGCCAACAGGATGGATCTGCCGTGTTGGCATCCTGGGCCCAGTTTGTCGGGGGGGCCTGCCAGGCTGGCATGGCAATTTGGGCCTGACCTCTGGCCAGGCCCGCCTGCCAGTCCTCTCGTGGCCAGGCTCGGCTCAACGTTAGCAATAGCCTGCATGACTTTATCCCTCTTTCTCACGCCGATGGGCCTCTGTGACGTCAGCGCGCTGGAAGTGATCTGACGTCAGTGCTCTCTGCTTCCAGCGCGCGACGGCATGAGAGGGAGGCCTGTCGGAAACTCAGCATGGGACAGAGGATACAGGCAGCAGGCTGCTGCTGAGGGGAGAGTCGGGGTCCGGCCTCGAGATCACCGGCAGCCGGGCCTGGCCAGAGGTCGAGCCCAACTTGCAGTGCCGGCCATCGGGTTCCTACAGCCACTGGACCCGGCCTGATCATCCACAAGGTAAGTCTTTTTTTTTATATGTATTGTGGGTGTCTTTTTTAATATGTATTTGGGGGGTGGGCTATTTTAAAATATGTATTGGAGAGGTGGGGGTCTTTCAATATGTATAGGGGGGTCTTTTTAATATGTATGGGGGGTGGGGGTATTTTTTATTCGTATTTGTGGTTGAGGGCCTATTTTTTATATGTATTGGGGGGCTTGGGGGTATGTTTATATGTATTGGGGCTTGGGGGTATTTTATATGGGTTGGGATATTTTTATATGTATTGGCGGAGTGTTGTTTTTTTAATATGATTTGTGTATATGTATATGTATATATATATGTATGTTTGTGTATATACATTTTTTTGTATGTATTTGGATGTAGGAAGTTTTTCACATTGGTGGTGGGAAGTTTTTTGGTATACATCTTGTGGGGGGAATAGTGTGAAGGGGGACAGAATGAGTGAGCGTGGGGTAATTGACTTGAGGGAGAGAAGAGAGGGTGTGAGTGAGCAAAAGAGGGAGTAACAGTGAGACCCAGGGGAGAGAAATACATGTGAGGCGGGAGAGTGACAGGATCTGAGATGGAAGGGAGAGAAATACATGGGAAGAGGGGGGGGGGAAGAAAGGGGGCTCATGAGGTGTGAAATGGAGGGGCAGCTCGTAATACAGCTGACATGGGGGGGGGGCTGCTTAAAATGTTTGTCCTGGGCCCCACGATTTCTGTTTGTGGCCCTGCTTTGGTCTGTACAGCAGGTGTAAGTTCATGGGTTGAAAAGTAAATTTGTGGGTCATCAGCATAGAGGTGATATTTGAACCCAAGAGATGTGATTAGGACACCTAGAGAGAGTGTGTAAAGAGAAAAGAGGAGAGGTTCCAGGACAGAGCCCTGGGGTACCCCCACAGAGAGATTGATAGAGGAGGAGGTGTTAGCAAAAGAGACACTCAAAGTAGTAAGAGGAGATCCAGGATAGAGCTTTGTTACGGATACCAAGAGTATGGAGAATGTGACGAAGAAGAGGGTGGTCCACAGTATCAAATATTGCAGAGAGGTCGAGTAATATGAGTAGAGTGTATTGACCTTTGTCTTTGGCAGCATGAAGGTCATTTATTATTTTAGTGAGTGCTATTTCAGTGGAGTGAGCAGTGCAGAAGCCAGATTATAGTGGGTCTAGAAGAGAATATGAGTTGAGAAAATGGAGCAAGTGAGAAAATACAAGATACAACAATACAATATATTATGGAACTAGAAAAAGTGCAGAGAGGAGCCACCAAATTAATAAAGGGGTGGACAATCTGATTTATGAGTAGAGGCTAGCTAAATTAGATTTGTTTACATTAGAAAAGAATCATCTAAGTGGGGATATAATAACTAAATACAAACATTTTTATGGTCAATGCAAGGAGCTTTCACAAGACCTATTCATCCCAAAGGCAGTACAAACGACACAGAGTCATCCATTATGGTTGGAGGAGATTCCACCAGCATCAAAGGAAAGCGTTATTTACAGTAAAGCCAGTTAAAATGTGGAATTCATTACTCATGGAGACTGTCATTGCAGATACAATAGATATCTTCAAAAAAAGGTTGGTCATCTTTTTAGAAAGAAAAAGTATACATAGATATACCAAATAAATAAACATGGGAGGGATGATGACCCAGGGAGTAATCTGATTGCCAATATTGGGGCCAGGAAGGAATTTATTTTTCCCAGAACCATCATTGTATAATGTGTCATTGGGGTGGTTTGTTTGCACACAGGATTTCTACAGATACAGTCCCTGCCCAGATGAGCTTACAATCTAAGTTTTTGGTACCTGAAGCACAGGAAGATAACGTTACTTGCCCAAGTCAGAAAGAGCTTACACTGGGAATCAAACCAGGGTCCCCTGATTCACACTCTGTAAACAATGACACTGAGCCAGTGTCTTAACTCACTGAGCTGCTTATTCACTACAAAGGTACTGTAAGAGGTACTGTAAGAGGTACTGTAAGAGGTCCGAACAAGGAAGAGAGGGTGTCACCAGTGCAGTTTCATTCTGCTTCTCCTGTCAATCAGCAGGGAGAAATAACTTTCCTGGAATTCAAGTAAAGAGCCCAAACCTTGTAAGGGCCCAAATATTATGAGGTTTTCACGGGTACACTGTACTTGGTAACACTACTTTTTAATTTACAATCCCAGAGTACCACTTTTTAATTACAATATTACTGTTCCACTTTAATATAGCATGAATCAGCCCTCTGCAATCAGTTACAGCTGCCCCCCCATTAACAGTGCTCTTTAGTTGTTAGTGTATAGAAAGAGAATGACAGACCTGCTCGTTCTGAGCACCATAGTGTGAAATTAGCCAGTTTCCTTATCAGAAGACTGCAGTTTCTTATTCATCAGAACTCATTTCTAATCAGATGTCAAACATTGGCCTTTTACAGCCATGGAATTGATTGGTATTCATTAGAGATCCATTACGTTCCATATGTCATTCGCCATCGGTAATCTGTACCTAAATTCACTCTGGTTTTGTGATCAGAATTACATTAAATTCTTATACGCTCACGAAAAGGCCTTGTCTTAAATAATTAATGTGCTTTGTACAATGTTAACTGCCATGCACATATATTAATCTCTGACACTGACATTAAGTGATCGGAATCAGTCCAACACTTTCCTAGATTTTAATGCAAGAAGGTATTATTTGATATTCATGAAGCAAGACAAATTGGGTTATGAATTAAACTGGTATAGTAAGTGCGAGAAGATTTTTTTTTTTTAACATTTGGCAGGTTTTAAAAGAAGAAAAGCTGCTACTCTGATAATTGTAATGTTCCTTCAGTTTAGGAATTATTATTAACCTTTAATAGTTAGTACTGAGAAGAATGTGTTCTGTCAGTGTCCCCCAACTTCAGTCCTCAAGTCCCACCAACAGGTCAGGTTTTAAAGATAGCCCTGCTTCAGCACAGGTGGCTCAATCACAATGACTGAGCAACAGATTGAGCCACCTGTTTTAAGCAGGGATATCCTTAAACCCTGACCTGTTGGTGGTATGTGAGGACTGGAGTTGAGAATCCCTATTATATGTGACCAGGTTATTGGAACAGTATTTGTATGATTAAAGCTTACTGTAAGCACATAGGAGTTAGTGTAGGTAAGGTTCATGTGGGCTATGTAACTTATCACCTGTAGTTATATTATTCAGGCCCTTCTGTAACACCAACCTATTTTATTCCCCATTTCCAAAATATTTAAGTTGCAGTTACAGCTAATCAACCCCAAAATATATTTATTCTTTAATGTATACCCTTAAGCCAAGAGGCTAACAGTGTAGCCGAGAGATAAGAGCACTGCCTTTGGAGCAGGTGAAATGGCAAAAACACACACTTTCCCAGCAAGCTCAAACCCCAACACCCACCACATCATATATAATTGTAGCCCTGCATAATTCTGGGGTTACATGCCTCTCTTTTTCTGTGCAGTAATCCATGTTAAGAGGGCGGGGTTGCCAGAAGTTGTCATGGAGGTTTGTCCTCAACCCATGTGATGTGTACTATGTAGCAAAGGAAGTGACAGCATGCTCTGTGTACACTTACAGTGACATTGGGGTGGTGCCTCCTGGAGCTATATAATATGCATCACTTCCTAAAGTTAGTAGTCAAGTGTCTAGTGCAAGTGTCAGTTCTGTGAGACTAAAGTTCCAGATCAAGTCTGTCAAGTAGTTGCAGAGTGACAAGCTGACCCCACACTGTGTCAGGGCTCTGGCACAGATGGTGGCCCTCCCTTAGGGGAGAGGTGGCAGACATATCCCTGTCTCTATTACAGAGTCAGGAGGAAACATCCTTGAGGTGGGCAATTATGCTGATGTGCGGCTAAGTATCGGTCGCTATGATGGGCAGTCTGCCATGGAGGATGTTAATAAAGGTAGCCTTGATTCAAAGAACCTTCTTGCCTGAGACTGGAGTTAATCAGGGAGAAGCTGCACCCAGGGGTTGTCTACCAGAGACTCCTCCCTGCTGTCGTGGGGATCTGGAAGAGATGGAGGCGCTGTACCAACTGTGAGTAGAACTCAGCACTACCTCACGAGCCAGTCCTGGTGAATTCCCCAATACCATCAAGCAGGAGACTCAGGAGTCCTGTAAGCCAGCAGGTGCACCACACAACATGACATGTAACGGGGGGCAGTTTTCTCACCTGGGGGCCCATATGAGATTGGGTAGGGGTCGAACCGTTACATTTTTGGAGGCGCTGCTGAGATGCATCAGGACAGGCTTTAGCTGGGCTAATGAGAAAGATATGTATGCTACCAGTAATGTGCTGCAGAATGGAAGGAAGCCTAGGAGTAGTCAGGAGTACCATGGTCGCTCGCAAAGCACACCCTAGGGCCTGATATGGAGTTAAGTAGATCTGGAGACAGGGCTATTGCTGTATTCTAGTCACCTTGAGGCAGCTAGTCGTAGGGCGCCATGCTCATGGGGTAGCCTGGTTAACGCGGGTCAGGAACTCCTGGGAGGGTCTGCGCTAGGTGTAGCCAACAGTAGGTGATGCCCTAGGTACTGCATGGAGAAGCCAGAGTACTCTAGCCAGTAACCAGACTACTAACCACAGAGCACATACTGGAGGATATCGTGTACAGCATACAGAGAGAGAGTTAGCCTAGCCTGAGGTAGTGCATACATGAGAGAGACACACATGAGATACATGTAGAGGTGCACTGGCATACTTTATTGCATCGGAATGGCGACTGCCCAGCAGAGGAGCACCATGTGCGATTGCAACAGAAGTGTAAAGATTGCGACCTGTAAGGATGTCCCGCGCGGTGCGGGGAGTCCAAGATGGCGGCTCGTGCCTAATGGGGAAAGCGCACGTGGTATGTGTAACACGGAGGTACAAAATACAGAAATTACTTTCGCCAGTTTGCTGTGGAGCGGCGCGAAAGCTGTGGCCGCGCCGTTCTTGTCTTGCATAAATTCCTGGGGTGCCACCCTGGAAGATAGCTGTGAGGACATTGTGATTAAGTGCGAAACTAATGAAGGAGTATCTGATTGCCAGGCGGTGATCACTACCCAAATTACCGCTGCTGCTAATGTGGATTGCAGTGTGATCCAAAATGGTGGCCCCCGCTTCCCTAGGACACCGCGTGGGCTGCGTGCAGAAGAGACTTTTGCAAGAACCTGGCTGGGAGAGGCGCGAAAGAAAGAACCCCACCCTGATGGGGGAAGTGGCGCAAAAGCAGTGGCCGCGCTCTCTTGGACTGTGACAGGCTCAGAGCCGATTCTGGATCATGACGTGAAGCTATGGGACCCTCCTCTAATATCCACAAGAGGGTGGGGTCCTTGCATCTGCCAATGGAAGATGGAGCTGACTGAGGGAGGAGCTGGAAGTGCGCTTCCTGTCCCTCAGTTGCAAAGAGCTGGTGAGCAAGAGACTGTTTTGCTGTGTGTCTCCCTTGCCAAGCACCACAAATACTTGTGTCATGTCGGACATTGCTATACACCCTTATCAACTGCCAGGAGGCTTCCTGGTGGTGAAGACGGGTGGAAAAGAAGTACTGCAGTGCCTGTGTATGCAGTGCCGGCTGCCGGGTGGAGAAGCCAGCACCACTGCGAGATGCCCCCAATGTGGTATCCATTATTTTTGGGCTGTGGAGCTGTTTGTGCCTGGGCACGCCGCAGAGGCGGAAGGAGATACAGCCATGCTAAGGCTGGAGCCTCGCCAAGAATAAAGAGAGAGGAGGTCGATCCCGGAGAATGGAGATCGCTGCTAATGACGGTACCTAAAACGAATGACGCAGAGGCCTGCAACCGCAGCGAGCACCTGGAACCTCGCTGTGGGTGCCCTGCGGAGGTACCCTTACCGTCATCGGCGTCTGCCTCGTCGGACGACGAGCAGGGAAGTCCTACGTTGGTGGTGATGCACCTACCGGCGGGCCACTACAGCGGTGCTGAAAGCAAAGACAAGCTACTGACCGGTGGTCCTGAAGAGCTGAGCATTGAGATTCCCCGACAGCATGCGCTGGTGCGGCCGGAGCAGCGGAAGAGTTCCATGGCCGTTGCGACTCCCAGCTTGTCGGGAGAAGAGGACCTCATCGCAAGCCAGCGGAGTGGTGAGATACCCGCTTACCTCCCACAGGCTCCGATGGAGGCTACCTAGGAGAATGGCCTGACCAAAGCCCAAGCGGAGCTGAGGAACGACCTAGTGTATCCGGCACTGGATGTCGAAATGGAGGAAGAAGTTATGGTGGGGGACCCCACCCAAGATGGCGCCTCATCCCGCGAGAATGATGATGTCACTTCCGGTAGCCACAGCGGAGCCGACCGGAGCAACTGTCACCGCCGATGTTCAGCACCAGTCTGTCCCAGGAAGATATGGACAGATACCGACAAGCTGTACAGAGTCGGGGGAGCAAGAAGACGGGTGAGCCTGATCTACCCAATGTTGCCACGGGGCGCGGCATCGCCAAGCTGCTGATCATGATCCCGCAGCGTAAGGACACTTCCCCCTTCCCTTAGCCCAAGGCCACTGTCCCTGTACCTGCCCCTGTCACATCTTCCTCGGGGTCCCAATCGAGCCAAGGGTGGTCTGGGGAGTCACGCAACATGTCGAATGAATGGCCTGGGTCGGCCATGGACTGGGGTGAATGTTTTACATCTGATGAGGGGTCGGGGAGGGAAATGATACCTGCTAGGACATCCCCGAAAATGAGCCCTGTTACCTAAAATCCTATTGTATGGGGAAGGCCTAAACAATATGGGTCGGCCTCAAGGTCAACTAATACTTCAGGTGTCTCTTCTGGGGGAGAGACTGAGGAGAGTGAGACTGCATTGTCAGTGAAGGAGCAGTCCTTGGAGCATAGCACTAAATGGTGGGCTCCAATGTATGAGGGATATTCGGGATGGTTAGACCTCACCCGATTTGTGCTAATGAGGGGAGATGTGGTTGACCACTGGTGGGATGTGGGCGAGTACACAGCCAAGGAACACCAGGAAGAGTTAAAAAGACGGTGGTATGAGATACAGAAGGGAATAGTTACCCCAAGGGGATCATCTATCCTGTATGATATCATTGCCCCTGAAGAGCCCCTGTCTTGGGTACTGCCAGGCAGGGCAGGAAATAAGAAATTGATAAGGATCAGCAGGGCTGAGAGGGCCATAGTAGCGCGCTATAAGCAGTCGCATGGGCTGGAATATCCCTATGTTCCTGAACCTCTGATGCAAGAGATAGAGGACAATAGAGATACCTGGCTAAGGGAGGCTGTGGAGGACTACATCAAGTCCAAATCTAGCTACTCTGAGCATAGAACCGAGTCTAGAATCTGTTACTTAATGCGGATTTGGAGTGTTGGGCGCAACATTTATATGAATAGGATGGAATACAGATCAGAAAATGGGCCGCCCAGATCCTATAGTATCACTGTACTTGATGCTAACGGGCAGGAGGTAAAGAAGCCTGACCCTAGACATTATTACTGAGATTTAGATTCTCCTAGGGAGTAATCCATAAAGTATACGTTCTGGGTACAGTGATTATGTATAGGGTGTGCAATGTATTCCTGCAATGATATTGTGTTTTGTGTATTTTTGCAGTTGCCCGTTTGAAGGAAGGCTCTGCAAATTTAGGCCCAACAGGGACGTTGGAATCCACCAGAGGGAGATTATAGACCTGTGTAATTTTGGGCACATGCCTCTCTTCTTCTGTGCAGTAATCCCTGTTAAGAGGGCAGGGTTGCCAGAAGTTATCATGGAGGTTTGCCCTCAATCCATGTGAGGTGTACTATGTAGCAAAGGAAGTGACAGCATGCTCTGTGTCCACTTACAGTGACAAAGGGGTGGTGCCTCCTGGAGCTATATAATATGCATCACTTCCTAACGTTAGTAGTCAAGTGTCTAGTGCAAGTGTTAGTTCTGTGAGACTAAAGTTCCAGATCAAGTCTGTCAAGTAGTTGCAGAGTGACAAGCTGACCCCGCACTGTGTCAGGGCTCTGGCACAGATGGTGGCCCTCCCTTAGGGGAGAGGTGGCAGAGATATCCCTGTTTCTATTACAGAGTCAGGAGGAAACTTCCTTGAGGTGGGCAACTATGCTGATGTGCGGCTAAGTACCGGTCGCTATCATGGGCAGTCTGCCATGGAGGATGTTAATAAAGGTAACCTTGATTCAAAGAATCTTCTTGCCTGAGACTGGAGTTCATCAGGGAGAAGCTGCACCCAGGGGTTCTCTTCCAGAGACTCCTCCCGGCTGTCGTGGGGATCTGGAAAAGATGGAGGCGCTGTACCAACTGTGCGTAGAACTCAGCACTACCTCATGAGCCAGTCCTGGTGAATTCCCCAATACCATCAAGCGGGAGACTCAGGAATCCTGTAAGCCAGCAGGTGCACCACACGACATGACATGTAACGGGGGGCAGTTTTCTCACCTAGGGGCTCATATGAGATTGGGTAGGGTCGAACCGTTACATATATGAGTGATACTGAGCATGGCAAAAGACAGGGGAACCCAATGCTACAAAAATCAAATTGACAAAACATATACTTCAATAATAATTATTTCTTGGTTATTTAGTTAAACCCTTTGGCCAAAGCATCATAAGCCTGCATACGAACGTCAAGGTATAACCACATGTGCAGGTCCTAACACTACACTGTGAACTTTTCCTTTTACCTCTGTATGAGGGAAACATCCATAGTAGTATGTCCTGTTCAAACAGCAAAATGAGAGAACCTCCCAAGTTAAAAAGGTGGCAAAAACCATATATTATACTCTTCACTCCAACTCCTTTATCTCTTTACCCTTTCTCTCTCCTTATCCTTCCTATGGCTCATCCTTCTCTTCTCCAGGGTCCTTTTGAACAACACTATTACCTAAATTGCATACAAAAAAAGAGCTTCAACCTAAAAAACCTGTGAGCTAAGTGTGCCTACTGCACTAGTAATTGTAATGAATGTGCATACAATGAATAATATTAACCACTAATAAAGTGAAAATATTAATACAGTGATGATTCCCTGGAGTGGTGTAAAACTCTTAATAAGAATGGCAGCCCATGGCAAATGATATACACGTTTTCCCAAAATGTGTTACAACAGATACACAACAAAGCAGATCCCCGGCGCAAAAAGATACTGTATTACCAGTCCCAGGAGTCCATGAAATAGTCCATAGACAAAATCCTGGTGTGTCCTTTCAGAGGTGATTCTCCTATGATTTGAAACAGAGAAAACAGACCATTACGCAGTAATCACTGTCAGCAGAAAAAACTCCCATACGGTTTTTAAATGCCGACTTACAGCATGCACTGTGGTTAAGTGCAGTGATATAATTTGTTCTTTAACCTCCAGTCGTCTGGCTGAATCCATGAATCCCTCGTAGTTCACAGCAATGATCCTCAATATAGCCCTTGAGGAGCATAGGGAGAAAAGGAATCCCATGTGAGGCACACACTTCCACTTGAAAAATACAAAAATAATAAAGTTGTATTAATATTACTAGAAATACACAAATTGTTTTAAAACCTCAAAGAGTAGCGCTGTGCGGTGTTGGTAGTGTTTACTTGTATCCAAAGGCATAGCCTACATGGAATAAGCCTTCCTTGTTAAACCCTGGTAGTTATACTGTAGTATATACCTGGTTTTATCCCACACATAAGGGAGGTGTAAGCCTGGATGGTGGGAGTATACCCTCACCAGAGGCTACACTATTGAGAGAAAATAATGGTAGTCCTGATTGAGTGAATGCTACTGTGATAGTAGCAAGATCCTGTAATGTGTCTAGAATAGACTAACTAGTCTGACTATTATGGCTAGTGACTGCCAATGGTGCTAGCTCAGTGCAGATGATTGGTGCTAAATATTGTAATGGTGTAGCCCAATCGACTTGTATCATCTGATATCCATTAATAGCAGCACCGGAGACACCCGGCATCAATCCGATGCAATAAAAATGCATTTACAGTCAACTTAATTAGCTTAGCGGCTAACCACTAAGGATATGAAGGGTTAAGGAACAACAACAGCTTAATTGGGGGCAGAGGGGGTGAGTGAAGCAGGTACTTGGCCGTTCATTAACCCCCATTGCCCTCAATAAACTTTACAATATGTAGTAAACACCAATACACAACCCACCCATCTCCTGTGCTCCTACATAAAACCAGATTTTATATTTTGATACACAGGATTGATATCAGAGGCTGGTGGGGGTCCCCGGATGGTCCCCATGAGTATCCGTGCGCCTCCAGGCGGTCCCCACAGGTGTCTGGGGGCCCTCAGGTGGTCCCTGTGGGTGTCTGCTTGCCTGCGGTACCAATCCTGTATCCCCCCAAAAAATGTTGTCAAAAATTGCAATAAATATTTCCCCCTCCTTCCCCCCAAAACACATACAGTGCATTAATGGGCAAAATAATTGTTAGATATAGAAGAGAGAGAACCCAATATAGCACTCAAGTTCGCACTCCGGAGATTAGTGAATGATTTAAAACATAATCTTTATTAGTAGCAATGTGTATAAAATAATGGATGATAGAACAACGTACGGGAGGTAGGTTGATCCTAATAAATGATAGCCATATTGGCTCCGGATCAGACTTATTTGTGTGTACCAGGTAATTTTAATAAACCACTGGCAACATAACAGCACAGAAATCCTGGTATTGACCTGTGTGATGAGTGAATACTCTGGGTGTGCCCGGGTAGGTACTGAGGCTACAGGTCACAAGGGTAATGGCTGAATAGACCCTGGTATGACATGGTAAATGTGACCAGTAGTAACTGATAAACATATAAAACAAATACAATATGTGTATCAGTGATGGTAATTGTGCAATCAGCTATGCTCCTCTGTGAAAATCACATGCCCAAAACAGTGTCAGAATGACTTAAGGTAACCCTCTGGGTGCCGATCTGCAGGAGTGTGTTGACCTGCAGTAACCTGCGTGGCTATGCCAGAGGTAAGTACCCTGACTTAAGGTCGTGGAACAGGTCAGTGGGACCCCGATGTAAGAGACACTGATGATGGGAGTCAAATAAAGCTAAAGCATATAGCAGGGGGCTAGGCTGTTGCACTAACAGGAAGGTAGAGCCTCACTGCTGCTGTGAAGGAATCCGGACACAGCAGCGCAGCTTCAGTGTTGCTGCAGGCACAGTAACTCAGTACTCATATACATCAGAGCATAAACCCTGTAAACACTCCTGAACGAGGCTAAGAGTGACCGTCGGGGCACGAGCAGACTATCGCATCAACTCACGGTTCAGAAAATCATGCGGAGGCAGTAACTGATCTGCGCGTGCACGTGGGAGGTTGGAGCCGACGCGCGCGTTTCGCGAGAGGCTTTCTCAAGGCGAATGGTGAGTATCACTAAGGATACCCTGCAGGTTGGCAGGTATATTTAGGGCCCCCAGAGATGACGTCACAGATTAACCCCTGGTATGCCGTGATATGCTTGGTTCTGTTAAAGGGCACAGTAAGTATACCAATGTATGTGACTGCATATCCAGCACACTGATGTAATAAAGATCTGACTGTATTTGTGTGTAGTTATTGCTTTGTTGTCAGATGCATGCATAGTGGAGCGGTGATGCACTACTACTGTGCTTCAAGGGTGGTAAAATAGTGATCCCTAATAAATCATGTTAGTATATAATGATAGTGTTAGGGTCCAGAGAGACCCTGCTGGAGATGATGTTACCACTCTGAGGTGGTGGTTGTCTCTGTACAGGATTTGGGAGCTACCTGATGCAGACATGGCAATGCTACAGGGTAAGTAAAGCAAATGAAGCGGTGAGGGGTGGATAAATAAATAAATGAATAAATAAGTGCAGACATGATCCATGGTGATGTATGGCTAGGAAGGTTGTGTCGGCCGTCATAGAAATGGGGTATACAGAAATCCCTCATTGAGGCCTCTGGGTGATAGTGTCCCAAGTGTGTAAATCCATTTGGCTTCCAATTGGAGTAGAACTTTGTCCCAGTCTCTCCTCCTTTGTCCTCGAGTGGGATGGTCAATCCCACAGAAGGTGATGGCCCTAAGTTCCCCGCCATGACACAAATTGACGTGTCTTGACAGGGGTTTGTCAGCCTTGTTTCTCACAGTGCCTATGTGTTCGAGCACCCTTTGTTTTAGACATCTGCTGGTTTTCCCCACATAGACTTTCCCACAGACACACTTGCCTTGGTATATGACACCGGTACTCAGGCAGTTAATGAAACTGCGTATAGGGTACATCTTAGTGTCATTCCATTTCCCAAATTGGTTGGTAGTGGTCATGTACTGGCATGCCTTGCATCACTGGCAAGTGTATGATCCAGTATATCTACTACTGTGTTCACACCCAAAGCACCGGTCACATCCATATTCACTTGTGGCTGTAGCAGGGGCTCCCCTAATACCTCAAAATAATTGTTATTCAGAAATGGACAATAGCTCATTTATCCCATTATTAAATCAAACATTAGCCAGGCAGCAGAAATAAAGTAAATAAACCTTTCTACTTACCCCTGCCTTCATGAAGGGCATCCTCGTCAGCATACTCCAGGGCCATGTCCTCCGTTGTCAGAAAGAATACATACAAAAATACAATCTAAAAAAAAAAAAGAGAGGTGGGCACATGATACAGAATCCAATCAGATTGGAGCTATACCATCTGACCTAAAAATGTGACGTCACAGGCCATAACATATTTAAGGCCTTGACGCCTCATTTTACATCAAGAAGCCAACGTTACAACATTGTGATGTGGATTTCTCATTTGGGCTTTGTGCACTAACAGATAAAGAAAGAAAATTACAGAAAATTAAAAAAAAAATAAAAGATGAAGAAAGAAGAAGGTGATAGAAGATCAAAGATTGAAGACTTTTGTTACCTGTTCCAGATCTTCAAGGTGGATGGTGTTGGATTGAGTTTGATGACGTTGCGGTACAAGAGCTTTCTAAAACCCCTTGATTCGGAAGGCCAACACTTCTAAAGGTAAGTAAAATATTGAATGTACTGTATGTTATTTTTTTACAGGTTTTTTTTATTGTATTTCTTTCTTTTAATGTTTTTCATTGCCCATTGACTGCTAATATATTAGTCTGTGCCCGTTTAGGGTACAGGTAAATACAGTGATAGCCAAAGCATTTTTTTGGCAAATACTTTTTTTTATTTTGGAGTGTTATTTTTTCTATTTCTCTTGATTGTTTGCATTAAATAGTTTGTAATTTGGATGGCTTGCTTTTATGTATTGTTTCAATTGATTAGTGTTTGTTATTAATTAATTATTTTGTTGGCTCATTGTTTGAATTGATGTGTAGATAGTGTTGTATTAATTAAATGCTTTGTTAGTTACTAGTTAAAATTATTTAATTCTTCCTGAAGTCTATAACGAGTTCCTTGATGTCTTTGATAAAGTCCGTTCTGAAGTCCTTCCTCGTCACCGCCCTTTTGATTGCCCAATTGACCTTTTGCCCGGAGCTGTTCTGCTTAAATCCAGATCTTATATACAAACGATTAACTGCTCAACCCCAATGCCTATGTGTCTAGTGATGGTGACCAAGGTGCATAGGGACATTAATAATATGTATAAACAGTTAGGTAGGAAAGAAACCCCACAATAGAGCCCCTTTCACTTGCACTCAAAGTACATATTTCAGAACGTGAGTCCCATGTTAATCAGTGGCGGTGAGCATTGGATAACGCATTCAAGTGTTGAAAAACGGCCCTTAGAGTTGCATTGTAAAGCGTTGGATATGCCATTCATTGTAAAGTGACGACCTGTATAGTTGCATCCTTTGTTACCAAAAGTTTAAGGCTCGCTCATGTCATACAGCAAAAGTAGATACTCATGCATTAGGTAGTTAGTATTTCAATCTGATAAGGGTTTCACCTTTAGGAGGAAAAAAGTGTGATATCGCTATACAACTACGTTCTGGCGTGTGTGTCGATCAGCATCTGTCCCCATCAGCTGACGTCATCGTCGTGACGTCGGTAATACCCCAATATACCCTCTCTGCTATATCATCATGGATGGCCCTTCGCCGACTTGAACTTATTATGTCAAAAACAGAGATCCTCATATTAACCTCCCAAACCTGGCCCTACTACCTCCTTCCACATTACATTTGGAAGTATTATCATATATCCCGTAGCCCAAGCACGCTGCTTAGGGTTGACACTCGACTCCTCTCTCACATTCTCCTCTCACATTCAAAATGTAGCTAAAACCCGTTGTTTTTTCCTCCGCAATATTACAAAGATATGCCCTTTCCTCTGTTGCTCGACTTCTAAAACTCTGACACCAGCCTTCCATCTCTCCAGTCTCGATTACTGTAACCTGATGTCTGGCCTTCCTCCCTCTCACCTGTCTTCCCTACAATCTATCCTAAATGTTGCTGCCAGAATCACTCTACTCTTTCCTAAATCTGTGTCAGTGTCTCCCCTGCTGAAATCCCTCTCCTGGCTTCCTATCAAATCCCGTATCACACACTCAATTCTCCTCCTCACTTTTAAAGCTTTACACTCTTCTGCCCCTCCTTACATCTCAGCCCTAATTTCTCGCTGTGCACCATCCCGACTCTTGCGTTCTTCTCAAGGATGTCTTCTTTCTAACCCTTTTGTATCTAAAGCCCTCTCCCATCTTAAACCTTTCTCTGACTCCCCCACACCTCTGGAATGCCCTTCCCTTCAATATCCGATCAGCAACCTCTCTATTCACCTTTAAGACTAATAGCAAACAGAAATACAAAAAACACAGCGCACAACGCTCATAGTGCATTAAAAATTATATTAGTAACCACAAGAGTAAGGTGAGTATTAAGCGTACATTTGAACAGAAAAAACAAGCATTTCAGGGTTAATGTTACCCAAGCACCAATGGACACCAGTGAAGATGTTGTGGCTTTATCCTTCTCAATCCCTCAGCCTCGGGATAGGGCCTGGGTGGTCTCCGATCGGGTAGCTGTTAATTCAGCCCTCAGCCTCAAGGTAGTGCTTAGATGGTCTCCGGTCAGGTAAATGACAGATCTGGTGCCGAGCAGTAATGCCTCACACTGTTAGAGTCTCTGTAGCAGCGGAGCACACGCTGTAGGGCGTCTAGATTCGGCGCTTCCGGGTCCGTGACGTCACACGGTCGCGACTGAGCGTCGCAAGTCAGCAGAACACTGGGCCGGTTCTCACGGGGTGATAAAGTGGTGAGGGTTCACAAATAGTCTTTAATCCAACGCGTTTCGAGACCGCAAGGGTCTCTTCATCAGGGATATTGACTCGTCATAATAGTATCATTTAAATACCCCTCGCTTGTCACCGATTGGGACGTGTATGCTTGGAGTAACTTGACTCCACCCCGCTGCCTTATGATTGGCTGCCACTCCCAATTGAGGGCCCAATCGGTGACAAGCGAGGGGTATTTAAATGATACTATTATGACGAGTCAATATTCCCTGATGAAGAGACCCTTGCGGTCTCGAAATGCGTTGGATTAAAGACTATTTGTGAACCCTCACCACTTTATCACCCCGTGAGAACCGGCCCGGTGTTCTGCTGACTTGCGATGCTCAGTCGCGACCGTGTGACGTCACAGACCCGGAAGCGCCGAATCTAGACGCCCTACAGCGTGTGCTCCGCTGCTACAGAGACTCTAACAGTGTGAGGCATTACTGCTCGGCACAGCGATCTGGCTGTACTGTCGTTTACCTGACCGGAGACCATCTAAGCACTACCTTGAGGCTGAGGGCTGGATTAACAGCTACCCGATCGGAGACCACCCAGGCCCTATCCCGAGGCTGAGGGATTGAGAAGGAGAGAGCCACGACATCTTCACTGGCGTCCATTGGTGCTTGGGTAACATTAACCCTGAAATGCTTGTTTTTTCTGTTCAAATGTACGCTTAATACTCACCTTACTCTTGTGGTTACTAATATAATTTTTAATGCACTGTGAGCGTTGTGCACTGTGTTTTTTGTATTTCTGTTTGCTATTAGGGGGTATTTGAGCCATCCCTGGTGCCACAGCTGCAGACGCTCCTTATATTCTACGTTGATCAAAGGTCACCCATTTATTACATCACATAATCACTTCACTTTTATTGATTGTAGTTGCGCACTTTATTTTTTCACTTTTTTCACCTTAAAACACACTTGCTTTGCGAAGCATATGAGTAGCTCCGTGGCTGATACTTTACACCTCATACATAAACCTTGGCCCCTTGCAGAGGCATTTACCAGAACACCCTACTACTGTCTCTGTACAACCTTCCTACCTACAAATTAGATTGTAAGCTCTTCGGAGCAGGGACTCCTTTTCCTAAATGTTACTTTTATGTCTGAAACACTTTTTCCCATTATGTGTTATTTATATAATTTGTTCTTTATATGATTGTCACGTGTATTACTGCTGTGAAGCGCTATGTACACTAATGGCGCTATAATGTTATATTATAGATGTAATAGCCATTTTTTTTTACATTTGTTACTCCTTTTAATTCTCAATAGACTATACTAATTCTTTCCAAAAATATTCAGAAAATGTTTTTTTTGTCAAGTAAGAAACAAACAGTATATAATAAATATGCATACTGTATGTGATCCTGAACTAAGTTTGTACTTTTCTTCGGATAAATCACTTTTATACCTAAAATAGTTTTTATTCTGCAAATAATTACAATCCGCTGACAGCGCTGAAATGTGTGCTTTGCATGTATCTCTGTTCATTATGCCTGGCTGTGTATTAAAATAGCAGCAACAGTTTCTGGGGATGAATTCAAAGGGGGAATGGTATTATTTCTGCATTTTTAAAAACAGAACAATGAGGACAAATCATATTTAGTTACAGTATAATGCATGAGCAAATACTGGTTACATGTCATTAAAATTAGCCAATTTAAACCTTAGCAAGCAGTAAAATGTGATGTATCAATGTCTTAAAAATATAGTCATGCTTAACCCTATAAAGCACCAATCCAAGTGGGTGATTGATTTTTTTTTACATAGAATTGAAGCAGGGGGTCTCCAGAGCTGAACCCCATTCATTCAAGTCCTGCTTCCAAAGATACTTACCTCTGTAAGGGGTGCCGGTAGCTGCTCCCATGTGGGCCAATAGGAAGCCGTGACATCATCCGGCGTGGCTTCCTATTGGCCCACATGATGCAGGAGTTTTAAACTTGCAGGAGATCCGGCACCCTCTACGGAGTTCTTTATCTCAGAAGCAGGGGGTCCCTGATGCTGAAATTAATGGGGTTCAGTTTCGAAAACACCCTGCTTTAATCCTGTGTATAAAAAAAAATACAACAATACACATGGAGTGCTCCTTTAGGCTTAGTCCACGCTGCCGCTGAGCTCGCTCATGCTTGGAGAGCGGTGATGTTACCAGCTCTCCAAGCATGAGCGATCGCTGTTCTGCAACTTTAGAGCAGGAGTGGGGGGGCGTGGCTATTAGGGGAGGGGGCGTGTCATTGGCTGAATAGGGGCTGTGTGTGTGTGTGTGTGTCTGTCCATTTTCTCTAACCCCTTCCCTCCTCTCTTCCTTCTCTCTTTCCCCCATTGCTCTCTATCTCTCCCCCATTGCTCTCTTTCTCCCCCATTGCTCTCTCTCCCCCCCCTTCTCTCCTTTCCCCCCCCTTCTCTCCTTCCCCCTCACTTAATTTGCCCCCCCACACCACACCACTTTGTTTGCCCCCCCACACAACTTTGTTTGCCCCCCACACCACACCACTTTGTTTGCCCCCTCACACCACTTTGTTTGCCCCCCCCACCACACCACTGTTTGCCCCCCACCACACCACACCACTGTTTGCCCCCCCACACCACACCACTGTTTGACCTCACACCACACCACTGTTTGCCCCCACGCACCACAGCAGTCCGTTTTGCTCCCCCCACACCACAGCAGTCCGTTTTGACCCCACCCCCCCACACACCACAGCAGTCCGTTTTGCCCTCCCACAACACAGCAGTCCACCCCCCCCCCACACCACAGCATTCCATTTTGCCCCCCCCCACACACACCACAGCAGTCCGTTTTGCCCCCCCCACACACACCACAGCAGTCCATTTTGCCCCCCACAACACACAGCAGTCCGTTTTGCCCCCTCCCCCCAACCCACACACCACAGCAGTCTGTTTTGCCCCCTCCCCCCACCCCACACCCACACACCACAGCAGTCCATTTTGCCCCCACCCCCCTCCACTTTTCTCGGCTAGAAATCCCATGTTTGTGTTTGCAGTAGTGAGAGGGCATTAGAACACGCCCTCTCTCTTCCCATTGGTCAGAGCAGAGTCATGTGTCCCTGCTCTGAACCTGAAATTATCTGTGCAGTGTCTCCTCAAGCACAAAGCTTGGGAGAGCGTGCTGGCATGCGCATGAGCGCCCACGCACAGCACGAGCGTGAATGGGAGGATTTCCATTCACAGATGTAAGCGCGCTAAGCGCCAAGCGCATAGCGAGCTCAGCGCCAGCGGGGACTCAGCCTTAGTCCTTGAAAGCACCATGGTCATGTGATTGCTTCCACGACCTTGACCAGTCCTTTGATGTCAAGAAGGGTAAAGAACGGTCGTTTTTCTCTAATAGGAATGAACTCGGGTGCACTCAGCATCTTTATACAGCGCAGGACATTCACTTCAAAGGAGGTCAAAATATTCTCTTACTAAACAAATCAATATGATGCTGAAAAAACAGCTCTTTTTTCCCCTTCGCAACAGCAAACTTTGTTTTACACATTTGCATTAACAGAAATCGCAAGCGAGCAGGGAGGAAAAGATGAACACGTTTGTCTCTTGGAAAGGGATATTCTTCATCTCGCGAACGCAACGTGATTATTAAACCGCGGCACTCGTGTTATTATTTTTTTTTATCATCAGTAAATGATTCATCCATTGATATTTGATAATTAAAAGCTCTCACACTAATGCTTTATTTAAATCAAGTGCTAGAGAATTACCATAAATGTAATTACCACTAGTTATACGTGGGTAACGCTTCCTCAATGTGTTTCTCAGACAGAATTTCTATATTCCCTAGAGAAAGCTGTTATGCACGCTAATAACATTCCTATTTCTTTATTGTTTGCATCTGGTTTGATTGCTCTTGCGATTCTTTTTTCCCCATAATGCATTTAACACTTTGAGTAGTTGAGTAGATGTGTTGAAGCTCCTCATGACAGAACAGTTTGCTGGAGAGGACCAAATATTTGGCCCTTGAGTTACGTAGCCTCCCTTTTGACTTCTATTTCAGTTAAGCTGTGAACAATGTGGGATCAGTTGGGTTACTCCCTTCCCCATCATTTGATGTAGGATGACTATGCAGAAGGGATTGCCACTTCCTTATGTCTTGTGGCCAGTGATGTCACCATAGAGATAGAAGGGTATATATATATATATATATATATAGCTCCACCCAGTATTCTAGAAGCAGGTTCCACAAAGTTCAAGCTGGGCATCACTGTGAGTCCTGTAAAAAGGTTTGTTTGTGTATAGATTCATGTATTAAAATGTGTCATGTCACCCTTTGTTGTTTTCAGGTAGGGAGCATGCCACTTTAAATAAGTGCCAGTATTGTGGATCAGAGAGTTTTCTCACTAATAAACGGGAGGAAGCATGCTTTTAGTAATGATCTCTCAGTGCTAGTTACTCCTGAGTGTGTTTTGATTGACCAAAACTGAAGGTCCCTAATGCAATCCTGATCAGATCGGTATTGAAATTATACAAATTGACTGGGGTGCTCCCTGAATGTAGGTGTACCTTTGAAACCACCAAAAAAGACCAAAAAAAATACAGTAGTGGGTAAAACACAGATGGTTTGACCAGAAAATAAACAATACAATACAAAATTAATACTGTTCCGTTAGATGATATTGCAGCTTGACCAGGAGAAGGTCATCCCATAATCTTCATAAAGCAGCATAAATTGTAAGGATATGGTCAGTGCAAGAATGCCCAGTATAAGTCTCAATATAAAAGACAGTAAAAAATACAAAGATGGTATAATACTGGGCTAGAAACAGGGGATGATCCCTGAACACAAGAGTGATCCACACAAATGGGGAGTGACACTATATAGATGAAACAGATACTCACACAGCCATGTGTGAGCCACTTCACATAGATAATATCTTTAGGGTCATATAAATAGACCCTCTCCACCTTTGATCCTTCAATTGGACCAAGTGTGAGTGTCGGTGAGTAGTTGGCGTCACTCCCACAGTCCCAAGTGAGGAAAATGTATGGCCGTGTGAGTACAGTATCTATTTTATCTATATAGTGTCTGTAGCGATGGAGGGGGGCTGGCCAGGTAATAAAAGGGTTACACCCTAGCTGGCCACCCCTAGCATTGTATGGGAGGCAAGGGATTAACTGTAATAATGTTTATTTGTGTTTTTATGCCCATGTCTCAGTCCAAAAGGTGTTTCCCCCTTTGGTTGTATGTATGCCCCTGGTTACATGTATTTCTCCCCCTTACAGCGTATGCACCAAGCACATACACTGGGATCAGGTCGAGAGGGAAAGGGTTAATTGTGTTTCCATGTTTGTGGCCCTTTGTTCCCCTTCCCGCCTTTTTAATCCCCATTTGCAGCCTGTCCCATAGGTCACCATTGGAGCTCCATGAAAGCCTATGGAGATCTCAAGGGTTTTGGCCCGATATCAAAGAAGACCAGCAAATGCCGCCCGAGAGTATGAGTGGAACTTTTCCATTGAAATGAATGGCGTAATGCCTTTCAATGGGGATTCCTCGAGTCCGCTCTCCAAGAATGAGTTGGCTGCCGGCCAAATCATAATCTCCGAAAGCGGATACAATTTCAATAAAAGAGCTTTTGATCTCTAAAGTGCCATGGGAACATGGGAACGGCCAAGTTCAATCATATTAAAATTGCAACTCCGGTCCTAGGGCAGGTAGCAGTCCAATTATTTTTGCCCCTAGCTCAGGGGAACCTCCTAGCTCAACCCCAACCGGGTCCGATGGGTAATGGCCACGGGAAAGGGTCGCGGCCACCACGAGGGTCGCCACCATTTGACCGCAATGGCGGAAAAAAGCTGCTAGGTTTTAAAACACCAAGTGTGAAAGTGGTAAAAGCTAAAAGCCATATCTCCGGTTCGGTAGGGACTAGAGGGCTGGGATTTGGCCACCATGCAGTCACCGCTCCGGAATGATTGCATGGCAATATCCAGCCCTCTCCGATCAACCGAACGGAGTATGGGTAACTGTTTAAAATGTGGTTCTGCCATTGACTCCAATGGCAGAGAAATGCAATATGTCTAACATGTGGTGTTAAAGTGATATATTCTTATCTCCGGTTCGGTGGGTCCCAGCGAGCTGAAAATTGGCCACCATGTAGAGTGCCCTCCGGCATGAGGGTATGGCAATTTAACGGAATATTTTTATGTATATAAAATATTGTGCATTCACTGTATTTCATGCCTAGTGTAAAGCCCGCAAAAACTACTGGCCCATACAGTATGTTAATTGTCAGGGGGCGACAGTATGTCTACACCAAGGCCACTGATCAAAAGCTCATCCCCCCGGTTTGTGTATACAGGGTGGAGAGAATGCAGGACACAGCCTTTCACATGAAGTGCCATAATTCACACCTTTAGTCAGGTTTCCCCGGCCCAGATCCCCATCTGGCAGATTTAGAGATGCCAACTCTTTAGAGTGGGATTAGGAAGATGGGATCCTGACTAAGGGATTTTGCGCATGTGCCAGCTACCTGGGGGCAGGTATCAAAATGCTTCCCACATTAGCTGGCAAAAGGTTATTGGGAACAGATAATTGTTATCCAATATCTGAGACCCAATTTTAGGCATAGAGCCCAAATCACATATAACCGATTGCTAGCTCTATGTTCAAACTGGGGCATCACTGGGGTCCTGTAAAAAGGTTTGTTTGTGTATAGATTAATGTATTAAAATGTGTCATGTCACCCTTTGTTGTTTTCAGTTAGGGAGCATACCACTTTACGTAAGTGCCAGTAGTTTGGATCAGAGAGTTTTCTCACTAATGAACGGGAGGAAGAATGCTTTTAATAATGAGCTCTCAGTGCTAGTTCTTCGTGATTTTACCTGACTGATACCTTATGCCTGATGAAATGCTAACCTGAACCCTGGTTATTTCATTGTCCCTTCCATAAGTAATTGTATATATTCCTTTGTTATTTGTCCAATATTGTGTGTCCACCTGTTTTTAAGGAATAAAATCTCTTTATGATATCACAGTCGTATTCAATTCAAACCAGTTATTTGGCGTATATTACAACCCTATAAGCTATCGTGACAGTGTCACTCCCCATTTGTGTGGATCACTCATGTTCAGGAGTCAATCCCTTGTTTCTAGCCAAGTATTATTCCATCTTTGTATTTTTCACTGAGACATATCCTGGGCATTCTTGCACTGACCATGGGCCTCATGCAGTAAGCCCCGATAAAATCTCTCCAGCAAGTGTTGCCGATAGGCCTTTTTTTGGCGATTTGCCCTCGCAGTATTCAGTAAGGGCCGAATCCATGCCGATCCCTGCCGAATCACTGCGAAAGCCGATGAGCCTGTGCCAATACAGCCTGGCTCCCGATAAGCATTCCGATAGGCCGTTTCTGCCGATAGGTGTTTGCAGCAGAGAGAGACCAGCCGCTCTCTCAGCGCAAACATCGGCAAAAAATAAAGTATTTATAAACAACTTTTGCTCATATTGTACATGTGCAGGGGGTCTCCGGAGCTGAACCGCATTGCTTTTAGGTCCGGGGACCCCCTGCTTCCCGAGATACAGGCCCCTTTATGAGGTGCCGGTATCCCTCTGAATTTAAAGGTCCCGATCACGTGACCGCGGAATGTAAACAAAGCAGAGGGATACCGGCACCCCCTAAAGGGGCCTGTATCTCGGGAAGCAGGGGGTCCCCGGACCTAAAACCAAAGCGCTTCAGCTCCGGAGACCCTCTGCACATGTACACTATCAGTAAAACACGCATATCAATAAACACTCGTTCCTTACCTTTGCGGTTACTGTATGTGCTACGGTAACGAAGCAGCATGAATGTATTTTTAATAATAGTGTACAGTGAGCAGGGGGTCCCCTGAGCTGAACCGCGTTGCTTTGTGGACCAGGGAACCCTTCCTTTCCGAGTTACCGGCCCCGGAATGTGTCATCAGGTGGCAGTGTTGCCACCATCTTTATAGTACCCCATTCGCGCCGTGTCCGCTATAAATATGGCGGCGACACTGGCACCGGTGCCCCAAACCGTGGCCTGTAACTCGGGAAGCAGGGGGTCTCTGAGCCACAAATCAATGCGGTTCAGCACAGGGGACCCCCTGCTTCCGCACAATATTATTAAAAATACATAAATGCTGCTTCATTACCATAGCGGATAGCCGCTAAGGCAATGAAGGGGTTAAGGCAGAATAGCATGTTTATTGGGGACATTTGCCCCCAATAAACATTGCAATAAACAACATACACCCACTGTGTATTTGAAATACATAAACAACAATAAATACATTAAATACATATAGCACTCACCACCCATTTCCAGCTGCCACGATGAAGGCCATCCTCCTCTTTATCCTACCCATGCCCCGTCTGCTGCTGCAAAACAGACACAAAAATGAAAACATCCAATGTAATGTCCCCTAACCTCTTAATCACCATAGCGGTTAATAACCGCTACAGTCATTAAGGGGTTAACCCACCCTCACCCACCACTCGGGACGCCTACATACCCTCCCCCACTAACCCCCCACCCCATGAGGCCTAACCACCCTCACCCACTACCCATAAGGGAGGCCTACCCACATACCGTTGGGGAATCCCCCCCCCACCCCCAGTACCCACAATAAAAACAATACAGTGACACACAATAAACATTATATTTATTAAATACATTACCCACCCCCTGTGCCCCCCATAAATACAAGATTTATCCTTTTACAAACAGGGTTCATAACACAGCCCCACGCGAGTCCCTGGTGGGCTGGCGGGGCACCTGACAGACATACAGGGTACCAGCAGCTCTTTTCAAACAGGTTCTGGAGGCCTGTTGGTGGGTCCCGCCAAGTGCCATGGTCCCCAGGTGGTCTCCTTGGTTACCGTGGGCCACAATTGGGTCCCCACGGTAGGCCCAAGGTTGTCTGGGAGCCCCGGGTCAGACCCACAGGTGTCTGCGGGGCCTCGGGTGGTTCCCACGGGGGTCTGGGGAACTCACGAGTGCTCACTACGGGTCCACGGTGCCCCCATGGATGTGGGACCACCGCTTCATCCCCGCACCTATGGGTCGGCGGTGCCCCCTCGGCACCTGGCTTCAAAATGAGACGACATAGGCTTTTAAAGGCATATGACGTCACATTTTCGTCATGGTTTCCACGGTCCTGATTGGGCCGTGAAAACCATGTGTTTTGTCCGAGAAAAAAAAAATTGATGACGTCACTTAAAGGCAATGAAAGCACAGCCAATCAGAATGGCTTTGCTTCAATTGCCTTTATGATGACGTCATGAAAAGAAACATGGCCGTCCTCACATGGTACGGTAGCCAATCAGAGCGTGGGAACTCCATCCCAACTCTGATTGGCTCTAGTATACCATGTGACAGAGGCTTGGGGGAGAACGGATATGACATCATTGAAAGCCTGTCACATGGTACTAGAGCCAATCACAGTAGGGATAGACTTCTGATTGGCTGTGCTTTTATTGCATTTAAGTGACAACATCTTTTTTTTTTTTTATCGGCCAAAACACATGGTTTTCACGGCCCAATCAGGACCGTGGGAACCATGACGAAAATGTGATGTCATAGGCCTTTAAAAGCCTATGTCGTCTCATTTTGAAGCCAGCCGCCGAGGAGGAAGGACCTCATACAGAAGAAAGAAGACCAGGGCGTGGCCGAAGACGGGAAGAAGACCCCGGAAGAAGATAGAAGAAAGAAAAATACAGATGAAGATGGATTACAAATAGAAGACCCGTGGATTGATTTGGATTTTTAGTTTAATGTTTATTTTTTTATGGTTTTTTATTTTATGGGTTCCTGTGCCTGGTGGTTTTGTTCGTGAGTAAGCTGTTCAACGGGAGTCAGTGGGGTCAAATAAATGCTTTTTTAACATGTGTATTTATTTAATTGTGGTATATCATTTCTTGCCACTGTATGTATGTATGTATGTCTAGAGAGAAGGTATGAAATTATGTTGTTTTAAAAGCTTGATTTGATGTGTTTTAAATTAATTTGTCAATGCTGCTATGCATATATGTGTGTATAATGTATTTTAAAATTAGATAGAGTTAATTGTTGATATTGTATGGTGTACTTGAGGTCAGGGTTAGCCTTGGTTTTCAATTTTGTATTCTTGTTGGTACTTATATTTTTTCACAGCCTAAATTGTTATGTTAAAGGCTTGAATTAGTTAATTGTTTAATTGTTAGTGATTGAATGTAAATTGTTTAGGGATGTCATTAATGAATTCTAATTGATTTATGTTTACTGGATTGGTTAAAATAGTATACTTGTTGGGAGATATTTGTATTTTGCTTGCAATGTTATTGTTAACATTCATTTGCCGAATGTTTATGGTGCATAGATTGTATGCATCATATATACAATGTAAATGCTATGTGTTGATTGGCATTTGAGGTATTTGTATGGCAGTTGATGATTATGATTGTAAGTTCATTTAGGATTATTAAAGGAAATTCATTTTATTGTTCTGTGTCTGTATGGAGAAGTGTTATTTGGAGTACAGCATGTTTTTGATAACCCTTCTACATTTATTTGTATATTGGTTCATCATGTGTGTGTGTGTGTGTGTGTATGTATATATATATATATATATATATATATATATATATTTGCATGATGAAGCCACTGTACAAATTCATGGGTGAAGGGTTGGTATCGGGCCAGTGTGGCTTAACCCCTTAATTACCTTTGCGGTTATTATCCGATAAGGTGTTTAAGGTGTTATTTGATATCTGAATGTAATTGCAATGTATTGGCTTTGTTTTGGGTATGTATTTTGTGGGCAACGAAAGACCAGGATGTTGCTGGCGACGGGGGCTTCTTATTGATGAGGTCAGTAGTAGTGTATTTATTGGAATATGCTAGTTAATGTGTTTAATAATGGGCAAATAATCTATTATCCCTATCTGGATAATAGTTATTTTGCACATTATTGTACTGTAGGTATTGGGGGGGGGGGAGGGGGGGTATGTATTGAATGTATAGGCCAGATTTATTTTTTTACATTCAGGGTTTGTTCCGTGGTTCTGCGGGAGACCTCTGGAGACCACCTGTGGTCTCCTCGGGTATCTCAGGGATATCAGGCTAGTGGTTCCATGGGTGACACCTGTGGGGATGAAGAGGTGGCCTCACATCCGTGCGGGCACCGCGGACCCGTAGTGAGCACTCGTGAGTTCCCCAGACCCCCGTGGGAACCACTCGAGGCCCCGCAGACACCTGTGGGTCTGACCCGGGGCTCCCAAACATCCTTGGGCCTACCGTGGGGACCCAATTGTGGCCCACGGTGACCCAAGGAGACCACCTGGGCACCATGGCGCTTGGCGGGATCCACCAACAGGCCTCCAGAACCTGTTTGAAATGAGCTGCTGGTACCCTGTATGTCTGTCAGGTGCCCCGCCAGCCCACCAGGGACTCGCGTGGGGCTGTGTTATGAACCCTGTTTGTAAAAGGATAAATCTTATATTTATGGGGGGGCACAGGGGGTGGGTAATGTATTTAATAAATATAATGATGTTTATTGTGTGTCACTGTATTGTTTTTATTGTGGGTACTGGGGGTGGGGGGGGGGGGGTTCCCCAACGGTATGTGGGTAGGCCTCCCTTGTGGGTAGTGGGTGAGGGTGGTTAGGCCTCAAGGGGTGGGGGGTTAGTGGGGGAGGGTTTGTAGGCGTCCCGAGTGGTGGGTGGGGGGGAGCGTTAACCCCTTAATGACTGTAGCGGATATTAACCGCTATGGTGATTAAGGGGTTAGGGGACATTACATTGGATGTTTTCATTCTTGTGTCTTTTTTGCAGCAGCGGAGGGGTCATGGGCAGGATGAAGAGGAGGATGGCCTTCATCGTGGCAGCCAGACATGGGTGAGTGCTATATGTATTTAATGTATTTATTGCTGTTTATGTATTTAAAATGGGCACATTCCCTATTATCCCTTTGTGGATAATAGTAATTGTGGCCATTACTATACTGTATGTGTTAAGGCGGGGGGTTATTTCTTTATAAGTATGTATGTGTTTAGACATTAATTTGGGGGGGCACATAATTGGTACTGCAGGCCTGCGGGTAACACCCGAGGGCCCCCGCCGGCCTATAGTATCATTGATGTGCATATATGTGTATGTTAGGGGTTGTTGGGGTTATATACAGTACCGGCAGCTTTTATTCTCACAAATGCCGGCGGCATGCCGGGATCTACTCCAGCTGGCGCCAGTCTAGACCGCGCGCCGCCGCGTTTCCTCCACGCACCCCCCCTCCACTTCGGGCGCATTTTAGCCCCCCTTCCCGACCCCGAACCCGGCTCCTGCTCTGCCCCTCTGCTTCCCCGCACCCCCGCTTACCTCACTTTAAACTCCAGGGGTGTTGGGGAAGCTGGGGAATCCGGGCGCGCACGTGACTGTGACGTCACAGTGCGCCGCAACAAGCCGCGTCACCACGCTTCCCGCACGCATCCTGCCGTGCGGGAATTGTGAGAATAAAAGCTGCCGGTACTGTATATATATATATATATATTTATTTATTTATTCATATAGAGATATTTATTTATTTATTTAGATTTCTTTATTTATTTAGTGTGGGGCTGCTGTGTGTAATTATTTTTATTGTGGGTAGTGGGGGTGGGTAAAGGGGGTATTAGCCCCAACGGTGGTTGTTTAGGGCTTGCGGGTGGGTAGCGGGAGGGCTTAACCCCTTCATGACCGTAGCGGTATTAACTGCTACGGTCGTGAAGGGGTTAAGTGCACCCGCAACCCCCCCGCAAGCCCTAATCAAACAACAAGGGCCAAATACCCCCTTCACCCACCCCCGCTACCCACAATAAACCTGACACCGTGGGTTAACCCCTTCATTGCCTTAGCGGTTAGCCGCTAAGGTAATGAAGTAGCCTTTAAATGCATTTTTCCTGCCTCGGATGCATGCCGGGGGCCTCCGGTGCGGATATCAGCTCCGGAGACCCCCGACATCAATCACAGACAGGAAAAAGAAGTGACGCCCTTGCCGATGCTTCTCCTCCACCAAGTTGCCAACTTTAGTTGGCGGGCTGGATTCCCGATAAACTCTCCATTCTGGAGTGCCGATCAGCACCGAAAAGCTGATCGGGGCTACCTGAATTCCACCGAGTTCAAAAAGTGCCGATAAGTGGCTTGCTGCCGATAATTTTTTATCGGGAAGAAAAGTTGCCGATAATTCCCACTTATCGGCGCTTACTGAATCGGGAGGGCAAAAAATGCCGAAAAAAGCCTTATCGGCGCTTACTGCATAAGGCCCCATATCCTTACAATTTATGCAGATCGGTATGGAGGAATATGCGGTACACAGTAGCGGGTTCCTAATTCAGCAACCCGAAGTGTATTCCAGAGAGGTCCATTTAACATGGGGCAACACAAACTAGAGTACATAGTGTTGGGGTGGTAGGAGATGGGCATATTTCCCTCAGGGAGTGTGGTCAGGTCTCCTGGGGGTTGGCGGTACGGTTAACCCTTTTGTGTCTCTGGCATACATTTGGAACCACAGGCATCAAACGGTTAATTTTATTATATTAATGGATTTTACAGAAGCCTATGATAGAAAGATGATCGCGTTGAGGGCTAATTAACACATTTATTAATAACGGCATTATTTCCTTCATCGCGATTTTGGATGAATATCGTACCCACTCAATTATTTACTGGTCGTATTTTTTTTTTATAGGGGGTGCAATATTACCTCCACTTTGATGTATCCGGCCCTATGTCTCTTGTCATTTGTTGTCTGAGTCGATAAGTCACCTTGTTTAATCTAAGGCCTATGTAGCCTTGAACTGGAAGCCCATGATAGAATATATATATATATATTTGCAAAAAGGCTTTTCGTTCAAAAAAATAACAAGTTGTAATGTTATATAATTTTGCCAACATGGCGTAAAAAAAATGATTGGAGTTGAGGTTTAGTCAGTAACACGTTGTGTGTGATGAATAGAAAAAAAATGGGTGCTTCTCTGTAAATATATCAGCATAAAAATGCATGGGCAATTTGACATATTACATAACAAAAAAGGTGACACTGTGTTCATGTATCATTACCCAGAATCCCTGGCTTCAGTGGAAGTAGTGTATGCTAAGAGATAATGGGGAAGGGCAGGGTTGCACATCTGTCTGAGATGTGAATGTGGGATTATTATTTGCTATAAAGAAAAACAGAATCTTCCTTTTTTTTTTCTACTCTCTAAAATGTAAGATCATCTCAAACTAATTTGACCCGGGCTGAGAATGTTTAGGCAAATATTAATCACGGAAATACATTTTGCTCCAGCCTTTTGTAACCGTTGCCATTTTCACTCAATTTATTGCAGTGTATGAATGTTAAATATTTGCCTACACTATAAATGTGGAAACTTTCTTTACGTGTCTGCTTTTGACCGGAATTCATATGGACACATACTTACTCCTTCCCCGTGAGAGTAAGAAGCAAGAATAACCTTGCTATCGGGTGTTGAGCACATACCACTTTACCTTTAATACAACCCTAGAACAAAAAGGTGTCATATTAAAAATATTCATCATGGGTTTGAATGAAGGTCAATATATATATATTCAGCTTAGGTAACAGGTGAGCTCATTGTGACAGCTTCACAATGATTCATGTATTGAATTCATTTTATGTGTTTCAATCTAGATGTTCGAAAGGATTGTGTAAGTCTGTTGAACTGAATATTTCGCTAGCCACATGCCACCAAATGTGTGATTTAAAGAAACGTGAAAACATCCGATTGTATGACAGTGAAATAAGTATTGTCATTTCTCTTAGTGTCCTGAAAAATGAATTATTAATGAACAAAACAAGAAAAAAAATAGATTAAAGCTTTTATATAAATAAATAAAAATGTAGCTTTTGCTTAATATATCCCCCCAAAATATACTTGCACCAAAGGTATTCAAGTGATATAGTATTCAGGTGCTCTCTAATATTCTCTCTAGTATTCTCTAAGGAAATTTCCAAAGTGTAATATACAGCAAATAAAAATTCCACTTGTGGTGCATTTGCATGTCTCAGTCAGGTCTGCGACCATACCTTTCCCCATTATCTCTTGGCATACAATGCTTCAAATGCAGACAGGGATTCTGGGTAATGACATGCAAATGAGCACTCTTTACTTCTGTGTCACTCTTTACTTCTAACCATTTTAACACGGACCCCTATAAGCCTGCTGCATTATACAGCTTTTCAGCACAGCCTGGGATAAAGAAGTGCAGAGCCAGTAACCTACTCACAGACTTCTACTTCAACCTTTTAATGTGTTCCAATTATTCGGTCAAACACAGCAGACCTTTCCTCAAGGATAACAAACAGTAAAAATAACGCACACTATTTAACGCCCCAGTGACCCATTTCCAGAAGTGACATGATATTAATTACACATAGCAATTATACATACTGCATAAAGGACATATTACTCGTTAAAAGCGAGTAACAGGGCAAATAGATACAATTGGAGGAACATGTGTCAATAAAATAACCTGCAGTCAATCTCACCACATCATAAGAGATCTCCCATATGAACGAGCTATCGATGAGGGGAACCAAAATCGTAAAGCGGAAGTAGTATTGTGTTACACCGTGCGTTTCGCATCCCTACGGCTATATCTAATGGTGTTATACAAATATTAACCCTGAACCGGAAATGTAGTTGCCAGAGCGTAACCAGGGGGACATGCCCCTTTATAATATGTCCCTACTAACGTTAATGTGAATCGCTCAAACACCGGAAACGCTGCGTGCGTTTGATCGTGGTGTTCCAAGGTCCCCCGGGATGTAGAAGATGAAATAGAATAAACCTTCTTAATTGTTACAAAAAAAGTAAGAACACATACAGTATTTATAACATCACACTCTTTTTCCATCCAATTTCAACATATAGGGCCAAATGTTCATATACAGTATAATGAAGAAGCAACAAGATGTGTGCATATATCTGTGATAAATTCAGTTAACAAGCATCCAGACTAACAGTCTGTAAAGAACAGACTCCATACAAAAATGCAAATCTAAACATATAAATGGATGAATCACTACAATCAATCTAAAGGGATCAAATGAAAATAAAAAGATATGTGAGAAAATATATAATGTAGAAACCCCCCAAAAAATATTCTCACATAATCATATATGAATAAGAAAAATGCAATATTCAAGTTTTTAATCCTAAAGTGTGAAAAGTATCATAAAACATGTGAATCGCGTACCTTGTACATATCCATATTGATATAATGCCATATACTGTATGTATGTAATATAAGTGAAAGAACCATTAATAGTGCACATGTTGGGTGATGCAATAATACCATCCACAAAAATATAAATGAATAATAACATTGAAGTGAAAACTAAAGAATAAGAAAAGAGCGTTAATATATATAAAAATCATATATTTTTGTTAAATTCACAAATTGCTATCACCCCCCATTCATACGGTATTGATAGTATTGATACTAATTGATAGCATCATAATCCCCAATAAATCATGTCGCCACAACACCCACGGTGCCACACAGATTGCTGAGGCCTCCTAACCGATGAAGTGAGATCAAAAACAGGGGAAGTGACAAAATCGTGGAGACAAATATTCAGAAATGTGTATAATGTAAAATTACACTGTACTCTAGGTCAATAGTGGCGAACTCCAGTCCTCAAGGGCCACCACCAGGTCAGGTTTT
Source organism: Ascaphus truei (assembly GCF_040206685.1). Lineage (NCBI taxonomy): Eukaryota > Metazoa > Chordata > Amphibia > Anura > Ascaphidae > Ascaphus > Ascaphus truei. The sequence continues at coordinate 51,735,219 of NC_134492.1, forward strand.
CGGGATATCCCTGCTTCTGCACAGGTGGCACCAAGCAGTGGCTCAGTCAAGAACTGCACCACCTGTGTTGACGCAGGGATATCCTGAAAACCTGTTGTGATGATGGCCCTTGAGGACTGGAGTTGGCCACTCCTGCTCTAACTAATTAGGAATTCATTTCATATCTTCATAACGTGAACAATATACTGACATGATAATAACCTAAAAATAAACATGATCAGTTATACATATTAATCATCTTTTGTAAAAAAAAAAACAAGCTAAGGAAAAATCTGCATTAAATCACTATGACAGCTAATAAACATCTGCACTTCTAGCCAAATACTGTTTAGTTTATTCGGCCCAATGTGACTTGGTGATATGGCCCAATGTCACAAGGAAAACTGTCCCTGGGTTTCTGAACCACGAACACTAGGTCACTCCATCAGCCTCTCTGACACTGAAAGTGAAATATATATAGGGGAATTAGCTACAGTGGACAATTGTTTAAATATATTGTATATTTTTTGCCTGATTAATGGGACTGCCCTTTAAATGCATCTTAGATTCAAATCAGCTATAGCATGTCTAAATCACTTTTTCTCCCTAGCTGTAATAGCCAGATATTCCTCGTACAGACCACTTTTCCTGAATTTAATGGCAATCTCTGGTCCTTGCAAAGTGAAGTAAGTGCAGGACAGTGCATTGGGAAGCTGGTAATAAAACAGGTTAGATGGAGAAGGAGAAGAGAGGATAAATGAACAGAGACACAAAGAAGATACGGCAATTCATTCCTTTATAAAGAATAATCCATTGACTGGGCTTTCTCATCCCTGTAACAGAAGAAGGATTTTACATTTGACAGAACAAGGTTTGCTTTGCTGAATCTGTCTAATTTTACCCTGCATTTAAAAAATAAATTACACACACACACACACACACAGCATATTCTTGTATAGCGCTGCTAGTTTTACGTGGCGCTTTACAGAGACATTTTGCAGGCATAGGTCCCTGCCCCGTGGAGCTTGCAATCTATTTTTTGGTGCCTAAGGCACAGGGAGATAAAGTGACTTGCCCAAGGTCACAATATTTTTAGAGAGCTTGATAAAGGTGAACTATTAGATTTTTAGGGTGATTTTATAAAAACGTCCCTCCTTATAACGCGCTATGTAAGGGACTTGCTATTCAGCGATGAGCGGATTTGGATCCGCCTCGGATCGGTTGGTTAATTTAGTGCGCAGATTTCGCCGGATGTCTCAAAAATGGCGATTCGCCTTTTGTGGAATTTTTTTTTCCACGTCAAATTTTTATTGGGTATCTGGTACAGACAGTAAACAAGCTTCCAACCCATTATCATATTTTGATGATACCAAATCTCCCATTTTCACAATTTTCCATACAATCAATTAACAACACAAGTAAGACAGGACACCACAGACGATAACAACTTGACTCACTGGGGGATCACACTGACATACTCTGACATGTACTACAAAAGGGGGGGGGGGGTAGGGGAATTGCAGACAGAGAGGGCTTCCACCTTTCTCTTCTCCTAACAGTGCTCTATTGTCATCGCAGTTATTGCCTCTTCAGGTCCGGATATGGCTCTATCACATCCTCTTCCTCTTATCCTAACTGTCTAACCTATTGTCTATTGCATCCTGTTCCTCTTATCCTAACTGTCTAACCTATTGTCTATCGCATCCTGTTCCTCTTATCCTAACTGTCTAACCTATTGTGGTTTGTCAGAGGAGAACGTCTCGGAAGTCAGGGGAGCGCAGGTATCGATATGTGAAAAAATAGAAGCACACAATAGTGCAAATAACGTTTGAAACAATATGCTGTGAATTTTCAAGTGAATGGAGACTCACGTGGTATCAAATATAATCAGGCATGTCAGAGATCAGTGGCAAATGCTTGGCTCTGCAGTGATAGATGATAAATGGAATAACCCCCACAGCTGGATGACTGATATGATATACCGTGTGTGCTGCTAACATCATATCAGTCATCCAGCTGTGGGGGTTATTCCATTTATCATCAATCACTGCAGAGTCAAGCATTTGCCACTGATCTCTGACATGCCTGATTATATTTGATACCACGTGAGTCTCCATTCACTTGAAAATTCACATCATATTGTTTCAAACGTTATTTGCAATATTGTGCTCCCCTGACTTCCGAGACATACTGCAATTGAAGTGGAATCTGCAAACCATCCACTTAAGGGTGTAGAGCTGCATTATTTCTTCACGTTTATTTATCCAGCACTTTATTATTCACGGATATATTGATTATTTGTCACTGCGCCACCCCACTTTGCACTTTGTTGCATATTGTGTCACTTGTCAGAGGAGAATGCATTTTTACCTATCACTGCAGGATATTGGCAGCATCCACCCCAGGGATGCTGCGAGCTCACACCATGTGGCTGTTGCAAAATGTGCAACTAATTTGTGCTCTGATCTGTTTAGCCTCTGAGTGCGCCTACCAAGCAGGAACAGCCAGAGGTCAAGGGGAACCGAGATGCCGAGAATACTCTGCATCCAGATCCAAATTTCTTCCCAAATCGGGGTCACTTTGGTGCAGCTCCACAGCATGTGCAACAAGTCTGCTTGTTCTCCACATTGTTTAGGACACAATGGGGAGTAACCCTTGACAAACTTAGCCAATCTTGTTGTGGTCAGATACCACCTCATTTGGACCTATATGCATTCTCCCGTAACGTGGTGCATATGGAGCTCTTAGCCACCGCCAGTAAAATAAAAATAAAATAAAATCCCAGTCCTCGTCTTCTAATTTCTCTCCTAAATCTATTTCCCAGCGTCGTTGGTAACTAAGTCTGTTGCCGTTGTCATTTACGCCACACACTACCTCTCTGTATATCCTAGTTGTGAGTCCCGTTGTTTCTGTTCTTCTAGAACAGAGCTGTTCAAAATTCGTTCTCTTAGGCCGAATTGGAAATTTTGTGTAGAACGCTCTGATCTGGAGGTACAGCAGGGCCCCGCTTCTCGGCGCCCCACTTTTCAGCGATCCGCCGATACGGCGGCACCGAGAAGGGGGCCGCCATCTTGGATCCTCAGTCGCGCATGCGCAGAACGGGTGGGTGCACCAGGGGCGCATGCGCATACCGTAGTTTGCGCGCGCATACTGTAGTTTGCGCGAGCAGACCGTAGGTTGCGCATGCGCAGAACGGCAAAAATGAAAATCACTTCAAAATCACTGAAAATCTCCGGATCCGCTTTCCGCCGATTTTCACTATACGGCGGGCCCCTGGAACAGAACCCACCGTATACCCGGGGCCCTCCTGTATTTAAAAACTCAGAGTTTGGTATCTCTTTCTCAGATTTGATTTGTTCAAAGGTTTTTATCGTTTTCCTTCCCTCCAGATGTAATAGCCTAGTGAGGCCTTTTTGTTTCCAAATTGCAAAGTCATTGCTCATCAGGCCCGGAGCAAAATCAGGGTTACCCACAAAAGGGGTCATGAGGGTATGCCTGTTTGTGAAAGCATATCGATATTTGGTGGCCTCCCAGATTGGCAGGTAACTGGTCATGGCGGAAAGCGACTCATTGGCGGTTGTAAATACCCATTTTGGAAGCCAAATTAGGTCCTGTAAATTGACGGGGGCATAGCAGTCTTCCTCTAATTCAACAAATCTTCGGAGGCTGGGGTGACTGTGCCATTGTACAACTTGACATAATTGTGCCGCTCGAAAATACGATAACAAGCAAGGTACTGCTAAGCCTCCTCTTGGGGTTTGGCGTTTGAGAATACTATTCCTAATCCGTGGTTTCTTGCTACCCCAGACAAATTTCACCATAGCGGACTGTAAAAGAAGAATGTCCTCTCTGACTACCTGAGCCGGGATCGCCTGGAACAGGTATAATATTCTAGGGAGGAGATTCATTTTAATACTATGTATCCTTCAAATTGATGAAATTCCAAATCCTGCCCATGTCCTGAGCTCAGCTTTTAGAGTCTGTATTAGTCTGGGGTAGTTTGCTTTGTATAGGGCCTTATAATGTTTAGTGATGTTAATTCCTAGGTATTTTATTTAGGAGGCTTGCCATTTAAAGCTAAAATTTAGTTCTATCAATTTTTCGGTGACCTTAGGCAGGTTGACACTTAGGGCTTCTGACTTAGTTTGGTTAATTTTGAATCCTAATATCTTATTAAATTCTCCTAGTACACTAAAAACATTCGGCAGAGAGATGAGAGGTTTTGATAACGTCAAGATTGCATCATCTGCATACAGGGCCACTTTGTGTGACTGCTTCTGTGCTTGGATTCCTGTTATATCTGGGTTGAGGCGGATGTGTGCTGCCAGTGGTTCTATGCATAATGCAAATAACAGGGGCGACCGGGCAACCCTGTCTGGTGCCACTTTTTATCTGGAATTGCTCAGACGGGAAGCCCGGTGTCTAACCTTCGCTGTCGGTCCCACATAAAGAGCCAGAATAGCGCCCAGGATTCTGCCACGAAAGCCAAATGCCCCTAGCGTTTCTCTCATAGGGCCAATCAATGCGATCGAATGCGTTCTCGGCGTCTAGACTTTGGACCATCGAGGGGATGTTTTTTTGCTGGGCCAAATCGATAAAACCTATTACCCTCCTGGTGTTGTCTGCCGCCTTTCTTCCAGTGATGAACCCTACCTGATCCGGGTGAATCAGTTTCAGCATAAGCTGACCTATCCTATTTGCTAGCAATTTAGAAAATATTTTCGTATCCGAATTAATCAGAGAAATAGGCCTATAACTGTTGCAGTCAGGTGGGTCTTTTCCCTGTTTGTGGATCAATGAGGTTGACGCCTGAAGCATCTGGCTCGGTAGAGGGGCACCTGCCAGGAATGAGTTAAATAATTTTAGTAGATGTGGAGCCAGAATTTTCCGAAATTTTTTATAATATAGGTTGGAGAAGCCATCTGGACCAGGGGCCTTTGATGGCTTCAGTGTCTTAAGTACCTCTGTTAGCTCCTCCATCGAGAATTCCTCCTGTAGTACCTCTCTCTCACCTCTACTTAGACTAGGCAGGTTTGCCGTTTTCAGGAATGTTTTTAGTTGACTGTGTGTCGCCTCGCAACGGGTTACTTTTTAATCATCATAGAGAGACTCATAGTAATGTTTGAATTCTTCTACAATTTGTTTTGGGTCAGATGTAAGGTCACTGTTTCTTGATCGTATTGCATTAATACAGTAATTTGAGGTTGTATTGCGTAATTTATTTGGCAAGTAGGGTATCTGGCTTGTTTGCTTTTTCGTAAAACTTCCGTTTTAGTCCAGTTTATGTCCCTTTGTGCCTTCGAGGCCATCAATAAATTTAGTTTTGTTCTTGTGTCTAGCCACTCTTTACGAGTCAAAGCTAGTTTGTTACTTTTATGTAGAGTAGATAGGTCGGTCAATTGCTTACCAGGATAGAGATCCGATTGGTAATGACGTCACGAGGGGGCGTTGCTTATGAGTGACGATTCAAAGGGGGCATCATTGATAGATGGAAAAGCTCTTACATCCACACGTGTATAGAGGTAAACATAGTCGCCTCTATGACGTCACATACAAGCACTTTTTGGCGCGAAATTTGACTGATTTGGCACACATTTGTGATAGGGTATAAAAGGGTTCCTGTATGTATTGTACCTTACTCCTTGATAAAGCACCATTGTGTGAAACGCATTGGAGAGTATCTACCTCCTTATTTGTTATGTCTGACTGATAATAAATACTTTTTCATTTTTGATACACCTGTGTCCCCGGGCAGTGCGCTGCTTTGTGCTTTTTGCATTATTTGGATCGGTCAATTGAGATTGTAATTTTTTGATCTTATTGTCTCTATCTCCCTTGCATCGGGCCGCAATCCCTATAAGTATTCCCCTGATGGTTGCCTTATGGGCCTCCTATAGGGTAGATTGCGTGGGGACACTACCCACATTTTCTTGAAAGTATGCCCTGATCTCCTCACCCACGGTTTGTTTAATCTCCGGGATCTTAAGGAGTAACTCATTGAGTTTCAAATTCACTTCTGGTCTGTCTAACCTAAAGTGGGAGCACCGCAGCTCTATCGGTGCGTGATCTGACCACGAAATTGTGTGGGAGATCACCGAAACCAATCTATTCGAGACAAAGAGGTAGTCTATCCTGCTATATCTGTCATGTGGGTGAGAGAAAAAGGTATATCCTCTCTCTCTCTGGTGTTGTTCCCTCCAAATATCTGTGAGTCCATTGTCTTTAAGGCCTTTGGTCCAAATTGTTCTAACCTTAGTCTGTGACTTTGTCCCTGGGGTACACCTGTCATATTCGGGGTCTAAGGTCTGGTTGAAGTCGCCCCCTAGAATGATGCAGCCCTGGGCCACTTTGCTTAGAATCGCAAAAGAACGGTTTAGGAAGTCTCCTGTTTGCTCTCCCGGAGCATATACATTTGCTAGTGTCACTGCTTGACCCTGGACGTCACCCACAAGTATAAGATATTGCCCGTCCCCATCCCTTTTTGTGAGGTCTACTCTCAGCAGCAGTCGATTATTTATTAAAGTTGCAACACCTCTTTTCTTAAACGGAGCTGATGATGCATACCAGTTCCTGTGTTTGCCGTCTAGGTATTGTGGGGAATTGTTCTGAGAAAAATGTGTTTCCTGTAGGAAAATTATGTCAGGGTCTGTCCGTCTGTAGTCTGTCATGGCTAGTCTCCGTTTCTGTGGACTATTGAATTCTTTGACATTGTGTGATATTATGATAATATCCTTACCCATTGATGTCGGATTCCGAGTCTGTATATTCAAAGGCTACCTGAATGTAGTTCTCTTCATTATGTTTATCATGCTGCGATTCGTCTAGAGGCGAAGCTGTTTGAACTTCTTTCCGCCTAGGGGAGGGGTGGTGGGTGGGACACAAGAGGAACATTGAGACAAACACATAAACAATAACCAGTTAAACAATAACATATCCTGTGGTCCAAGGGGGTCCAGCCCCCCAGCCACAGTGATTGCCCCAGATGGATGGTCACCTGGGATGGGTACTTGTGGCTTTGCTACCTCCTCGCCACTGTCCCTCCCGGCCCATCCCCTGTGGACTTTAATGAGCCACCAGTTGTAATGTCCCCTGGTGCCCAAGTGGAGATGCCTGCTGACCCTGGAGCACCCTCTTTGCCCCATTGGCCCCCTTAATCAGTCCCCATCAAATTACCTAATTGTAACCCCTTCTATTATTTCATGAAACCAAAAAAGGTGAAACGCGTAGAGTGACGCTGACAGAGGATCCACATCCACTTCGCCGACCGGAACTCCCAGATCCTGCTGACGTCACATCCGGATTTTCTGGAATGCAGCCGTGAGACGCACGCAAAGCAGAGGGGAAACAGAAAGTTCATACAAACCGGAGGCGAGATCGATTGTGTATCTAAATGCCTATTAACATCTTAAATCATGTCAGTGTATTGTAATATACTTACCATTTTTAATACAGTTTTCTACAGTCCGCACTATGTTTGGTTCTCTGTGCTTAATCACCAAAGGTATTCACATATACATCTCTGCGGAAGCTGATATACCTATCCTCACAGCCGGCGAGGCATAATCCAAAGATACCTCTACGTACATTGTTCTATCCTCACTTTTGTGAGTATATAATTCATAGACCTTGAGAAGACATCTACACTTGTTATTTAACAATATTGCACTATTAGATTTATATCTTTTGTCTTCACATGTTTGCGCTTCCCAACGACCACTATTTCTTCATACTTTGTTTCTTGGCCATTTTTTGTACCGATCTTATCGAGGCATCTACCTTCTCTTCGACCTGCCCGGTATGTTCACCGATGCTCTGCACCTCTTTCCGCAGCCCCTGTATTTCGGCTTGCAGTAAGGACTTCACATCTCTGTATTACTTAGTGAAGTCACACCGGCGAACCGGTAGCTGCTCTGGGCCATCTGCGGTGTCCTCATCTTGTTCCCTCTCCGTGTCGGAATCCCTGGTTGAGCTGCCATCGCTGGATCCTTTGGTTTTATTATGGTGTGTTTTTTGGTTGTTTGTGGGGGTTTTGTAGGTAATTTTGCTTTTTATAGTGCTGTGGGGGAACGGAGCTCTTAGGCTAGGCAGCCATTCACTCCATGGCCACGCATGCGCCTCCGTGGATTTTTTTTTAACACCATCCACGGTTCTGCATTCCCATGTGCATGAATGGCTTATTAAGAGAACTCTTACCCCCAGGGAAGGTGGAGATCCATTTGCTGCTACAGAGCATGGGCAGTATATTGTATACTATATAATGCTTCTTCAAATTTTAACCCTTTCTATGCGGCACATATGTCACGCACCCCATGTTTTTTGGCTGTAGTATCTTGCTTTTCCTTCTTTCTATGGCCAGGATTCATGAAATAAATAACATAAAAATGCGGGTTTATCTCCAAAAAATGTAAGTTATTTATATGGTGCAATACATCAGTGTTATATCGCCAACAATATGGCACCTTATTTTGGGTGCGTTAAAAATACTGATTCTATAAAAAAACACACAGAATCTTGCATGTTTAAGTAAACATTATTGATTTCGATAAAAAAAACTGAGAGAATATAGCAAGTTTAAGTTAAAGTATAGTATCAACAAATATCAATATTTTTAGAAATGCTATTTATACTTGTATTATCTCCACTTTTTTATCACCTACTCCAGGCTGGCGCTAAACAGACCTGCACGCCTTTAACAAGCTATCACACTTCTTCTATTTCATTTTAATAATAAAGTAAGTAACAGGGGGTCTCTGGAGCTGAATCGCATTAATTTCAGTCCCAGGGGACCCCCTGCTTCCAGAGTTACAGGCCCCGGCCTTGGATGCCGGTATCTCCCTGTATTTTTTAAATCTCCCGTGTCACAAGATCAGGGCATTTAAAGTTTGCCGAGAGGTGCGCGACTTTGCCTCCATTTTACCATTGTCGCAACTTTATAGAAAAAGGATTACATTTACTATTCTCCTTCGCGCCTTATTAAGATAATAGAAATATTGATTCATCCCTACTTATTCTTTGACTTTTTTTACAATTCGATAATATCTCCACTTTACGGAAATGTTATGAATCTGGGCCAATACTGTGGCAGAAATACATAAGACAGTATAATATTGGTAATGTAGGACCAACTGAAATAGAGTCACCGGGACGTGGTCGCAGGCTTAAAATATTTCGGCCAAAGTATTGAACTAAATGACCCAAATTTATGAAGAAAGAATATAGGTAAAATGCATAGTAATGAATGAAATAATTTGTCATGTTGGATGTGGCTTTGGAGCTCTTGCATTTTCTTGTATTCTTTATTTCCTTACATTCCTATTCTTTTTGCAATTTTTTTTAATATTCTCCAAATTCGAGTTTTCAAATATTCTTTTTTTTCTAACTATTTATATGAAAAAATGCAAAAATACTCCATAATTGTGGAGATTTTGGGGTGAATAGTTCCCCCATCTCTACTCTTATACTCTAAGTCTTTACTAAGGGTGGGCACTTTCACCCGTGTTTAGGTTTTGGGTCTTTAGAATTTTCATTTTAGTTTCAGTTTTGGTTTTGACAAAGTATGATTTGCTTAATTTGGGATTTTTACCAAACAATGGGGGTGGGGGTATTGCATACTGTAACATGAACAAATGCTTACAGCAAATACAAAATCATTAAAACAATTACAAAACTTAAATGATATTCAGTAACTTAAAAACTTTAAATATTTGAAAAGATATGGTGAGAAATACCTAGATATGGGTACTTGTGCTGCTATTCTGGTTTAGGTTCTATATCATATTTGTGTTTTGGTTCTAAATAATTTGGGGGTTTTAGTTCTAAAAACTTAAACATTTTCGTTTTGTTTTTGTTTTGGAATGTAAGGTTCTGGGGGGTTCTGCTTTCACACACCTGGTTTACCCCATCTCTAGTATAGTATGTACAGTATGTAGTAAGCTAAGAATTCTTCTATGTGATTTAAGAAGCTTGACATTCTGCAAAGTGGAATCTGTGTACAGAGCTTAATGGATTATTCTGTCCCTTACTAACACTCGGGCAAATACACTACTGTTATAAACAAGAAGAAATAAAATAAAATAATTCAGAGGAACATTGATGCTCAGACAATTTAAATTAACTTCATCAGCTCTACTGTAACTTAAAGCTTCCAAATATCTCAGCTTACCCGAGACAGTCCTGGTTGTGGGAAGACAAGTGTCTTGAAAGCACTGCCACAGTCTTCATATTTTCCTGGTGCTAAAGAATTTCTAATCACCAGGACTTCAAGGCTCGTTGGCCGACTAGAGTTGGAAGTCAGAGGAGGAGAGAAAGAGATGGGTCCCAAGGAAGAGGTGAGGGGTTGGCCTTTCCTGGTCTTCATCTCCACGTTACTCTGGATGGTTTGAACTATCAGCTCTGAAGCTGTTGGAAGGAAACACAGGATTGATTAAATTATGACGATGAAGGGGTTAACAGGAGACAACAAGAAAGACAAAGTGTTAGGGAGAGCTGGTTTTGTTGTATAGCACACTCAAATACTTGTCCCTGTTTGGTCTCTGAGAAAACTAGTAACTCATCCAAAATACTTTTTGTAATCAAAAAACTTTTTTAAAAAGTGTAAAGTACACAAACTGCTCTGAAATAAATAGGATTGTATATACCGTTGCAAAGGGGAAAACATACAGGGATAATTGAGGTTGACCTACTGACAGACGCAATGCTGGGTTTATTGCTAATCCGCATTGATGCCTTTCAGAGCAATAATCTGGACACAAAGCAATGCTTTCAGTTACAGTAATATTGACAGACAATGGACACTGGGATTCTGAAGACCTCTTTCTAAGTGAAAGGTTAATTTAGATGTTGACATAAAGGAAAAGATGATACAATTTCTAAAGATAAAGCTGAACCTGCAATGACACTAAATATTCTGAAATAAACCATTTGTTTGAGCTGGTCCATGGGTGAACAGCGACGAACATTGGGACATTCAATGAAAATTCCAGTTTTTAAGTAAAACTTTATTTTTTTTTAAGTTTTTCTAGATCTTCATTTAGTTTCTTTGAAAATAAGTGAGATTTGGGGATTCTGGCCCCCGAACATGGCATTTTAATGGAAAGTTACTGATCAGTGAGAATCCAAGCCTAGGCCTTCATTAAAAACAAACAAATCGCTGGCCCGGTTACACTGCCATTTTTTTGGAGCGTTGCTATCACGGTATTTAGAAAGCCTTGATTACCTGTGATAGTAAAATTCCAAAAATGGGCAAGTAGCCGGCGACGTGATGATCATCTCTCTAAAAAGGGCTCCCCCGGCGATTTGTTGCAACTGCAGAGAGAGCTTCACAGAGAGAGCCGCCTCTCCCTGCGCAGATCTCGCCAGCGATCGCAGGCTTTTAATACATTTTTAATACTAGTGTGTGACGTAAGGCACCCAGCTAGCACACGACCTGCATACCGGACAAGGGTTAATACTAACGCCTGCAAGCACTTCCACTTTTCACCTCCACAACGGTCTATCAAATGGACAATATCTCCTCTACAGGATCAAGGATTAATATACAGCTCACAAACTGCCCTATTCTTCACCTTTGCAAAGGTCCCTCATACTGTATGAGTTGTATCTCTCCTCAATCCGACCCAATATACCACCACCACCATGAACAGCACACAAGTGAGCACGTGACTTAGATGTGCAACCAGGGTTAATACACACGGCTACTCTAGCCACCCCACCTTTCTCCTCCAGGAACCAGTGAGTTAATATTAACCCCTACTCAATTGCAAATCAGATCTATGCACTGCCACCACCCGATGGTATGATAATTCTAAAATATATCAGACTTATATTTGCCAGGGCCTCAGGTCACTGTTTATTATTAAAAAAACCTATGCACTTTAACACATCAAAATCAGTGGTAGCAAAAATGTGTCTGAATAGTAATTACTCTCCCCAAAGCGTGCAATCAGTTCATTCAGAGCCCAAAGCCTTACTTATTAAATGTTTTAATATATATAAAAATTCTGTGTTTAGATTACAGAAAAGGTATTACAAAAAACATACAGTTACAATACAAGGCAGAACAGCTTCTTAAAACAACAGGGAAAAACAGACAGAAAATCCTATACTTTACCAAATGCTGTGGACTTTCCCTAGAGAAGCCACTGGCTCAGAATAGGAGGTCTCACATGCTTTGTCCAAAGCATGCCTCTGGTGAGATAATTTTTATTCATGTGTACTACAGTATTAGGCTTTTTAATTATTTTATTATTGGGGTGTTTAGGTGCTTCTGTATTTATTTTATTCTTGTGTATTTTTGGCCTTAATAATTTTTATTAGGTTGACCACTGAGTGCTATAATGGCTTATCATGCCCATATTATATAGGTATGATGAACCACTGTGCCAATCAAATGGTAGAGGGTGGGTATAATGGGGCGGGGGTGGGTGGTTTGGCCTCCCAGGTGGGTAGAGGGGGAGGGTGGGTTAACCCCTTAATTACACAGCGGTTATTAATGCTAAGGTGATTAAGGGGTTAGGTGACATAAGATTAAATTTTTTCATGTACTCTTGCTGGCAATGGAGGACATAGACCTGGAGCATGCTAACGAGGATGCTCTTCATGATGGCAGTGGTAAGTAGAAAGTTGTATTTACTTTATTTATGCTGCCTGGCTAATGTTTGATTTTATAATGGGCAAATAAGCTATTATCCATATCAGGATGAAAGTTATTTTGCCCATTAATATAATGTATGTGTTGTGGGGGGTTGTTGGGGGTAGAAGAGGTGGGAAATAGTAGTGTTGTGTTTATGAATGTTTATTGTGGGTGAATATGTATTTGGCCCTTGGTGAGTGTTTATACCTACCGCGTGGGTAGGGGAAGGGATAAATCCCTTCATTACCCCATGAAGGGCTTAAATCCACCCGCAACCCCTCACCTCCCCCCCACAAGGCCAAAACACTCACCAAGGGCCAAATACCACCTTCACCCACCCCCACTACCCACAATAAACATGACACTGGTAATTAACCCCTTCATTGCCTTAGCGGTCAGACGCTAAGGTAATGAAGTTGCTTGTAATTGCATTTTTATTGCATGGGATTCATGCAGGAAGCCTCAGGTGCTAATATTAATGTGTATCAGCTCTGGAGATTTCCGGCATCAATCCGATGCAGGAAAAAAGCATTTTTTTTCTAAGCTCTCTCATCACCTTCTCAGCAGGTACTCCCCAGCTTCATGCCAACTTTTCCTGGCATGAGAATTGTGGGAGAAACTCGCCATTCTAGAGCCGTGATTAGTCTCGATAAACTAATCAAGGCTACAAGAATTGCATGAGTTTCAGAACCTGCCAAAAAAAGCCTTATCGACACTCACCCGGCAATGTGTTCTGGACGGCTGAAAAAATGGCGATTCATGCCTTTATTGCCCACTTATCAAGGCTTACTGAATAGCAGTAGGCATTTTGGCCGAAAAAGCCACAATAAGTGGTTTATCGAGGCTTATAGAATAGGCCCCAAAGATGCTGATGCAAAACATTACTAAGGAGAACTCAATATCAGTGAGACTTCCAGAAAATCAGTGATAATTTGCAGGTCCTGTGTGTACATTATTCCCTTGAAACAACATGGCTACCTTTGTAGGTGATGGGCAGAAACTGTTGGATGAAATTTGCTGGTTAGTGTACGTCTCTTAGGTTTTATACAGATGTGGTAATTAGGGGGGTTTTTAAGACCAAAACTTGACAGAGATTTTTTGTTGCAGATAAAAAAGATGCTCTTCTGTAGTTTAGTGGTAAGGAAACTGTCATTCACGTTAATAAATATGGTCCTAATTCCCTTTATCATGGAAGACCAAACAAGAACATGTCACCGGGATCAAGACAGACAGGACACAGGAGTCACATAAAGTACATTTATTTTGGCAGGAGCCAGCAAACCCAACATAAACACACAAAAAGAGCTTACACTCACCAAACGCGGGATTACGGGGGATTCCTATCTTACCTGGGGGTTGCTTTCACACTCTGTAGGGATAGGAACTATCTAGACTTTGGGACTGAAATTCACAAGCAGGAAATTTTGATATTATCGCTCACAGTCCTGCTCTCCAAGGCGCTGGCAAAAGATACCAGTCCTAGGGCACACAGCAGGTTTGAATTTCCCACGTGCATCGCCCTGAGTCTCATTCTCCGCGTATCCGGCAAACAGTCAAGTCCTCAGGCACTAGCAGGTGTGAATCTCCCACTCGCCAGCCTCAGTCCCTGTATCTCTGGCAAAGCGCCTCATCGAAACCTCAGCACAGTAAGTTTAAAGTTCCCTGTCAGGTTATAGCCTGCAGTACCCATGAACATCCACCGGGACTGCTGCTGCTCTTGATTCCAGACTCTGAAACTTGACACCTTGCACCTGTTCCATACCTCCAGCTAGACCCCCTTTCCTGTTTCTTCCTTGCCTTGGTATACTGGTTCCTCCTGCTCCTGTTAGGTTCCTGAATTCGCTGCTGCTATTCCTATTGTCCTGTCTCCTCATTGCCAACCTCTGCTTGTGATCCCAACCACGCTATCTGCCGCCTGCCTCCAACCTCTGCTTGTGACGCCGACCATGCTTCCTCTGTTCCTGCCACTGAGATCCCCTCCAGCCGGAGATCAACCCTTGACAGTCCCGCTCCGATCGGCATCGAACCTCGTTCTGGGTGTCACCGGCAAAGCCCCCAGAGTACACATCAGCTATAAAACCAGCAAGGAGATTTCAAGAACTATTCATCCCAAGGTCAATACAAAGGACACGGGATCCCCCCAAGTTGGAGGAAAGGAGATTTGACCGGTAAACGGAAAGGGTTCGTTATAGTAAGGGCAGTTACAGTGCCCATTCATTACCCAAGGAGACTGTGATGGCAGATACAATAGATACAGTACTGTATCTTAAAAAAAAGTTGGACATCATTTTTTTTAGAAAGGAATGGTATACAGGGATGTACCAAAAAAATAAATATGGGAAGGATGTTGATCCAGGGAGTAATCTGATTGCCAATTCTTTGAGTCAGGAAGGATTTTATTTTCCCCTTATGAGATATCATTGATAATATGTCACTGGAGTTTTCTGTTTGCCTTCCTCTGGATCAATATACTGTAAGTACAGATATAGGATAAGTATCTGTTGTCTAAATTTAGCATAGGTTGAACTTGATTGACATACTGTATCTACTATGTAACTATGTAACTATTGTGGCAGGACGGACTCACGGCAGGGTCAGTAAGACGCTAGACGCTGTGTAAAGTTTTAACTGTAGTGGTTTATTAACCACAAACAAATAAACATAATGGGTACTGTCCTATTAAATCATAGTAAAACATAGGAAATTAACACCTATTCCCTTTAGGGAAAGCTAACTACATCATAGTTTTCGCCCTAACTAACTGCATGGCCAGCTAAGATGATTCCCAAGCAAAAACATGCCCTGGCATATGGAACAAACTAACACAGTCTCTGCACAGAAAAATAAAGTGTTTTTGCTTATCTGTCAGTCTTTATCCTGCGTGTGATTCCCAGCTGGATTACGCAGGCCTGCTTCTTTCAGTCCCAGGGTCCAATACAGCCAGCCTATCCCCAACTGGGAGAACTGTCACTTCCCCTTTCTCTGTTTAGTAAAGCAGTCTCTCAGTATAGCAGCTTCCTGTGTCTTTTAAAACACTTGTTCACTGAGGAGCCCAGCCCTGATTAATCAGTTTTCAGCTGCTGCTCTTTCTCTCAAGAGATTAACGCTCTGTGGACTGGCTGCAGCGTCTCTCAATTCACTGTTCCAGTTACTGAGTCAGTGACTCTGTCACACTATGTAACTACGTAACACATTATTACAGCACATTTTACTGCCAGCAGCATTGGTAATAATGGTAATGCTCGAGTTATATCATTAACACATGCAATATTTACTTTGTGATTTCTTGTTTTATTCCATGTTAACAGGGCTGAGAACATTGGCTACATCTGTATTAATGGAATTTCACAAACAATCTAACGTGCTCTGTAACTCTTACCTAACACCTCCTACTTCCACATAACCATAACTCTTGTTAAATGGCAAGCTGGTACAAGGAGTCACAGGGGCTATTTATTAAGATGTGTTAAGTCATAAGTCATCTTCTCATCCATTTATTTGAACATTTCACGGAACCGTTTCCGTGTGCTCAGTTGTATTCCACACGGCATTCACGTGGCCAATCACACCAGGCACACGTTTTATCGCGGTTGCTTTGTTTGAATTTCATGGATTCTGTTTCTTTGGGTGCAATGAAATGAATGAATTGTAATGTGTATAGTACTGTGCTACTGTGTAAATTTCAGGTGTTTAAAAACCAGAACACTAAAATGCAATTTTCTGCTGTGACAGGGCTGCTTGTACTATTGTGTAAGTTAAATGCATGTTTGCTTTTTGGCATCAAGTGCACCACCTTTCTTTTTCTGTTTTGCTTTTTGCTGGGCCCAGCGATCTTTTTTGTTTCCTTCATCTGAAACTTTACTAAGCTTTAATGTGGTGTCCTGAGGTGTCATGGAACAGAAATACCCATTTCTGCCTTCTCTGTTTCACCCCCCCCCCTTTCCTTGGCAGTTCTGCCTGCTAGCTGTATTTGGATGTTACTTTCCTTGCAGTTTCACTCCCAGTGCAGATGGAATGGATACATTATGTTGCCTTTTTCCTGCCAGTCTGTCACACCCCTAGTTGCCCTGGCAACATCTCCAGTCCTCTAAATTTATGGGCTTTCCCATTCCCCCCTGTCCCTGCTGACAGTTAGTTTGGCCTGACCCCTATCCCTGTGTCACAAGCAGTACCCACTGTCTCTTACTTCCTGACATTGGCAGAGTGAGTACATTTATGTTACACCCCTAGGGCAAGGCCAATTCTTTTCACCTGCCCTTAACTACAAAGCACCCACAGAGATACACCTTCCCAACACAAACATCTTATCCACAAGTGCCTGTTGTTATTGCTGCTTTCATAAATAAAGTGATGAAAATATACAGGACTTGTTGTGCTTTGAAAAGAGGGCTGAGTTGAAGCTAGCTGGGTTCATTCATACCCTAGACATGACCCTGGATCCAGAATAGTGAAAAGAAGACTGTGTGTCTTGGGGATGCACACAGGAACTGTTACTCCCAACCCTTATGCTATACAGAATAGTCTCTGCACCCCAGACAGAGCAGCAGGCTTTATATAAAGAAGCACAGACTTTCTACGGCAAAAAGTATTACAAACAGCAAGCAATTTACACTGCTCACAGAGCCTGCAACTTCACACAAGGCAGCAGCACTGCAGTCAGACAGTGCACCTTACACAGAACTTTGTTTGCCTTTTTCTGTTTGAGTTCACCCTCTGCACAGCTCCATAGTGAGGAGCTACCATCTCACCTACCCCTGCGCACATCCCCATGGCTAGCGCCACCAAGGCCATGCCACCGGACACCCGGCAGGACACGGGTCAGAGCCACCGGACACCTGTGAGTACAGCTACCTCTACGCTGAACGCTGCAGGACATCGCTCGGCATCATCTGAGACAGTCGCCCATTGCTGACGCAGGTAATAGACTGCACGCCACATGCACTGGCTAAAGGCCTACACACACCTGCAGCATGGCAGAACTCAGATCCTCACCAGACATCACGCAGGAGAGTGACCACTCAGACACAGAGACTGCCGCACAAATGCAACAGGCACAGGCAGACGCAAGGCCTAAACGGATAGTCACACTGACACAAAAGGCGCGCGAAAAGTACGAAACTGACATTGAAGTGCACCGCGCTAAATTAGAGAAGGCCTGGGAAACAACCACACTCGGAATAAGCAATGTCGCCGGCGCTGGCAATCATGTACAACAGCTCGAGCAGGCAATAACTCAATTAAAGATAGATCACTCATGCTACCAAGAGCTGTCAGAGGCATATGTCCCTTTCTTGGCCAGGGCTAACACTGGCGAAAGCCTGCAAGAAAGGGACTTACAGCATAATATTGACTTGACACGTGACAGCCGCGTGCGAACCTCTATCACGGAAGCCGAGCGTAAGAGAAAAGACCTTTTGCTAGAGACCGCATCCCAACGCTCCAGTACATCCAGGCGCTCATCAAGGTCAGCCAAGTCAGTGCAATCTAACGCGTCCAACGCAAGCGCTACCAAGGCACAAGCCACCACAGAGGCCGCACATGCCAGGGCCGAATATGGTCGGAGAGAGGCAGCCGTAAGGGCAGAAAGAGCGCGCATAGAAAAGGAGGAGCAAAACGCAGCCGATGCCACCGCCGCTGCCGCTGCCAACCCCGCCGCCGCTGCCAATGCCTCCGCCGCCAATGCCGCCGCGCGTAGAAAGGCCGAATTGGACGCGGAACTAGAGGCCCTAAATCAAGAGAGGGAAGCCGCCGCCGCCGCCATAGCCCAAGCTGAAGTCCTAGAAGCAGCCGCGCAACAGGACGGCGGGGAGCAACCGTACAGACGGATAGCCTCAGAGGATCCATGTGAGGAGCCTCTTCAGCGTAAATACCAGCGCACCCTCTCAACACGACGGGAGTGATACCACAGACACCGAAGACTTGCTAGGTCCACGTGGAGAAGATGCTGTTCCTTTAAGGGTACACACTACCTGGGATAGCCACAGCCTCAACAGTGATTCACACGCCAGCGTGCACATGGATGCACTACAACAGGCTCGCAGTGCAGGTATACCCACACGGGAAAACACAGCCCCTCACATCAACCAGCAGTCATCACACGTCCACGCCAAGGAAGAGGCGACCGCAAGGACCCTCCCAGCAACTGCATCAGAACACGACCAACACGCCGATGCCTCAAGCCTGACAGAAATGGCCAAGTACATGATCTGGCGCGACATGGTGCAAACAGGACCTACCAACTTTGACGACCATCCTGAGAACTACAGAATGTGGAAGTTTATGTTCAAGGATGCAATCAAAAGCCTGGACTTCTCAGCAAGGGAAGAGCTCAACCTGCTATCCAAATGGCTGGGAAAAGAATCCAGGGAGCACGCGAAGAGACTCGGGACGGCAAACGCGAACCACCCCCAAGTAGGTCTCAACCTAGTATGGGAAAGGCTAGAAGAATGCTACGGTAGTCCTGAAGCAGTCGAAGATTCGCTCTTCAAGAGAGTCGACAGCTTTCCCAGGATCACAGCTAAAGACTACTCGAAGTTACGAGAGCTCAGGGACCTGCTGCAAGAGCTGGAATTTGCAAGAAAAGACCATTCCTTAACAGGTCTCAACGTCCTAGACTCTGCTCGCGGAGTGAGACCCATCTTGGAGAAGCTACCCCACAAGCTCTAAGAAAGATGGATTTCACAAGGCTCCAAATACAAAAGGGAGAAGCAAGTCGCCTTCCCTCCCTTCTCATTCTTCTTGAGCTTCATCCGCAAAGCGGCAAGGACAAGGAATAATCCCAGTTTCATCTTGGGTGCACAGACCACACACAGTGCAAGCGACCTGAGGAATGAGAGACCAGTTTCGAGATACGGTAACACTCGAACACCCATCTCGGTCCACAGGACGGATGTGTCCTCCACGACCCGAACTACTCCCGATCAGTCGGTCACTGCAGAAGAGAAACCAAGGGACCCAAACAGGGAATGTCCATACACAAGAAGCCACACCCACTTAACAGATGCTTTGGGTTCAGGATGAAGTCCCTAGAGGAACGCAAGAAGTTACTCTGAGAATTCGGAGTTTGCTTCAGGTGCTGCGATTCCACAACTCACCTAGCCAGAGACTGTAACGAAGACATCAAATGTGTAGTGTGCAAAAGTGACAAGCACGTAACTGTGATGACTCAGGAGATTCCTTCCCTTCCTGGACCCTATCTCCCGTCCCCTGTTGCCCTTCCTACTCCTTCCCACTCCTTTCCTTTACCCTCCACCCCTCTCCCTTTGCCGCAGCGCATGCCCCGCAGGTCTCGCATACCCACGCGGTCCCTGAGTCCCTGCTATTATCCTCCCCATTCCCTCTCTCCCACAGTGCCCGCATCTCCTTCCCCTGTGGTGGCATCCATCCCGTTGCCTCCTCCCTGCGTGGTACCCATGGCGCGGCATTTCGCACGCCTGGTGACGCGTCCGGCTCGTGCGCTCCCGCAGCCCACGGGGGACGTGTCCACATGCCCCTCCGCTGACTCACCTGATCCCTCCTCTCTACCTTTGCTCGCCATCGCACGGACGCAGGCGGCGCGCGCGTTCCCCTCCTCTTGGCTTCCTTTCCCTCCTGCGGTCTTCCCTTGCTCTGTGCGGGCCGCTCCTGTGTTGTAACCTTTGCGCGCACATCCCCAGCTTACAGGGGGCGTGTGCACAGACGTTTCTTATCAGGCGGAGGCCTCCCAAGCTTTACAGGCCACTCCCCTGACTGCCCCTTCTGTCTCCTCCTCTTCTCTCCCTGTCCTATCCCTGTCGTCTCCCACTTCTCTCTCTACTCCTCCCCTCTCTCCCATTGTTATGCCCTCCTTTATAACCCCTGTCTGTCCACTTCTTCCCCACTCTGCATAGTTCCTGTTTCCCTGTGTGTACCTGACCTATGCTGTGCTCCCTCTCCGTTCCTGTGGTTTCCTGCTCCTGTGCTATCTTGGATTTCCCTGGCTTTGACCCCTGCTTGTCCTGGACTACTCTGCCCTCTGGTATCCCTGTTAACCCTGCTATGCATACTACCTTGCTTACCTCTGGCTTCCTAGGACCTGGCTTACCCTCTGACGACTCTACCCTCTGGACTCCTGGACATTGGCAAACGACACGACTATTCTTACGGACATCCCCAAGCGTTGCAAGTATACTCTAACAACTCTTTCAATAGGACCAGCAACTCTATACCACACTCCGGGCTTGCTCCCACTGCTGGTATCATACCGTTCCCACCGTTCCCACCTCAGTACTGGGGTCTAGCTTGGTCTGCGGGCATACAGGCATGACAGTAACATCTTTACATCCAGAGGCGCTGACACTCCACCAACTCCACAACCCATCTCCATAACGGAGCATGGCGGGGAGGAAGGAGAAGGAGAGCCAACATCTGTCACGTCTCAGTGCACCGAGGTTTGCGGAAAAGGAAGTGACAAAATATCCTGCTCCAAAATATGCCTTATCACGGTGCACCCCCAGGGACAACCTGAGAGGGCTATCTGGATGTATGCAATCCTCGACGATCAAAAAACAGATCATTGGCGAAGACGGAATTCTTCAACTTATTAAACTCACAAGACAATGCCTCACCCTACATCCTCAGAACCTGTGCAGGGTCAATTGAGACAACAGGGAGAAGAGCAAGCGGCTACGTCATACGTTCAGTGGATAACAGAGTGAAGATAGCTCTCCTCACCCTCATCGAGTGCAACTACATGGCTGCAAACGGGGACGAGATTCCCACACCAGACATGGCCCGTCATCACCCGCACCTCAGAGGAATAGCCAACTACATTCCGCCGGTAGTACAAGGCGCCAAGATCTTGCTGCTGCTCGGTAGGAACATCTTGAGGGTGCACAAAGTCCGTAAACAGTGTAACGGACCCCACAACGCACCATTCGCCTAAAGACGACCTAGGATGGGTGATAGTGGGCAACATGTGTACTGATAAAGGACACGAACCAGACTATGTCAACGCCCGCAGAACGGTGATAACAATGCGGACACACATCTCTCTCTGAACCGTGTCTTGGCCATCTCCAAGTGACAGGAAGGCCAAGTGAAGGGAAGAGACAAGGTCATACTCCCGAGACCAACAAAAACATCTTCGCATCAGAGGGATGTGATAATGGCCTAGGATGCTTAATAGTCCAGACAACTAAGGATGACAAGGCGACTCCACTGAAGGAAGAAAGTAACCTCCTGAAGGTGACCGACAAAGGGATCTCCCAAAAGAAAAGAAACAATCGGACAGTCCTCCTGCTAGCAATGGCACAGCTAAGACGTACAGCCATTCCTCTCTGCAGAATACCAAGTGGAAAAGCAGCCAACCGCCACAGCCGCAAAATATTGCGCCCTGCAGGTGAAACTACAGGGGCAAAAAAACTGTCCTCTCGCACACCTAAAAAGAGACAGTCGCAGAGACATTTCACAAAGGGATTTACAAGGACAAAAGAGACTGTTCTTCGTCATGTCCAGGGAGAAAATACGTCAGTTAACAAAGAGACACAAAAGCGTTTCACCAAAATACGTGAAGATGTTCTCGTGCAAGAGGAATGCACCGATGACTTACAGTGCACAGCGTTCCAGACAACAAGGGACGACGACAAGCAAACACCATCGAGGGAAGATAGAGGATTCCCGAGGTTAACAGTCAAGGAGCTCTTCAAAGACGGACCGGGCAGTTGGGTGACCATTCCGTTCACCAAAAAGACGCCTCCCGAACAATAGAGAACATGCCGTCTCTAGGCTCACTTCGCTCCACCGCAACCCACAAAGGGAGCCGAGACCAAGAATCAAATTGTGGTCTTCATGCGGAAGAGATTCCCTAGCCAACACGCAGTGCCAGCGCCTTCACAGAAGGAAGGTAAAAAATGCCGGCACCTCCCATCATCTGGTGTCCACCACCGTCAGAAACCCAGCCAGATCTGGGTAACATTCAGCTCCAATGCTCAGCACCAGGAAGCCTCTCCAAACGGCGCCTTACTCACTGGATCAGACTTGACAACCAGTCTTCCAGGGGCATTGATCCGCTCCTGCAAGGAGCCAAAGGCCATCTCCTTCCGCCAAACGCCAGGTGATAGGGTGACAGACTACCACGACTGACATATCCCCGAGGTGATGCACTCTGTAGAGAAAACTACAGAGACAAAAGGACTGTTCTCTCACAAAGTTGAAAGAAAACAGTGCAAGAGACCTTTGCACAAAGACATTGTGGTGCAACCAGCTAACCTGGAGCTGTGCATCCACCTGGCCTCCCTTACCAAAAGGTTTTGGCCAAAGGTCTTTGATGCCAGTGGTACCGGCCAGTATCACCTCGCTATGTGGACATGGACCTTTGCATTGTTATGTTATGTTTGCATTGCACATATGTTCCACATATTCTGTTATATAGTGGTATCACAGGGGCTATTTATTATGATGTGTTAAGCCATAAGTCATCTTCTCATCCATTTATTTGAATTACGTACAGATGCAGCGGCCGTTTTCGAACATTTCACGGAACCGTTTCCGTGTGCTCAGTTGTATTCCACACGGCATTCACGTGGTGAGGTGTCATGGAACAGAAATAACCATTTCTGCCTTCTCTGTTTCACCCCCCCCCTTTCCTTGGCAGTTATGCCTGCTAGCTGTATTTGGATGTTACTTTCCTTGCAGTTTCACTCCCAGTGCAGATGGAATGGATACATTATGTTGCCTTTTTCCTTCCAGTCTGTCACACCCCTGGTTGCTCTGGCAACATCTCCAGTCCTCTAAGTTAATGGGCTTTCCCATTCCCCCCTGTCCCTGCTGACAGTTAGTTTGGCCTGACCCCTATCCCTGTGTCACAAGCAGTACCCACTGTATTTTACTTCCCGACATTGGCAGAATGAGTACATTTATGTTACACCCCTATGGCAAGGCCAATTCTTTTCACCTGCCCTTAACTACAAAGCACCCACAGAGATACACCTTCCCAACACAAACATCTTATCCACAAGTGCCTGTTTTTATTGCTGCTTTCCTAAATAAAGTGAAGAAAATATACAGGACTTATTGTGCTTTGGAAAGAGGGTTGAGTTGAAGCTAGCTGGGTTCATTCATACCCTAGACATGACCCTGGATCCAGAATATGAGGTCAGTCAGTATTATGCAGGTATGGTTAATGTTAAACACAGTTTGATGTTACACAGCCATGGGCAGTCTCTGTTAAAGAGAAAAAGGGCATTTCCTTCCTGCATACAATCCAGGGTAGATTATACCATGGTATGAGGGGGAGGGGGAATTAAAGTAAGTGATACTGAATGTCATTTATTTTGCAGAGTAAAGACATGCGTGGGATGTTTGTGAAAGGTTCTGTTTTTTGGGGCTTGCTATAGAAAATTGTATGTTGTGTGAAGTGTATTATGTTTGCTAATTGTGTAAGTTTTGGGAGACAACTCCCCTGTGTGGTTTGCTTTATTTGGTTTTGTCCTAATTAACCAGTAATAAAAGGGAGGGGGTTTCTTTCCCTGGGCTCTTTCTGCACTCCTTGTTGCTGCTATGTGATATGAGGAGGCCCCTTCTGCACTCCTTGTTGCTGCTATGTGATATGAGGTTGGTCTCTTTCTGCACTCCTTGTTGCTGCTATGTGATATGAGGTTGTCTC